>NC_091286.1:665477143-665817559 GCF_032444005.1 Ranitomeya imitator
AATGTGACACAGCACAGCCGTCATTGCTACCCCCCTTGGCACCGTGCGCTGCCTCCTTAGCGTTGTTTGATTCCGTCATGGACCCTGCGCTGTTATGTTATCCCTTGGCCATGCACAGTTTGCGCTGCCCGTCCTCTGACATCATTTGTTGTCGTCCTGGCTGCGCCTGTGCGTCCACGCTGCCCGAAATCACACCTCGCAGTGTCGTCTAATGTGATCCCACAGTGGGCCTGGTATCCATGGCCATGCGCAGTGCATATACTAGCCTCTCACTCCCCTTCTTCACGCTTCTTCAGACTAGGCGGCGTCAGCTGATCCCTAATAGCATGCCACGGCCGTGACGCCGCACAGTCTGAAGAAGCAGGAAGGAGGTGAGTGAGAGGCGATGATATGCACTGCGCATGCCCATGGATCCCTGGCCCGCAGTGGGACTACATTAGATGACACTGCAAGGTTGGATCTCGGGCAGCTTGGACGCACAGGCACTGCCAGCCTGACACCTACATGATGTCAGAAGACGGGCACCGCTAACTGTGCATGGCCAAGGGATGACATTACAGTGCGGGCTCCGTGACAGAACCAAACAACGTTGAGGAGGTGGTGCCCGGCACCAAGGGGGTTGGAATGACGGCTGTGCTGTGTCACATTACAAAGGAAAGTCCCACTTCCGGGATGGTTTGACGGTGTGAGGGGACACATTATATGAGTGTGTACTTCAGCGTTTGCAAGGAGCATAATTTTCGGAGCCACCATTTTCCATGTGCAGTATTACTGCTGTACAAGATGGCTCTTTCAGCAACAAATGCCTGGGGGGGGGGGGTTAAAGGTTCCCTTTCAACTTGCTCCACTGCAGGCTTCGGCCTACACTCTGCTCCTCTTTGATTCCCTGGGTTTCAACACTGTCAGTTGCCACCTGGAAGTGTTGTCTACACAGAAAAAAACACTAGGTGATGTGTCAGTGGGGTTCAGCACCGCCAGCTGTTCCCCTGCTGTGTAGTCGGCAACGTGTCCAGCACAAGCCACGCTGGCACAACAGAACAAAAGCTGCCACCAGTGCAGGCTTCGGCCTACACTCTGCTCCTCTCCTCCTCCTGCTGACCCTGGCTCAAACACCGCTAGTTTTTGCCCGGAAGTGCTAGCTGCACAGAGAAAAACACCAGCCAATGTGTTAGTGGGGTTCAGCAACGCCAGCTGTTCCCCTGCTGTGTAGCCGGCAACGTGACCTGCAAACGCCATGCAGGCACAGGAACTGAAATTAAAAGGGAACCTGGCCCCACCCCCCCAGGTGTTTCTATGTATAACAGCCACCTAGTACAGCAGTACTGCTGCATTTGTACAAGGTGGCTGACTTTTTCTCCTTGCCCACGTGGAACTCAACACGTACAAAATGTGTCTCATTGAGACCATTCCACTGTCCCTGAGGTGTGACTTTCCTTTGTAATGATACGCAGCACCCCCCTTGGTAGCGTTTCCCGTCTTTTGTCATCATGGTTAGCTGGCTGCGCCTGTGCATCCGCCCTGCTAGAAACAACGCCCCTCGTTGTCATATTTATTTTGTCAGCGAGGGTGTGGTTTATGGGCACGAGCAGTGCATATGTTCGCCTGTCTTAACTCATCTCCTTCCGCCTTCTTCAGACTGTGCGGCCTCCTGGCCGTGGTAGGCGATAAGGGATCAGCTGAGGCCGCCCAGTCTGGAGCAGGTGTAAGGACATGTGTAAGCGGCAAACCTATTTACTGCACAAGGCCACGAATCCCAGCCACGCAGTGTGATTTTTTGAAAACACACTGTGGGTCTGGGATTCATGTCCATCGCTAACCGCAACGGCCGACATGAAATGAGGTCAGAAGACAGGAAGCGCTCACAGCGCATGGCCAAGGGATCACAATAGCGCAGACTCCTGTACAGCAAATAACAACGCTCAGGAATCTGCGCCCAGTACCTAGGTGCAAATTTTGACACCTGTGCTGCGTCTCGTTAAAAAGACAAGTCACGCCTCCACAACTGTTTGACAGTATAATGGGCTAAATAGTGTACGTGTTTTAGTCAGCGTGTGCAAGGAGCAAAACAAATAGAGCAACCTTTCACTTGTGCAGCATTAATGCTGCACAAGGTGTGGCTCTTGTACCTTGCAACACCTGAGGGGGGGGTTAAAGGTAACCTTTGAAATTGGTTCAACTAGGCTTCGGCCTACACTCTGCTCCTCTACTCCTCCTGCTGACCCTGGGCTCAAACACCGCTAGTTTTTGCCAGGAAATGCTAGCTGCACAGAGAAAAACACCAGCCAATGTGTTAGTGGGGTTCAGCACCGCCAGCTGTTCCCCTGCTGTGTAGTCGGCAACGTGTCCAGCACAAGCCACGCTGGCACAACAGAACAAAAGCTGCCACCAGTGCAGGCTTCGGCCTACACTTTGCTCCTCTCCTCCTCCTGCTGACCCTGGGCTCTAACAACGCCAGTTTCTGCCCGGACATGCTAGCTGCACAGAGAAAAACACCAGCCAATGTGTTAGTGGGGTTCAGCACCGCCTGCTGTTCCCCCGCTGTGTAGCCGGCATCGTGTCCAGCACAAGCCACGCTGGCACAACCGACCAAAAGCTGCCACCAGTGCAGGCTTCGGCCTACACTTTGCTCCTCTCCTCCTCCTCCTGCTGACCCTGGGCTCTAACACCGCTAGTTTTTGCCCGGACATGCAATCTGCACAGAGAAAAACACCAGTCAATGTGTCAGTGGGGTTCAGCAACGCCAGCTGTTCCCCTGCTGTGTAGCTTGCAACGTGACCTGCAAACGCCACGCAGGCACATGAACTGAAATTGAAGGGAGCCTGCCCCCCACCCACAGGTGTTTCTATGTATATCAGCCACCTTGTACAGCAGTACTGCTGCATTTGTACAAGGTGGCTGACTTTTTCTCCTTGCCCACGTGGAACTCAACACGTACAAAATGTGTCTCATTACAGACCATTACAATGTCCCTGAGGTGTGACTTTCCTTTTTAATGACACGCAGCACCCCCATTGTTAGCGCTGCCCGTCTCCTGACATCATTGGTTGGCTGGCTGTGCCTGTGCGTCCCCCCTGCCCGACACAACGCCCCCCGTTGTCTCATATATTTTGACTGCGAGGGTGTGATTGATGGGCACGAGCAGTGCATATGTTCCCCTGTTTTCACTCCCCTCCTTCCGCCTTCTTCTGACTGTGCGGCCTCATGGCCGCGGCATGCGATAAGGGATCAGCTGAGGCCGCCCAGTCTGAAGCAGGTGTAAGGACATGTGTGAGCGGCGAACATATTTACTGCACAAGGCCACGAATCCCAGCACCGCAGTGTGACTTTAGGAAAAGCCACTGTGGGTCTGGGATTTATGGCCATCGTTAACCGCACCGGCCAACATGAAATGAGGTCATGAGACGGCCTGCACTAACAGGGTATTGCCAAGGGATAACACAAGAGCGCAGTTTCCTGTACTGCAAATAACAACAGTAAGGAATCTGCGCACAGCACCTAGGTGTAAATTTGTACACCTGTGCTGCGTCTCCTTAAAAAGACTAGTAGTCACGCCTCCACTACTGTTTGACAGTATAATGGGCTAAATAGTGTACGTGTTTAATTCAGCGTGTGCAAGGAGCAAAATTAAATAGAGCAACCTTTGACTTGTGCATCATTAATGCTGTTCAAGGTGTGGCTCTTGTACCTTGCAACACCTGAGGGGGGGGGTTAAAGGTAACCTTTGAAATTGGTTCAACTAGGCTTCGGCCTACACTCTGCTCCTCTACTCCTCCTGCTGACCCTGGGCTCAAACACCGCTAGTTTTTGCCCGGAACGGCTAGCTGCACAGAGAAAAACACCAGCCAATGTGTTAGTGGGGTTCAGCAACGCCAGCTGTTCCCCTGCTGTGTAGTCGGCAACGTGTCCAGCACAAGCCACGCTGGCACAACAGAACAAAAGCTGCCACCAGTGCAGGCTTCGGCCTACACTTTGCTCCTCTCCTCCTCCTGCTGACCCTGGGCTCTAACAACGCCAGTTTCTGCCCGGACATGCTAGCTGCACAGAGAAAAACACCAGCCAATGTGTTAGTGGGGTTCAGCACCGCCTGCTGTTCCCCCGCTGTGTAGCCGGCATCGTGTCCAGCACAAGCCACGCTGGCACAACCGACCAAAAGCTGCCACCAGTGCAGGCTTCGGCCTACACTTTGCTCCTCTCCTCCTCCTCCTGCTGACCCTGGGCTCTAACACCGCTAGTTTTTGCCCGGACATGCAATCTGCACAGAGAAAAACACCAGTCAATGTGTCAGTGGGGTTCAGCAACGCCAGCTGTTCCCCTGCTGTGTAGCTTGCAACGTGACCTGCAAACGCCACGCAGGCACATGAACTGAAATTGAAGGGAGCCTGCCCCCCACCCACAGGTGTTTCTATGTATATCAGCCACCTTGTACAGCAGTACTGCTGCATTTGTACAAGGTGGCTGACTTTTTCTCCTTGCCCACGTGGAACTCAACACGTACAAAATGTGTCTCATTACAGACCATTACAATGTCCCTGAGGTGTGACTTTCCTTTTTAATGACACGCAGCACCCCCATTGTTAGCGCTGCCCGTCTCCTGACATCATTGGTTGGCTGGCTGTGCCTGTGCGTCCCCCCCTGCCCGACACAACGCCCCCCGTTGTCTCATATATTTTGACTGCGAGGGTGTGATTGATGGGCACGAGCAGTGCATATGTTCCCCTGTTTTCACTCCCCTCCTTCCGCCTTCTTCTGACTGTGCGGCCTCATGGCCGCGGCATGCGATAAGGGATCAGCTGAGGCCGCCCAGTCTGAAGCAGGTGTAAGGACATGTGTGAGCGGCGAACATATTTACTGCACAAGGCCACGAATCCCAGCACCGCAGTGTGACTTTAGGAAAAGCCACTGTGGGTCTGGGATTTATGGCCATCGTTAACCGCACCGGCCAACATGAAATGAGGTCATGAGACGGCCTGCACTAACAGGGTATTGCCAAGGGATAACACAAGAGCGCAGTTTCCTGTACTGCAAATAACAACGGTAAGGAATCTGCGCACAGCACCTAGGTGTAAATTTGTACACCTGTGCTGCGTCTCCTTAAAAAGACTAGTAGTCACGCCTCCACTACTGTTTGACAGTATAATGGGCTAAATAGTGTACGTGTTTAATTCAGCGTGTGCAAGGAGCAAAATTAAATAGAGCAACCTTTGACTTGTGCATCATTAATGCTGTTCAAGGTGTGGCTCTTGTACCTTGCAACACCTGAGGGGGGGGGTTAAAGGTAACCTTTGAAATTGGTTCAACTAGGCTTCGGCCTACACTCTGCTCCTCTACTCCTCCTGCTGACCCTGGGCTCAAACACCGCTAGTTTTTGCCCGGAACGGCTAGCTGCACAGAGAAAAACACCAGCCAATGTGTTAGTGGGGTTCAGCAACGCCAGCTGTTCCCCTGCTGTGTAGTCGGCAACGTGTCCAGCACAAGCCACGCTGGCACAACAGAACAAAAGCTGCCACCAGTGCAGGCTTCGGCCTACACTTTGCTCCTCTCCTCCTCCTGCTGACCCTGGGCTCTAACAACGCCAGTTTCTGCCCGGACATGCTAGCTGCACAGAGAAAAACACCAGCCAATGTGTTAGTGGGGTTCAGCACCGCCTGCTGTTCCCCCGCTGTGTAGCCGGCATCGTGTCCAGCACAAGCCACGCTGGCACAACCGACCAAAAGCTGCCACCAGTGCAGGCTTCGGCCTACACTTTGCTCCTCTCCTCCTCCTCCTGCTGACCCTGGGCTCTAACACCGCTAGTTTTTGCCCGGACATGCAATCTGCACAGAGAAAAACACCAGTCAATGTGTCAGTGGGGTTCAGCAACGCCAGCTGTTCCCCTGCTGTGTAGCTTGCAACGTGACCTGCAAACGCCACGCAGGCACATGAACTGAAATTGAAGGGAGCCTGCCCCCCACCCACAGGTGTTTCTATGTATATCAGCCACCTTGTACAGCAGTACTGCTGCATTTGTACAAGGTGGCTGACTTTTTCTCCTTGCCCACGTGGAACTCAACACGTACAAAATGTGTCTCATTACAGACCATTACAATGTCCCTGAGGTGTGACTTTCCTTTTTAATGACACGCAGCACCCCCATTGTTAGCGCTGCCCGTCTCCTGACATCATTGGTTGGCTGGCTGTGCCTGTGCGTCCCCCCTGCCCGACACAACGCCCCCCGTTGTCTCATATATTTTGACTGCGAGGGTGTGATTGATGGGCACGAGCAGTGCATATGTTCCCCTGTTTTCACTCCCCTCCTTCCGCCTTCTTCTGACTGTGCGGCCTCATGGCCGCGGCATGCGATAAGGGATCAGCTGAGGCCGCCCAGTCTGAAGCAGGTGTAAGGACATGTGTGAGCGGGGAACATATTTACTGCACAAGGCCACGAATCCCAGCACCGCAGTGTGACTTTAGGAAAAGCCACTGTGGGTCTGGGATTTATGGCCATCGTTAACCGCACCGGCCAACATGAAATGAGGTCATGAGACGGCCTGCACTAACAGGGTATTGCCAAGGGATAACACAAGAGCGCAGTTTCCTGTACTGCAAATAACAACGGTAAGGAATCTGCGCACAGCACCTAGGTGTAAATTTGTACACCTGTGCTGCGTCTCCTTAAAAAGACTAGTAGTCACGCCTCCACTACTGTTTGACAGTATAATGGGCTAAATAGTGTACGTGTTTAATTCAGCGTGTGCAAGGAGCAAAATTAAATAGAGCAACCTTTGACTTGTGCATCATTAATGCTGTTCAAGGTGTGGCTCTTGTACCTTGCAACACCTGAGGGGGGGGTTAAAGGTAACCTTTGAAATTGGTTCAACTAGGCTTCGGCCTACACTCTGCTCCTCTACTCCTCCTGCTGACCCTGGGCTCAAACACCGCTAGTTTTTGCCCGGAAATGCTAGCTGCACAGAGAAAAACACCAGCCAATGTGTTAGTGGGGTTCAGCACCGCCAGCTGTTCCCCCGCTGTGTAGCCGGCATCGTGTCCAGCACAAGCCACGCTGGCACAACCGACCAAAAGCTGCCACCAGTGCAGGCTTCGGCCTACACTTTGCTCCTCTCCTCCTCCTCCTGCTGACCCTGGGCTCTAACACCGCTAGTTTTTGCCCGGACATGCAATCTGCACAGAGAAAAACACCAGTCAATGTGTCAGTGGGGTTCAGCAACGCCAGCTGTTCCCCTGCTGTGTAGCTTGCAACGTGACCTGCAAACGCCACGCAGGCACATGAACTGAAATTGAAGGGAGCCTGCCCCCCACCCACAGGTGTTTCTATGTATAACAGCCACCTTGTACAGCAGTACTGCTGCATTTGTACAAGGTGGCTGACTTTTTCTCCTTGCCCACGTGGAACTCAACACGTAGAAAATGTTTCTCATTAGAGACCATTACAATGTCCCTGAGGTGTGACTTTCCTTTGTAATGACACGCAGCACCACCCTTGTTAGCGCTGCCCGTCTTTTGACATCATTGGTTAGCTGGCTGCGCCTGTGCATCTCCCCTGCTCGAAACAACGCCCCTCGGTGTCTTATTTTTTTGGACAGCGAGGGTGTGATTGATGGGCATGTGCAGTGCATATGTTTGCCTGTGTTCACTCATCTCCTTCCGCCTTCTTCAGACTGGGTGTCCTCATGGCCTCGGCAGGCGATAAGGGATCAGATGAGGCCGTCCAGTCTGAAGCAGGTGTAAGGACATGTGTGAGCGGCAAACATATTTACTGCACCAGGGCACGAATCCCAGCACCGCAGTGTGATTTTTTAAAAACACACTGTGGGTCTGGGATTCATGTCCATCGCTAACCGCAACGGCCAACATGAAATGAGGTCATAAGACAGGAAGCGCTCACAGCGCATGGCCAAAGGATCACAAGAGCGCAGACTCCTGTACAGCAACTAACAACGCTCAGGAAGCTGCGCCCATGCAAAAAGGTGTTGTTTTCGACACCTGTGCTGCTTTTCTTTAAAAAGACAAGTCACGCCTCCACTACTGTTAAACAGTATAATGGGCTAAATAGTCTACGTGTTGCATTCAGCTTGTGCAAGTAGACAAATTAATAGAGCAACCTTTTACTTGTGCAGCATTAATGCTGCAGAAGGAGTGGCTCTTGTTCTTTGTAACACCTGAGGGGGGGTTAAAGGTAACCTTTGAAATTGGTTCAACTAGGCTTCGGCCTACACTCTGCTCCTCTCCTCCTCCTGCTGACCCTGGGCTCTAACAACGCTAGTTTTTGCCCGGAAATGCTAGCTGCACAGAGAAAAACACCAGCCAATGTGTTAGTGGGGTTCAGCAACGCCAGCTGTTCCCCCGCTGTGTAGCCGGCATCGTGTCCAGCACAAGCCACGCTGGCACAACCGACCAAAAGCTGCCACCAGTGCAGGCTTCGGCCTACACTTTGCTCCTCTCCTCCTCCTCCTGCTGACCCTGGGCTCAAACACCGCTAGTTTTTGCCCGGAAATGCTAGCTGCACAGAGAAAAACACCAGCCAATGTGTTAGTGGGGTTCAGCAACGCCAGCTGTTCCCCCGCTGTGTAGCCGGCATCGTGTCCAGCACAAGCCACGCTGGCACAACCGACCAAAAGCTGCCACCAGTGCAGGCTTCGGCCTACACTTTGCTCCTCTCCTCCTCCTCCTGCTGACCCTGGGCTCAAACACCGCTAGTTTTTGCCCGGAAATGCTAGCTGCACAGAGAAAAACACCAGCCAATGTGTTAGTGGGGTTCAGCACCGCCAGCTGTTCCCCTGCTGTGCAGCTTGCAACGTGACCTGCAAACGCCACGCAGGCACATGAACTGAAATTGAAGGGAGCCTGGCCCCCACCCCCAGGTGTTTCTATGTATAACAGCCACCTTGTACAGCAGTACTGCTGCATTTGTACAAGGTGGCTGATGTTTTCTCCTTGCCCACGTGGAACTCAACACGTACAAAATGTGTCTCTTTGAGACCATTCCACTGTCCCTGAGGTGTGACTTTCCTTTCTAATGATACGCAGCACCCCCCTTGGTAGCGCTTCCCGTCTTCTGACATCATTGGTTGGCTACTTGCGCCTGTTCGTCCGCCCTGCCTGAATAAAATGCTCCTCGTTGTCTTAATTATTTTGACTGCGAGGGTGTGATTGATGGGCACGAGCAGTGCATATCTTCGCCTGTCTTAACTCATCTCCTTCAGCCTTCTTCAGACTGTGCAGCCTCATGGCCGCGGCATGCGAGAAGGGATCAGCAGAGGCCGCCCAGTCTGAAGCAGGTGTAAGGACGTGTGTGAGCGGCCAAAATATTTACTGCTCAAGGCCACGAATCCCAGCACCGCAGTGTGGCTTTATGAAAAGACACTGTGGGTCTGGGATTTATGGCCATCGTTAACCGCACCGGCCAACATGAAATGATGTCATAAGATGGGCAGCGCTAACAGGGCATTGCCAAGGGATAACACAAGAGCGCAGACTCCTGTACAGCAAATAACAACGCTCAGGAAGCTGCTCCAAGCACCAAGGCGTTATTTTGGACACCTGTGCTGCGTCTCATCAAAAAACCAAGTCACGCATCCACTACAGTTTGACTGTAGAATGGGGTAAATTGTGTATGTCTTTCATTCAGCGTGTGCAAGTAGACAAATTAATAGAGCAACCTTTCACTTGTGCAGCATTAATACTGCACAAGGTGTGTCTCTTGTACTTTGTAACACCTGAGGGGGGGGTTAAAGGTTTCCTTTGAAATTGGTTCAACTAAGCTTCGGCCTACACTCTGCTCCTCTCCTCCTCCTCCTGCTTCAACACGGGCTCTAACATCGCTAGTTTTTGCCCGCAAGTGCTAGCTGCACAGAGAAAAACACACGCCATTGTGTTAGTGGGGTTCAGCAACGCCAGCTGTTCCCCCAGTGTGTAGCCGGCAAAGTGTCCTGCAAACGCAACGCAGACACAAAGCTGCCTCCAGTGCAGGCTTCGGCCTACACTCATCTCCCCCTGCTTACCCTTTGCTCCAACACCGCTAGTTGGGGCTCTAGGAAGACAATCTTTAATAGGCAAGGCAACGCATCCGTGTTCCAGCACCGCCAGCTGGTTCTCGGCAGTGTTTTTGTCACAGGTACTCCCTCGTGCCAAGCCTGGTTTCAGCACCGTCAGCTGTTTCCGGGTTGTGTCAACTTCACTGAGACGCCTATGCTTGCCCCGTCGTGGGGCGGTCGAGTTAGCCAACTCCAGGGTGCCTCCAGTTTAGGAGCTTCCTATGTGGGCTGCGTGAACTGGTAGTCAAGGCTGGTTCTGTAGTGCCAGTAGGCCCAGCTCCCCCTGTAGGACTGTTGGGGTTCGGTAACTGCGGCTGCCTCGCGGCCTAGCTGTTCTCTCCTCTCCTGTGGGCCTTGGGGTCCACCACCTGGTTCCAGCACCGTCAGCTGGTTCCGGGCCGAGCCTTTGGCTTAGGTGCCTCCTCCTGGGTATCCGAGTTCCGCCAACGCCAGGCGGTCCTTGGTAGTGCTTTTAAGCGCGGGCACCTACAGCTTAGTAACCGGGTTCCAGCACCGTCAGCTGGTCCTCGGTCGTGCCATTGGCTCTTGCACACTGGGGCAACGCATCCGGGTTCCAGCACCGCCAGCTGGTTCTCGGCAGTGTTCTTGTCACAGGTACTCCCTCGTGCCAAGCCTGGTTTCAGCACCGTCAGCTGTTTCCGGGTTGTGTCAACTTCACTGAGACGCCTATGCTTGCCCCGTCGTGGGGCGGTCGAGTTAGCCAACTCCAGGGTGCCTCCAGTTTAGGAGCTTCCTATGTGGGCTGCGTGAACTGGTAGTCAAGGCTGGTTCTGTAGTGCCAGTAGGCCCAGCTCCCCCTGTAGGACTGTTGGGGTTCGGTAACTGCGGCTGCCTCGCGGCCTAGCTGTTCTCTCCTCTCCTGTGGGCCTTGGGGTCCACCACCTGGTTCCAGCACCGTCAGCTGGTTCCGGGCCGAGCCTTTGGCTTAGGTGCCTCCTCCTGGGTATCCGAGTTCCGCCAACGCCAGGCGGTCTTTGGTAGTGCTTTTAAGCGCGGGCACCTACAGCTTAGTAACCGGGTTCCAGCACCGTCAGCTGGTCCTCGGTCGTGCCATTGGCTCTTGCACACTGGGGCAACGCATCCGGGTTCCAGCACCGCCAGCTGGTTCTCGGCAGTGTTCTTGTCACAGGTACTCCCTCGTGCCAAGCCTGGTTTCAGCACCGTCAGCTGTTTCCGGGTTGTGTCAAGCTCACTGAGACACCTATGCTTGCCTCGTCGTGGTGCGGTCGGGTTAGCCAACTCCAGGGTGCCTCCAGTTTAGGAGCTTCCTATGTGGGCTGCGTGAACTGGTAGTCAAGGCTGGTTCTGTAGTGCCAGTAGGCCCAGCTCCCCCTGTAGGACTGTTGGGGTTCGGTAACTGCGGCTGCCTCGCGGCCTAGCTGTTCTCTCCTCTCCTGTGGGCCTTGGGGTCCACCACCTGGTTCCAGCACCGTCAGCTGGTTCCGGGCCGAGCCTTTGGCTTAGGTGCCTCCTCCTGGGTATCCGAGTTCCGCCAACGCCAGGCGGTCCTTGGTAGTGCTTTTAAGCGCGGGCACCTACAGCTTAGTAACCGGGTTCCAGCACCGTCAGCTGGTCCTCGGTCGTGCCATTGGCTCTTGCACACTGGGGCAACGCATCCGGGTTCCAGCACCGCCAGCTGGTTCTCGGCAGTGTTCTTGTCACAGGTACTCCCTCGTGCCAAGCCTGGTTTCAGCACCGTCAGCTGTTTCCGGGTTGTGTCAACTTCACTGAGACGCCTATGCTTGCCCCGTCGTGGTGCGGTCGAGTTAGCCAACTCCAGGGTGCCTCCAGTTTAGGAGCTTCCTATGTGGGCTGCGTGAACTGGTAGTCAAGGCTGGTTATGTAGTGCCAGTAGGCCCAGCTCCCCCTGTAGGACTGTTGGGGTTCGGTAACTGCGGCTGCCTCGCGGCCTAGCTGTTCTCTCCTCTCCTGTGGGCCTTCGGGTCCACCACCTGGTTCCAGCACCGTCAGCTGGTTCTCGGCAGTGTCTTTTGCTCTTGTACCTTCTGCTCCCCATCCTGGTTCCAGTACCGTCAGCTGGTTCCGGGCAGAGCCTTTGGCTTAGGTGCCTCCTTCTGGGTATCCAAGTTCCACCAACGTCAGGTGGTCCTTGGTAGTGCTTTCAGGCACGGGTACCTCCTGCTTAGTAACCGGGTTCCAGTAACGTCAGCTGGTCCTCGGTAGTTCCATTGGCTCTTGGACCTTCGGCTACCCATCCGGGTTCCAGTACCGTCAGCTGGTTCTCGGCAGTGTCTTTTGCTCTTGTACCTTCTGCTCCCCATCCTGGTTCCAGTAACGTCAGCTGGTTCCGGGCAGAGCCTTTGGCTTAGGTGCCTCCTTCTGGGTATCCGAGTTCCGTCAACGTCAGGCGGTCCTTGGTAGTGCTTTTTAGCACGGGTACCTCCTGCTTAGTAACCGGGTTCCAGTAACGTCAGCTGGTCCTCGGTAGTTCCATAGGCTCTTGAACCTTCGGGTAGCCATCCGAGTTCCAGTTCCATCAGCTGGTTCTTGGCATTTTCTCAGCCTTCTTGTACCTTCTGCTACATTTCCAAGTTGAAGACCCTAACGTCGACGACCCGGAAGACCACCACGATGACGACGACACGGAAGACCACCCCGATGACGACGACGACGACGGCGGAGACGACGACGGCGGAGATGACGACACTGGAGACGACGACCCTGGAGACGACAACATGGAAGACCGAGAAGCAGAAGAACAAGAGGCTGCAGAACAAAGAGCAGAAGAACATTAAGCATAAGACTTAATATCAGAGCAAAAGATATTATCTAAATTATATGCAGAAGAAGACTAAGCAGTGTATGGGGGTGAGTCCGTTCCTCCTCGTGGTGCCCCTGGATAAAGCCTGATGCTGCAGGCCAAACTGAACGCGGACAAATGTAACTTTTGTGACTGGCAGAACGGAAGGTGTAATCTTCAAACTTTTATAGATAACAACTACGGGAATGCCTGTCACAAATGAGAATATGATGAAGAAGTAGAATAGGAAGAATAATAACAGTGGAATAAAAAGAATATGTAGAATAAGAAGAATAATAATAGTTGAATAAAATGAATATGAAGAATGTAATAAAAAAAAAAAAATAGGTAGAAGATGAAGAAGAAGATGAATAAGGTGAAGAAGTTGATGTCAAAGATGCTGATGATGATGAAGATGAAAGTGTGGGAAAAGAAAAAAAAAAAGAAAAAAAAGAAGGGGAAGGGCGTGGAATAGTGAAACATCAATATCTGACAAAATAAAAAAAAAATTTACATAGTCAATATCTTTGTCACTCCGAACGTCTTAAAAAAAAACAAAAAACATGCTATTCTATTTGATTGGGATAAACCTCTATGACTTTAATGTCTCCGCCACCTCCCCAAATACATCCGGCATTATTCTTAGTTGTTTTCCTTCATGTAGAATGAACCTACAAGGAAAGAAAGGGTTTATTTTAATTCCGATATTTTGGTCCCATTGACTTGCATTGGGATCGGGTATCGGTATCGGCGATATCCGATATTTTTTGAATATCGGCCGATCCAAACCGATACCGATACTTTCCGATATCGGAAGGTATCGCTCAACACTATTAGTCAGTCAGCAATAGTGCAAGTTCCACCACTTAAAAACATGAGAGGCGTCTGTAATTTACATCATAGGTAGACCTCAACTATGGGAGACAAACTGAGAAAAAAAAATACAGAAAATCACATTGTCTGTTTTTTTAACATTTTATTTGCATATTATGGTGGAAAATAAGTATTTGGTCAGAAACAAAATTTCATCTCAATACTTTGTAATATATCCTTTGTTGGCAATGACAGAGGTCAAACGTTTTCTGTAAGTCTTCACAAGGTTGCCACACACTGTTGTTGGTATGTTGGCCCATTCCTCCATGCAGATCTCCTCTAGAGCAGTGATGTTTTTGGCTTTTCGCTTGGCAACACGGACTTTCAACTCCCTCCAAAGGTTTTCTATAGGGTTGAGATCTGGAGACTGGCTAGGCCACTCCAGGACCTTGAAATGCTTCTTACGAAGCCACTCCTTCGTTGCCCTGGCGGTGTGCTTTGGATCATTGTCATGTTGAAAGACCCAGCCACGTTTCATCTTCAATGCCCTTGCTGATGGAAGGAGGTTTGCACTCAAAATCTCACGATACATGGCCCCATTCATTCTTTCATGTACCCGGATCAGTCGTCCTGGCCCCTTTGCAGAGAAACAGCCCCAAAGCATGATGTTTCCACCACCATGCTTTACAGTAGGTATGTTGTTTGATGGATGCAACTCAGTATTCTTTTTCCTCCAAACACGACAAGTTGTGTTTCTACCAAACAGTTCCAGTTTGGTTTCATCAGACCATAGGACATTCTCCCAAAACTCCTCTGGATCATCCAAATGCTCTCTAGCAAACTTCAGACGGGCCCGGACATGTACTGGCTTAAGCAGTGGGACACGTCTGGCACTGCAGGATCTGAGTCCATGGTGGCGTAGTGTGTTACTTATGGTAGGCCTTGTTACATTGGTCCCAGCTCTCTGCAGTTCATTCACTAGGTCCCCCCGCGTGGTTCTGGGATTTTTGCTCACCGTTCTTGTGATCATTCTGACCCTACGGGGTGGGATTTTGCGTGGAGCCCCAGATCGAGGGAGATTATCAGTGGTCTTGTATGTCTTCCATTTTCTAATTATTGCTCCCACTGTTGATTTCTTCACTCCAAGATAGTTGGTTATTGCAGATTCAGTCTTCCCAGCCTGGTGCAGGGCTACAATTTTATTTCTGGTGTCCTTTGACAGCTCTTTGGTCTTCACCATAGTGGAGTTTGGAGTCAGACTGTTTGAGGGTGTGTACGGGTGTCTTTTTATACTGATAACAAGTTTAAACAGGTGCCATTACTACAGGTAATGAGTGGAGGAAAGAGGAGACCCTTAAAGAAGAAGTTACAGGTCTGTGAGAGCCAGAAATCTTGATTGTTTGTTTCTGACCAAATACTTATTTTCCGCCATAATATGCAAATAAATTGTTAAAAAAACAGACAATGTGATTTTCTGGATTTTTTTTTCTCAGTTTGTCTCCCATAGTTGAGGTCTACCTATGATGTAAATTACAGACGCCTCTCATCTTTTTAAGTGGTGGAACTTGCACTATTGCTGACTGACTAAATACTTTTTTGCCCCACTGTATATACACTGCACAGTACCACTCCTCCTGTCCTGTATATATACACTGCACAGTACCACTCCTCCTGTCCTGTATATATACACTGCACAGTACCACTTCTCCTGTCCTGTATATATACACTGCACAGTACGACTCCTCCTGTCCTGTATATATACACTGCACAGTACCACTCCTCCTGTCCTGTATATATACACTGCACAGTACCACTTCTCCTGTCCTGTATATATACACTGCACAGTACCACTCCTCCTGTCCTGTATATATACACTGCACAGTACGACTCCTCCTGTCCTGTATATATACACTGCACAGTACCGCTCCTCCTGTCCTGTATATATACACTGCACAGTACCACTCCTCCTGTCCTGTATATATACACTGCACAGTACCACTTCTCCTGTCCTGTATATATACACTGCACAGTACCACTCCTCCTGTCCTGTATATATACACTGCACAGTACGACTCCTCCTGTCCTGTATATATACACTGCACAGTACCGCTCCTCCTGTCCTGTATATATACACTGCACAGTAACACTCCTCCTGTCCTGTATATATACACTGCACAGTACCACTCCTCCTGTCCTGTATATATACACTGCACTATACCACTCCTCCTGTCCTGTATATATACACTGCACAGTACCGCTCCTCCTGTCCTGTATATATACACTGCACAGTACCGCTCCTCCTGTCCTGTATATATACACTGCACAGTACCACTCCTCCTCTCATGTATATATACACTGCACAGTACCGCTCCTCCTGTCCTGTATATATACACTGCACAGTACCACTCCTCCTGTCCTGTATATATACACTGCACAGTAACACTCCTCCTGTCCTGTATATATACACTGCACAGTACCGCTCCTCCTGTCCTGTATATATACACTGCACTATACCACTCCTCCTGTCCTGTATATATACACTGCACAGTACCGCTCCTCCTGTCCTGTATATATACACTGCACAGTACCGCTCCTCCTGTCCTGTATATATACACTGCACAGTACCACTCCTCCTGTCCTGTATATATACACTGCACAGTAACACCCCTCCTGTCCTGTATATATACACTGCACAGTACCACTCCTCCTGTCCTGTATATATACACTGCACAGTACCACTCCTCCTGTCCTGTATATATACACTGCACAGTACCACTCCTCCTGTCCTGTATATATACACTGCACGGTACCGCTCCTCCTGTCCTGTATATATACACTGCACAGTACCACTCCTCCTGTCCTGTATATATACACTGCACAGTACCACTCCTCCTGTCCTGTATATATACACTGCACAGTACCACTCCTCCTGTCCTGTATATATACACTGCACAGTACCGCTCCTCCTGTCCTGTATATATACACTGCACAGTACCGCTCCTCCTGTCCTGTATATATACACTGCACAGTACCACTCCTCCTGTCCTGTATATATACACTGCACAGTACCACTCCTCCTGTACTGTGTATATACACTGCATAGTACCGCATCTCCTGTCCTGTATATATACACTGCACTGTACCACTCCTTCTGTACTGTGTATATACAGTACACTGCACTGTACCACTTCTTCTGTACTGTGTATATACACTGCATAGTACCGCATCTCCTGTCCTGTATATATACACTGCACAGTACCGCTCCTCCTGTCCTGTATATATACACTGCACAGTACTACTCCTCCTGTACTGTATATATACACTGCACAGTACCGCTCCTCCTGTCCTGTATATATACACTGCAGAGTACCACTCCTTCTGTCCTGTATATATACACTGCACAGTACCACTCCTCCTGTCCTGTATACATACACTGCACAGTACCACTCCTCCTGTCCTGTATATATACACTGCACAGTACCACTCCTCCTGTACTGTATATATACACTGCACAGTACCACTCCTCCTGTCCTGTATATATACACTGCAGAGTACCACTCCTTCTGTCCTGTATATATACACTGCACAGTACCACTCCTCCTGTCCTGTATACATACACTGCACAGTACCACTCCTCCTGTCCTGTATATATACACTGCACAGTACCACTCCTCCTGTACTGTATATATACACTGCACAGTACCACTCCTCCTGTACTGTATATATACACTGCACAGTACCGCTCCTCCTGTCCTGTATATATACACTGCACAGTACCACTCCTCCTGTCCTGTATATATACACTGCACAGTACCGCTCCTCCTGTCCTGTATATATACACTGCACAGTACCACTCCTCCTGTACTGTATATATACACTGCACAGTACCACTCCTCCTGTACTGTATATATACACTGCACAGTACCACTCCTCCTGTACTGTATATATACACTGCACAGTAACACTCCTCCTGTCCTGTATATATACACTGCACAGTACCACTCCTCCTGTCCTGTATATATACACTGCACTATACCACTCCTCCTGTCCTGTATATATACACTGCACAGTACCGCTCCTCCTGTCCTGTATATATACACTGCACAGTACCGCTCCTCCTGTCCTGTATATATACACTGCACAGTACCACTCCTCCTGTCCTGTATATATACACTGCACAGTACCACCCCTCCTGTCCTGTATATATACACTGCACAGTACCACTCCTCCTGTCCTGTATATATACACTGCACAGTACCACTCCTCCTGTCCTGTATATATACACTGCACAGTACCGCTCCTCCTGTCCTGTATATATACACTGCACAGTACCGCTCCTCCTGTCCTGTATATATACACTGCACAGTACCACTCCTCCTGTCCTGTATATATACACTGCACAGTACCACTCCTCCTGTACTGTGTATATACACTGCATAGTACCACTCCTCCTGTATATATACACTGCACAGTACCACTCAATCTGTCCTGTATATATACACTGCACTGTACCACTCCTTCTGTACTGTGTATATACACTGCACAGTACCACTCCTCCTGTCCTGTATATATACACTGCACTGTACCACTCCTTCTGTACTGTGTATATACACTGCATAGTACCGCATCTCCTGTCCTGTATATATACACTGCACAGTACCGCTCCTCCTGTCCTGTATATATACACTGCACAGTACCACTCCTCCTGTACTGTATATATACACTGCACAGTACCACTCCTCCTGTACTGTATATACACACTGCACAGTACCACTCCTCCTGTCCTGTATATATACACTGCACAGTACCACTCCTCCTGTACTGTATATATACACTGCACAGTACCACTCCTCCTGTACTGTATATATACACTGCACAGTACCACTCCTCCTGTACTGTATATATACACTGCACAGTACCGCTCCTCCTGTCCTGTATATATACACTGCACAGTACCACTCCTCCTGTCCTGTATATATACACTGCACAGTACCGCTCCTCCTGTCCTGTATATATACACTGCACAGTACCACTCCTCCTGTCCTGTATATATACACTGCACAGTACCACTCCTCCTGTCCTGTATATATACACTGCACAGTACCACTCCTCCTGTCCTGTATATATACACTGCACAGTACGACTCCTCCTGTCCTGTATATATACACTGCACAGTACCACTCCTCCTGTCCTGTATATATACACTGCACAGTACCACTCCTCCTGTCCTGTATATATACACTGCACAGTACCGCTCCTCCTGTCCTGTATATATACACTGCACAGTACCGCTCCTCCTGTCCTGTATATATACACTGCACAGTACCACTCCTCCTGTCCTGTATATATACACTGCACAGTACCACTCCTCCTGTACTGTGTATATACACTGCATAGTACCACTCCTCCTGTATATATACACTGCACAGTACCACTCAATCTGTCCTGTATATATACACTGCACTGTACCACTCCTTCTGTACTGTGTATATACACTGCACAGTACCACTCCTCCTGTCCTGTATATATACACTGCACAGTACCACTTCTCCTGTCCTGTATATATACACTGCACAGTACAACTCCTCCTGTCCTGTATATATACACTGCACAGTACCACTCCTCCTGTCCTGTATATATACACTGCACAGTACCACTTCTCCTGTCCTGTATATATACACTGCACAGTACCACTCCTCCTGTCCTGTATATATACACTGCACAGTACGACTCCTCCTGTCCTGTATATATACACTGCACAGTACCACTCCTCCTGTCCTGTATATATACACTGCACAGTACCACTCCTCCTGTCCTATATATATACACTGCACAGTACCACTCCTCCTGTCCTGTATATATACACTGCACAGTACCGCTCCTCCTGTCCTGTATATATACACTGCACAGTACCACTCCTCCTGTCCTGTATATATACACTGCACAGTACGACTCCTCCTGTCCTGTATATATACACTGCACAGTACCACTCCTCCTGTCCTGTATATATACACTGCACAGTACCACTCCTCCTCTCATGTATATATACACTGCACAGTACCGCTCCTCCTGTCCTGTATATATACAATGCACAGTACCACTCCTCCTGTCCTGTATATATACACTGCACAGTACAACTCCTCCTGTCCTGTATATATACACTGCACAGTACCACTCCTCCTGTCCTGTATATATACACTGCACAGTACCACTCCTCCTGTCCTATATATATACACTGCACAGTACCACTCCTCCTGTCCTGTATATATACACTGCACAGTACCGCTCCTCCTGTCCTGTATATATACACTGCACAGTACGACTCCTCCTGTCCTGTATATATACACTGCACAGTACCACTTCTCCTGTCCTGTATATATACACTGCACAGTACCACTTCTCCTGTCCTGTATATATACACTGCACAGTACCACTCCTCCTGTCCTGTATATATACACTGCACAGTACCACTCCTCCTGTCCTGTATATATACACTGCACAGTACCGCTCCTCCTGTCCTGTATATATACACTGCACAGTACCACTCCTCCTCTCATGTATATATACACTGCACAGTACCGCTCCTCCTGTCCTGTATATATACACTGCACAGTACCACTCCTCCTGTCCTGTATATATACACTGCACAGTACCGCTCCTCCTGTCCTGTATATATACACTGCACAGTACGACTCCTCCTGTCCTGTATATATACACTGCACAGTACCACTCCTCCTGTCCTGTATATATACACTGCACAGTACCACTCCTCCTGTCCTGTATATATACACTGCACAGTACCACTCCTCCTGTCCTGTATATATACACTGCACTATACCACTCCTCCTGTCCTGTATATATACACTGCACAGTACCGCTCCTCCTGTCCTGTATATATACACTGCACTATACCACTCCTCCTGTCCTGTATATATACACTGCACTATACCACTCCTCCTGTCCTGTATATATACACTGCACAGTACCTCTCCTCCTGTCCTGTATATATACACTGCACAGTACCGCTCCTCCTGTCCTGTATATATACACTGCACAGTACCGCTCCTCCTGTCCTGTATATATACACTGCACAGTACCACCCCTCCTGTCCTGTATATATACACTGCACAGTACCACTCCTCCTGTCCTGTATATATACACTGCACAGTACCACTCCTCCTGTCCTGTATATATACACTGCACAGTACCGCTCCTCCTGTCCTGTATATATACACTGCACAGTACCGCTCCTCCTGTCCTGTATATATACACTGCACAGTACCACTCCTCCTGTCCTGTATATATACACTGCACAGTACCACTCCTCCTGTACTGTGTATATACACTGCATAGTACCACTCCTCCTGTATATATACACTGCATAGTACCACTCAATCTGTCCTGTATATATACACTGCACTGTACCACTCCTTCTGTACTGTGTATATACACTGCACAGTACCACTCCTCCTGTCCTGTATATATACACTGCACTGTACCACTCCTTCTGTACTGTGTATATACACTGCATAGTACCGCATCTCCTGTCCTGTATATATACACTGCACAGTACCGCTCCTCCTGTCCTGTATATATACACTGCACAGTACCACTCCTCCTGTACTGTATATATACACTGCACAGTACCACTCCTCCTGTACTGTATATACACACTGCACAGTACCACTCCTCCTGTCCTGTATATATACACTGCACAGTACCGCTCCTCCTGTCCTGTATATATACACTGCACAGTACCGCTCCTCCTGTACTGTATATATACACTGCACAGTACCACTCCTCCTGTACTGTATATACACACTGCACAGTACCACTCCTCCTGTCCTGTATATATACACTGCACAGTACCACTCCTCCTGTCCTGTATATATACACTGCACTATACCACTCCTCCTGTCCTGTATATATACACTGCACAGTACCGCTCCTCCTGTCCTGTATATATACACTGCACTATACCACTCCTCCTGTCCTGTATATATACACTGCACTATACCACTCCTCCTGTCCTGTATATATACACTGCACAGTACCGCTCCTCCTGTCCTGTATATATACACTGCACAGTACCGCTCCTCCTGTCCTGTATATATACACTGCACAGTACCGCTCCTCCTGTCCTGTATATATACACTGCACAGTACCACCCCTCCTGTCCTGTATATATACACTGCACAGTACCACTCCTCCTGTCCTGTATATATACACTGCACAGTACCACTCCTCCTGTCCTGTATATACACTGCACAGTACCGCTCCTCCTGTCCTGTATATATACACTGCACAGTACCGCTCCTCCTGTCCTGTATATATACACTGCACAGTACCACTCCTCCTGTCCTGTATATATACACTGCACAGTACCACTCCTCCTGTACTGTGTATATACACTGCATAGTACCACTCCTCCTGTATATATACACTGCACAGTACCACTCAATCTGTCCTGTATATATACACTGCACTGTACCACTCCTTCTGTACTGTGTATATACACTGCACAGTACCACTCCTCCTGTCCTGTATATATACACTGCACTGTACCACTCCTTCTGTACTGTGTATATACACTGCATAGTACCGCATCTCCTGTCCTGTATATATACACTGCACAGTACCACTCCTCCTGTACTGTATATATACACAGCACAGTACCACTCCTCCTGTACTGTATATACACACTGCACAGTACCACTCCTCCTGTCCTGTATATATACACTGCACAGTACCACTCCTTCTGTACTGTGTATATACACTGCATAGTACCACTCCTCCTGTCCTGTATATATACACTGCACAGTACCACTCCTCCTGTACTGTATATATACACAGCACAGTACCACTCCTCCTGTACTGTATATACACACTGCACAGTACCACTCCTCCTGTCCTGTATATATACACTGCACAGTACCACTCCTCCTGTACTGTATATATACACTGCACAGTACCACTCCTCCTGTACTGTATATATACACTGCACAGTACCACTCCTCCTGTACTGTATATATACACTGCACAGTACCGCTCCTCCTGTCCTGTATATATACACTGCACAGTACCACTCCTCCTGTCCTGTATATATACACTGCACAGTACCGCTCCTCCTGTCCTGTATATATACACTGCACAGTACCGCTCCTCCTGTCCTGTATATATACACTGCACAGTACCACTCCTCCTGTCCTGTATATATACTGCACAGTACCAATCCTCCTGTCCTGTATATATAAACTGCACAGTACCACTCCTCCTGTCCTGTATATATACACTGCACAGTACCGCTCCTCCTGTCCTGTATATATACACTGCACAGTACCACTCCTCCTGTCCTGTATATATACACTGCACAGTACCACTCCTCCTGTCCTGTATATATACACTGCACAGTACCACTCCTCCTGTCCTGTATATATACACTGCACAGTACCACTCCTCCTGTCCTGTATATATATACTGCACAGTACCACTCCTCCTGTCCTGTATATATACACTGCACAGTACCACTCCTCCTGTCCTGTATATATATACTGCACAGTACCACTCCTCCTGTCCTGTATATATATACTGCACAGTACCACTCCTCCTGTACTGTATATATACACTGCACTATTCCACTCCTCCTGTCCTGTATATATACACTGCACAGTACCACTTCTCCTGTCCTGTATATATACACTGCACAGTACCACTCCTCCTGTCCTGTATATATACACTGCACAGTACGACTCCTCCTGTCCTGTATACAGTGGGGCAAAAAAGTATTTAGTCAGTCAGCAATAGTGCAAGTTCCACCACTTAAAAACATGAGAGGCGTCTGTAATTTACATCATAGGTAGACCTCAACTATGGGAGACAAACTGAGAAAAAAAAATACAGAAAATCACATTGTCTGTTTTTTTAACATTTTATTTGCATATTATGGTGGAAAATAAGTATTTGGTCAGAAACAAAATTTCATCTCAATACTTTGTAATATATCCTTTGTTGGCAATGACAGAGGTCAAACGTTTTCTGTAAGTCTTCACAAGGTTGCCACACACTGTTGTTGGTATGTTGGCCCATTCCTCCATGCAGATCTCCTCTAGAGCAGTGATGTTTTTGGCTTTTCGCTTGGCAACACGGACTTACAACTCCCTCCAAAGGTTTTCTATAGGGTTGAGATCTGGAGACTGGCTAGGCCACTCCAGGACCTTGAAATGCTTCTTACGAAGCCACTCCTTCGTTGCCCTGGCGGTGTGCTTTGGATCATTGTCATGTTGAAAGACCCAGCCACGTTTCATCTTCAATGCCCTTGCTGATGGAAGGAGGTTTGCACTCAAAATCTCACGATACATGGCCCCATTCATTCTTTCATGTACCCGGATCAGTCGTCCTGGCCCCTTTGCAGAGAAACAGCCCCAAAGCATGATGTTTCCACCACCATGCTTTACAGTAGGTATGTTGTTTGATGGATGCAACTCAGTATTCTTTTTCCTCCAAACACGACAAGTTGTGTTTCTACCAAACAGTTCCAGTTTGGTTTCATCAGACCATAGGACATTCTCCCAAAACTCCTCTGGATCATCCAAATGCTCTCTAGCAAACTTCAGACGGGCCCGGACATGTACTGGCTTAAGCAGTGGGACACGTCTGGCACTGCAGGATCTGAGTCCATGGTGGCGTAGTGTGTTACTTATGGTAGGCCTTGTTACATTGGTCCCAGCTCTCTGCAGTTCATTCACTAGGTCCCCCCGCGTGGTTCTGGGATTTTTGCTCACCGTTCTTGTGATCATTCTGACCCTACGGGGTGGGATTTTGCGTGGAGCCCCAGATCGAGGGAGATTATCAGTGGTCTTGTATGTCTTCCATTTTCTAATTATTGCTCCCACTGTTGATTTCTTCACTCCAAGATAGTTGGTTATTGCAGATTCAGTCTTCCCAGCCTGGTGCAGGGCTACAATTTTATTTCTGGTGTCCTTTGACAGCTCTTTGGTCTTCACCATAGTGGAGTTTGGAGTCAGACTGTTTGAGGGTGTGTACGGGTGTCTTTTTATACTGATAACAAGTTTAAACAGGTGCCATTACTACAGGTAATGAGTGGAGGAAAGAGGAGACTCTTAAAGAAGAAGTTACAGGTCTGTGAGAGCCAGAAATCTTGATTGTTTGTTTCTGACCAAATACTTATTTTCCGCCATAATATGCAAATAAATTGTTAAAAAAACAGACAATGTGATTTTCTGGATTTTTTTTTCTCAGTTTGTCTCCCATAGTTGAGGTCTACCTATGATGTAAATTACAGACGCCTCTCATCTTTTTAAGTGGTGGAACTTGCACTATTGCTGACTGACTAAATACTTTTTTGCCCCACTGTATATACACTGCACAGTACCACTCCTCCTGTCCTGTATATATACACTGCACAGTACCACTCCTCCTGTCCTGTATATATACACTGCACAGTACCACTTCTCCTGTCCTGTATATATACACTGCACAGTACGACTCCTCCTATCCTGTATATATACACTGCACAGTACCACTCCTCCTGTCCTGTATATATACACTGCACAGTACCACTTCTCCTGTCCTGTATATATACACTGCACAGTACCACTCCTCCTGTCCTGTAT
Source organism: Ranitomeya imitator (assembly GCF_032444005.1). Lineage (NCBI taxonomy): Eukaryota > Metazoa > Chordata > Amphibia > Anura > Dendrobatidae > Ranitomeya > Ranitomeya imitator. Next base: position 665,502,403 of record NC_091286.1, read on the forward strand.
ATATACACTGCACAGTACGACTCCTCCTGTCCTGTATATATACACTGCACAGTACCACTCCTCCTGTCCTGTATATATACACTGCACAGTACCACTCCTCCTGTCCTGTATATATACACTGCACAGTAACACTCCTCCTGTCCTGTATATATACACTGCACAGTACCACTCCTCCTGTCCTGTATATATACACTGCACTATACCACTCCTCCTGTCCTGTATATATACACTGCACAGTACCGCTCCTCCTGTCCTGTATATATACACTGCACAGTACCGCTCCTCCTGTCCTGTATATATACACTGCACAGTACCACTCCTCCTCTCATGTATATATACACTGCACAGTACCGCTCCTCCTGTCCTGTATATATACACTGCACAGTACCACTCCTCCTGTCCTGTATATATACACTGCACAGTAACACTCCTCCTGTCCTGTATATATACACTGCACAGTACCACTCCTCCTGTCCTGTATATATACACTGCACTATACCACTCCTCCTGTCCTGTATATATACACTGCACAGTACCGCTCCTCCTGTCCTGTATATATACACTGCACAGTACCGCTCCTCCTGTCCTGTATATATACACTGCACAGTACCACTCCTCCTGTCCTGTATATATACACTGCACAGTAACACCCCTCCTGTCCTGTATATATACACTGCACAGTACCACTCCTCCTGTCCTGTATATATACACTGCACAGTACCACTCCTCCTGTCCTGTATATATACACTGCACAGTACCACTCCTCCTGTCCTGTATATATACACTGCACGGTACCGCTCCTCCTGTCCTGTATATATACACTGCACAGTACCACTCCTCCTGTCCTGTATATATACACTGCACAGTACCACTCCTCCTGTCCTGTATATATACACTGCACAGTACCACTCCTCCTGTCCTGTATATATACACTGCACAGTACCGCTCCTCCTGTCCTGTATATATACACTGCACAGTACCGCTCCTCCTGTCCTGTATATATACACTGCACAGTACCACTCCTCCTGTCCTGTATATATACACTGCACAGTACCACTCCTCCTGTACTGTGTATATACACTGCATAGTACCGCATCTCCTGTCCTGTATATATACACTGCACTGTACCACTCCTTCTGTACTGTGTATATACAGTACACTGCACTGTACCACTTCTTCTGTACTGTGTATATACACTGCACAGTACCGCTCCTCCTGTCCTGTATATATACACTGCAGAGTACCACTCCTTCTGTCCTGTATATATACACTGCACAGTACCACTCCTCCTGTCCTGTATACATACACTGCACAGTACCACTCCTCCTGTCCTGTATATATACACTGCACAGTACCACTCCTCCTGTACTGTATATATACACTGCACAGTACCACTCCTCCTGTCCTGTATATATACACTGCAGAGTACCACTCCTTCTGTCCTGTATATATACACTGCACAGTACCACTCCTCCTGTCCTGTATACATACACTGCACAGTACCACTCCTCCTGTCCTGTATATATACACTGCACAGTACCACTCCTCCTGTACTGTATATATACACTGCACAGTACCACTCCTCCTGTACTGTATATATACACTGCACAGTACCGCTCCTCCTGTCCTGTATATATACACTGCACAGTACCACTCCTCCTGTCCTGTATATATACACTGCACAGTACCGCTCCTCCTGTCCTGTATATATACACTGCACAGTACCACTCCTCCTGTACTGTATATATACACTGCACAGTACCACTCCTCCTGTACTGTATATATACACTGCACAGTACCACTCCTCCTGTACTGTATATATACACTGCACAGTACCACTCCTCCTGTACTGTATATATACACTGCACAGTACCGCTCCTCCTGTCCTGTATATATACACTGCACAGTACCACTCCTCCTGTCCTGTATATATACACTGCACAGTACCGCTCCTCCTGTCCTGTATATATACACTGCACTGTACCACTCCTTCTGTACTGTGTATATACACTGTATAGTACCGCATCTCCTGTCCTGTATATATACACTGCACAGTACCACTCCTCCTGTCCTGTATATATACACTGCACAGTACCACTCCTCCTGTACTGTATATATACACTGCACAGTACCACTCCTCCTGTCCTGTATATATACACTGCACAGTACCACTCCTCCTGTCCTGTATATGTACACTGCACAGTACCACTCCTCCTGTCCTGTATATATACACTGCACAGTACCACTCCTTCTGTACTGTGTATATACACTGTATAGTACCGCATCTCCTGTCCTGTATATATACACTGCACAGTACCACTCCTCCTGTCCTGTATATATACACTGCACAGTACCACTCCTTCTGTACTGTGTATATACACTGTATAGTACCGCATCTCCTGTCCTGTATATATACACTGCACAGTACCACTCCTCCTGTCCTGTATATATACACTGCACAGTACCACTCCTCCTGTACTGTATATATACACTGCACAGTACCACTCCTCCTGTCCTGTATATATACACTGCACAGTACCACTCCTCCTGTCCTGTATATGTACACTGCACAGTACCACTCCTCCTGTCCTGTATATATACACTGCACAGTACCACTCCTCCTGTCCTGTATATATACACTGCACAGTACCGCTCCTCCTGTCCTGTATATATACACTGCACAGTACCACTCCTCCAGTCCTGTATATATACACTGCACAGTACCACTCCTCCTGTCCTGTATATATACACTGCACAGTACCACTCCTCCTGTCCTGTATATATACACTGCACAGTACCGCTCCTCCTGTCCTGTATATATACACTGCACAGTACCACTCCTCCTGTACTGTATATATACACTGCACAGTACCACTCCTCCTGTCCTGTATATATACACTGCACAGTACCACTCCTCCTGTCCTGTATATATACTGCACAGTACCACTCCTCCTGTCCTGTATATATACACTGCACAGTACCACTTCTCCTGTCCTGTATATATACACTGCACAGTACCACTCCTCCTGTCCTGTATATATACACTGCACAGTACCACTCCTCCTGTCCTGTATATATACACTGCACTGTACCACTCCTCCTGTCCTGTATATATACACTGCACAGTACCGCTCCTCCTGTCCTGTATATATACACTGCACAGTACCACTCCTCCTGTACTGTGTATATACACTGCATAGTACCGCATCTCCTGTCCTGTATATATACACTGCACAGTACCACTCCTCCTGTACTGTATATATACACTGCACAGTACCACTCCTCCTGTACTGTATATATACACTGCACAGTACCGCTCCTCCTGTCCTGTATATATACACTGCACAGTACCACTCCTCCTGTCCTGTATATATACACTGCACAGTACCGCTCCTCCTGTCCTGTATATATACACTGCACTGTACCACTCCTTCTGTACTGTGTATATACACTGTATAGTACCGCATCTCCTGTCCTGTATATATACACTGCACAGTACCACTCCTCCTGTCCTGTATATATACACTGCACAGTACCACTCCTCCTGTACTGTATATATACACTGCACAGTACCACTCCTCCTGTCCTGTATATATACACTGCACAGTACCACTCCTCCTGTCCTGTATATGTACACTGCACAGTACCACTCCTCCTGTCCTGTATATATACACTGCACAGTACCACTCCTCCTGTCCTGTATATATACACTGCACAGTACCGCTCCTCCTGTCCTGTATATATACACTGCACAGTACCACTCCTCCAGTCCTGTATATATACACTGCACAGTACCACTCCTCCTGTCCTGTATATATACACTGCACAGTACCACTCCTCCTGTCCTGTATATATACACTGCACAGTACCGCTCCTCCTGTCCTGTATATATACACTGCACAGTACCACTCCTCCTGTACTGTATATATACACTGCACAGTACCACTCCTCCTGTCCTGTATATATACACTGCACAGTACCACTCCTCCTGTCCTGTATATATACTGCACAGTACCACTCCTCCTGTCCTGTATATATACACTGCACAGTACCACTTCTCCTGTCCTGTATATATACACTGCACAGTACCACTCCTCCTGTCCTGTATATATACACTGCACAGTACCACTCCTCCTGTCCTGTATATATACACTGCACTGTACCACTCCTCCTGTCCTGTATATATACACTGCACAGTACCGCTCCTCCTGTCCTGTATATATACACTGCACAGTACCACTCCTCCTGTACTGTATATATACACTGCACTGTACCACTCCTTCTGTACTGTGTATATACACTGCATAGTACCGCATCTCCTGTCCTGTATATATACAATGCACAGTACCACTCCTCCTGTCCTGTATATATACACTGCATAGTACCGCATCTCCTGTCCTGTATATATACACTGCACAGCACCACTCCTCCTGTCCTGTATACTGTCATGGCCAAAAGTATTCACACCCCTGCAATTCTGTCAGATAATACTCAGTTTCTTCCTGAAAATGATTGCAAACACAAATTATTTGGTATTATTATCTTGATTTAATTTGTCTTAAATGAAAAAACACAAAAGAGAATGAAGGAAAAAGCAAAACATTGATCATTTCACACAAAACTCCAAAAATGGGCCAGACAAAAGTATTGGCACCCTCAGCCTAATACTTGGTTACACAACCTTTAGCCAAAATAACTGCGACCAACCGCTTCCGGTAACCATCAATGAGTTTCTTACAGTGCTCTGCTGGAATTTTAGACCATTCTTCTTTGGCAAACTGCTCCAGATCCCTGATATTTGAAGGGTGCCTTCTCCAAACTGCCATTTTTAGATCTCTCCACAGGTGTTCTATGGGATTCAGGTCTGGACTTATTGCTGGCCACCTTAGAAGTCTCCAGTGCTTTCTCTCAAACCATTTTCTAGTGCTTTTTGAAGTATGTTTTGGGTCATTGTCCTGCTGGAAGACCCATGACCTCTGAGGGAGACCCAGCTTTCTCACACTGGGCCCTACATTATGCTGCAAAATTTGTCGGTAGTCTTCAGACTTCATAATGCCATGCACACGGTCAAGCAGTCCAGTGCCAGACGGAGCAAAGCAACCCCAAAACATCAGGGAACCTCCGCCATGTTTGACTGTAGGGACCGTGTTCTTTTCTTTGAATGCCTCTTTTTTTTTCTCCTGTAAACTCTATGTTGATGCCTTTGCCCAAAAAGCTCTACTTTTGTCTCATCTGACCAGAGAACATTCATCCAAAATGTTTTAGGCCTTTTCAGGTAAGTTTTGGCAAACTCCAGCCTGGCTTTTTTATGTCTCGGGGTAAGAAGTGGGGTCTTCCTGAGTCTCCTACCTTACAGTCCCTTTTCATTCAGATGCCGACGGATAATACAGGTTGACACTGTTGTACCCTTGGACTGCAGGGCAGCTTGAACTTCTTTGGATGTTAGTCGGGGTTCTTTATTCAACACCCGCACAATCTTGCGTTGAAATCTCTTGTCAATTTTTCTTTTCCGTCCACATCTAGGGAGGTTAGCCACAGTGCCATGGGCTTTAAACTTCTTGATGACACTGCGCACGGTAGACACAGGAACATTCAGGTCTTTGGAGATGGACTTGTAGCCTTGAGATTGCTCATGCTTCCTCACAATTTGGTTTCTCAAGTCCTCAGATAGTTCTTTGGTCTTTCTTTTCTCCATGCTCAATGTGGTACACACCAAGACACATGACAGAGAATGAGTCAACTTTAATCCATGTCAACTGGCTGCAAGTGTGATTTAGTTATTCCCAACACCTGTTAGGTGCCACAGGTAAGTTACAGGTGCTGTTAATTACACTAATTAGAGAAGCATCACATTATTTTTCGAACAGTGTGAATACTTTTGTCCACCCCCTTTTTTATGTTTGTTGTGGAATTATATCCAATTTGGCTCTAGGACAATTCTTTTTGTGTTTTTTCACTTAAGACAAATTAAATGAAGATAATAATAACAAAGAATTTGTGTTTGCAATCATTTTCATGAAGAAACTGAGTATTATCTGACAGAATTGCAGGGGTGTGAATACTTTTGGCCATGACTGTATATATACTGCACGGTACAACTCCTCCTGTCCTGTATGGATACACTGCACAGTACCACTCCTTCTGTACTGTGTATATACACTGCATAGTACTGCATCTCCTGTCCTTTATATATACACTACACAGTACCACTCCTCCTGTCCTGTATATATACACTGCACAGTACCACTCCTCCTGTCCTATATATATACACTGCACAGTACCACTCCTCCTGTCTTGTATATATACACTGCACAGTACCACTCCTCCTGTACTGTATATATACACTGCACAGTACCACTCCTCCTGTCCTGTATATATACACTGCACAGTACCACTCCTCCTGTCCTGTATATATACACTGCACAGTACCACTCCTCCTGTCCTGTATATATACACTGAACAGTACCACTCCTCCTGTCCTGTATATATACACTGCACAGTACCACTCCTCCTGTCCTGTATATATACACTGCACAGTACCGCTCCTCCTGTCCTGTATATATACACTGCACACTACCACTCGTCCTGTCCTGTATATATACACTACACAGTACCACTCCTCCTGTCCTGTATATATACACTGCACAGTACCACTTCTCTTGTCCTGTATATATACACTGCACAGTACCACTCCTCCTGTCCTGTATATATACACTACACAGTACCACTCCTCCTGTCCTGTATATATACACTGCACAGTACCACTCCTCCTGTCCTGTATATATACACTGCACAGTACCGCTCCTCCTGTCCTGTATATATACACTGCACAGTACCACTCCTCCTGTCCTGTATATATACACTGCACAGTACCACTCCTCCTGTCCTGTATATATACACTACACAGTACCACTCGTCCTGTCCTGTATATATACACTACACAGTACCACTCCTCCTGTCCTGTATATATACACTGCACAGTACCACTTCTCTTGTCCTGTATATATACACTGCACAGTACCACTCGTCCTGTCCTGTATATATACACTACACAGTACCACTCCTCCTGTCCTGTATATATACACTGCACAGTACCACTCCTCCTGTCCTGTATATATACACTGCACAGTACCGCTCCTCCTGTCCTGTATATATACACTGCACAGTACCACTCCTCCTGTCCTGTATATATACACTGCACAGTACCGCTCCTCCTGTCCTGTATATATACACTGCACAGTATCACTCCTCCTGTCCTGTATATATACACTGCACAGTACCGCTCCTCCTGTCCTGTATATATACATTACACAGTACCACTTCTCCTGTCCTGTATATATACAATGCACAGTACCACTTCTCCTGTCCTGTATATATACACTGCACAGTACCACTCCTCCTGTCCTGTATATATACACTGCACAGTACCACTCCTCCTGTCCTGTATATATACATTACACAGTACCACTTCTCCTGTCCTGTATATATACAATGCACAGTACCACTTCTCCTGTCCTGTATATATACACTGCACTGTACCACTCCTCCTGTCCTGTATATATACACTACACAGTACCACTTCTCCTGTCCTGTATATATACAATGCACAGTACCGCTCCTCCTGTCCTGTATATATACACTGCACAGTACCACTCCTCCTGTCCTGTATATATACACTGCACAGTACCGCTCCTCCTGTCCTGTTTATATACACTGCACAGTACCGCTCCTCCTGTCCTGTATATATACACTACACAGTACCACTTCTCCTGTCCTGTATATATACAATGCACAGTACCGCTCCTCCTGTCCTGTATATATACACTGCACAGTACCGCTCCTCCTGTCCTGTATATATACACTGCACAGTACCACTCCTCCTGTCCTGTATATATACACTGCACAGTACCACTCCTCCTGTACTGTATATATACACTGCACAGTACCACTCGTCCTGTCCTGTATATATACACTGCACAGTACCACTCCTCCTGTCCTGTATATATACACTGCACAGTACCACTCCTCCTGTCCTGTATATATACACTGCACAGTACCACTCCTCCTGTCCTGTATATATACACTGCACAGTACCGCTCCTCCTGTCCTGTATATATACACTGCACACTACCACTCGTCCTGTCCTGTATATATACACTACACAGTACCACTCCTCCTGTCCTGTATATATACACTGCACAGTACCACTTCTCTTGTCCTGTATATATACACTGCACAGTACCACTCGTCCTGTCCTGTATATATACACTGCACAGTACCACTCCTCCTGTCCTGTATATATACACTGCACAGTACCACTCCTCCTGTCCTGTATATACACACTGTACAGTACCACTCCTCCTGTCCTGTATATATACACTGCACAGTACCGCTCCTCCTGTCCTGTATATATACACTGCACAGTACCGCTCCTCCTGTCCTGTATATATACACTGCACAGTACCGCTCCTCCTGTCCTGTATATATACACTGCACAGTACCACTCCTCCTGTCCTGTATATATACACTGCACAGTATCGCTCCTCCTGTCCTGTATATATACACTGCACAGTACCACTTCTCCTGTCCTGTATATACACACTGTACAGTACCACTCCTCCTGTCCTGTGTATATACACTGCACAGTACCGCTCCTCCTGTCCTGTTTATATACACTGCACAGTACCACTCCTCCTGTCCTGTATATATACACTACACAGTACCACTTCTCCTGTCCTGTATATACACACTGTACAGTACCGCTCCTCCTGTCCTGTATATATACACTACACAGTACCACTTCTCCTGTCCTGTATATACACACTGTACAGTACCACTCCTCCTGTCCTGTATATATACACTGCACAGTACCGCTCCTCCTGTCCTGTATATATACACTGCACAGTACCACTCCTCCTGTCCTGTATATATACACTGCACAGTACCACTCCTCCTGTCCTGTATATATACACTGCACGGTACCACTCCTCCTGTCCTGTATATATACACTGCACAGTACCACTCTTCCTGTCCTGTATATATACACTGCACAGTACCACTCCTCCTGTCCTGTATATATACACTGCACAGTACCGCTCCTTCTGTCCTGTATATATACACTGCACAGTACCGCTCCTCCTGTCCTGTATATATACACTGCACAGTACGACTCCTCCTGTCCTGTATATATACACTGCACAGTACCACTCCTCCTGTCCTGTATATATACACTGCACAGTACCACTCCTCCTGTCCTGTATATATACACTGCACAGTAACACTCCTCCTGTCCTGTATATATACACTGCACAGTACCACTCCTCCTGTCCTGTATATATACACTGCACTATACCACTCCTCCTGTCATGTATATATACACTGCACAGTACCGCTCCTCCTGTCCTGTATATATACACTGCACAGTACCGCTCCTCCTGTCCTGTATATATACACTGCACAGTACCACTCCTCCTGTCCTGTATATATACACTGCACAGTACCACCCCTCCTGTCCTGTATATATACACTGCACAGTACCACTCCTCCTGTCCTGTATATATACACTGCACAGTACCACTCCTCCTGTCCTGTATATATACACTGCACAGTACCGCTCCTCCTGTCCTGTATATATACACTGCACAGTACCACTCCTCCTCTCATGTATATATACACTGCACAGTACCGCTCCTCCTGTCCTGTATATATACACTGCACAGTACCACTCCTCCTGTCCTGTATATATACACTGCACAGTACCGCTCCTCCTGTCCTGTATATATACACTGCACAGTACGACTCCTCCTGTCCTGTATATATACACTGCACAGTACCGCTCCTCCTGTCCTGTATATATACACTGCACAGTACCACTCCTCCTGTCCTGTATATATACACTGCACAGTACCACTCCTCCTGTCCTGTATATATACACTGCACAGTACCGCTCCTCCTGTCCTGTATATATACACTGCACAGTACCACTCCTCCTCTCATGTATATATACACTGCACAGTACCGCTCCTCCTGTCCTGTATATATACACTGCACAGTACCACTCCTCCTGTCCTGTATATATACTGCACAGTACCAATCCTCCTGTCCTGTATATATAAACTGCACAGTACCACTCCTCCTGTCCTGTATATATACACTGCACAGTACCGCTCCTCCTCTCATGTATATATACACTGCACAGTACGACTCCTCCTGTCCTGTATATATACACTGCACAGTACCACTCCTCCTGTCCTGTATATATACACTGCACAGTACCACTCCTCCTGTCCTGTATATATACACTGCACAGTAACACTCCTCCTGTCCTGTATATATACACTGCACAGTACCACTCCTCCTGTCCTGTATATATACACTGCACTATACCACTCCTCCTGTCCTGTATATATACACTGCACAGTACCGCTCCTCCTGTCCTGTATATATACACTGCACAGTACCGCTCCTCCTGTCCTGTATATATACACTGCACAGTACCACTCCTCCTGTCCTGTATATATACACTGCACAGTACCGCTCCTCCTGTCCTGTATATATACACTGCACAGTACCACTCCTCCTGTCCTGTATATATACACTGCACAGTACCACCCCTCCTGTCCTGTATATATACACTGCACAGTACCACTCCTCCTGTCCTGTATGGATACACTGCACAGTACCACTCCTTCTGTACTGTGTATATACACTGCATAGTACTGCATCTCCTGTCCTTTATATATACACTACACAGTACCACTCCTCCTGTCCTGTATATATACACTGCACAGTACCACTCCTCCTGTCCTGTATATATACACTACACAGTACCACTCGTCCTGTCCTGTATATATACACTACACAGTACCACTTCTCCTGTCCTGTATATACACACTGTACAGTACCGCTCCTCCTGTCCTGTATATATACACTACACAGTACCACTTCTCCTGTCCTGTATATACACACTGTACAGTACCACTCCTCCTGTCCTGTATATATACACTGCACAGTACCGCTCCTCCTGTCCTGTATATATACACTGCACAGTACCACTCCTCCTGTCCTGTATATATACACTGCACAGTACCACTCCTCCTGTCCTGTATATATACACTGCACAGTACCACTCCTCCTGTCCTGTATATATACACTGCACAGTACCACTCCTCCTGTCCTGTATATATACACTGCACAGTACCACTCCTCCTGTCCTGTATATATACACTGCACAGTACCACTCCTCCTGTCCTGTATATATACACTGCACAGTACCGCTCCTTCTGTCCTGTATATATACACTGCACAGTACCGCTCCTCCTGTCCTGTATATATACACTGCACAGTACGACTCCTCCTGTCCTGTATATATACACTGCACAGTACCACTCCTCCTGTCCTGTATATATACACTGCACAGTACCACTCCTCCTGTCCTGTATATATACACTGCACAGTAACACTCCTCCTGTCCTGTATATATACACTGCACAGTACCACTCCTCCTGTCCTGTATATATACACTGCACTATACCACTCCTCCTGTCATGTATATATACACTGCACAGTACCGCTCCTCCTGTCCTGTATATATACACTGCACAGTACCGCTCCTCCTGTCCTGTATATATACACTGCACAGTACCACTCCTCCTGTCCTGTATATATACACTGCACAGTACCACCCCTCCTGTCCTGTATATATACACTGCACAGTACCACTCCTCCTGTCCTGTATATATACACTGCACAGTACCACTCCTCCTGTCCTGTATATATACACTGCACAGTACCACTCCTCCTGTCCTGTATATATACACTGCACAGTACCGCTCCTCCTGTCCTGTATATATACACTGCACAGTACCACTCCTCCTCTCATGTATATATACACTGCACAGTACCGCTCCTCCTGTCCTGTATATATACACTGCACAGTACCACTCCTCCTGTCCTGTATATATACACTGCACAGTACCGCTCCTCCTGTCCTGTATATATACACTGCACAGTACGACTCCTCCTATCCTGTATATATACACTGCACAGTACCGCTCCTCCTGTCCTGTATATATACACTGCACAGTACCACTCCTCCTGTCCTGTATATATACACTGCACAGTACCACTCCTCCTGTCCTGTATATATACACTGCACAGTACCGCTCCTCCTGTCCTGTATATATACACTGCACAGTACCACTCCTCCTCTCATGTATATATACACTGCACAGTACCGCTCCTCCTGTCCTGTATATATACACTGCACAGTACCACTCCTCCTGTCCTGTATATATACTGCACAGTACCAATCCTCCTGTCCTGTATATATAAACTGCACAGTACCACTCCTCCTGTCCTGTATATATACACTGCACAGTACCGCTCCTCCTCTCATGTATATATACACTGCACAGTACGACTCCTCCTGTCCTGTATATATACACTGCACAGTACCACTCCTCCTGTCCTGTATATATACACTGCACAGTACCACTCCTCCTGTCCTGTATATATACACTGCACAGTAACACTCCTCCTGTCCTGTATATATACACTGCACAGTACCACTCCTCCTGTCCTGTATATATACACTGCACTATACCACTCCTCCTGTCCTGTATATATACACTGCACAGTACCGCTCCTCCTGTCCTGTATATATACACTGCACAGTACCGCTCCTCCTGTCCTGTATATATACACTGCACAGTACCACTCCTCCTGTCCTGTATATATACACTGCACAGTACCACCCCTCCTGTCCTGTATATATACACTGCACAGTACCACTCCTCCTGTCCTGTATATATACACTGCACAGTACCACTCCTCCTGTCCTGTATATATACACTGCACAGTACCGCTCCTCCTGTCCTGTATATATACACTGCACAGTACCGCTCCTCCTGTCCTGTATATATACACTGCACAGTACCACTCCTCCTGTCCTGTATATATACACTGCACAGTACCACTCCTCCTGTACTGTGTATATACACTGCATAGTACCGCATCTCCTGTCCTGTATATATACACTGCACTGTACCACTCCTTCTGTACTGTGTATATACACTGCACAGTACCACTCCTCCTGTCCTGTATATATACACTGCACTGTACCGCTCCTCCTGTCCTGTATATATACACTGCACAGTACCACTCCTCCTGTACTGTATATATACACTGCACAGTACCACTCCTCCTGTACTGTATATACACACTGCACAGTACCACTCCTCCTGTCCTGTATATATACACTGCACAGTACCACTCCTCCTGTACTGTATATATACACTGCACAGTACCACTCCTCCTGTCCTGTATATATACACTGCACAGTACCACCCCTCCTGTCCTGTATATATACACTGCACAGTACCACTCCTCCTGTCCTGTATATATACACTGCACAGTACCACTCCTCCTGTCCTGTATATATACACTGCACAGTACCACTCCTCCTGTCCTGTATATATACACTGCACAGTACCGCTCCTCCTGTCCTGTATATATACACTGCACAGTACCACTCCTCCTCTCATGTATATATACACTGCACAGTACCGCTCCTCCTGTCCTGTATATATACACTGCACAGTACCACTCCTCCTGTCCTGTATATATACACTGCACAGTACCGCTCCTCCTGTCCTGTATATATACACTGCACAGTACGACTCCTCCTGTCCTTTATATATACACTGCACAGTACCGCTCCTCCTGTCCTGTATATATACACTGCACAGTACCACTCCTCCTGTCCTGTATATATACACTGCACAGTACCACTCCTCCTGTCCTGTATATATACACTGCACAGTACCGCTCCTCCTGTCCTGTATATATACACTGCACAGTACCACTCCTCCTCTCATGTATATATACACTGCACAGTACCGCTCCTCCTGTCCTGTATATATACACTGCACAGTACCACTCCTCCTCTCATGTATATATACACTGCACAGTACCGCTCCTCCTGTCCTGTATATATACACTGCACAGTACCGCTCCTCCTGTCCTGTATATATACACTGCACAGTACCACTCCTCCTCTCATGTATATATACACTGCACAGTACCGCTCCTCCTGTCCTGTATATATACTGCACAGTACCAATCCTCCTGTCCTGTATATATAAACTGCACAGTACCACTCCTCCTGTCCTGTATATATACACTGCACAGTACCGCTCCTCCTCTCATGTATATATACACTGCACAGTACGACTCCTCCTGTCCTGTATATATACACTGCACAGTACCACTCCTCCTGTCCTGTATATATACACTGCACAGTACCACTCCTCCTGTCCTGTATATATACACTGCACAGTAACACTCCTCCTGTCCTGTATATATACACTGCACAGTACCACTCCTCCTGTCCTGTATATATACACTGCACTATACCACTCCTCCTGTCCTGTATATATACACTGCACAGTACCGCTCCTCCTGTCCTGTATATATACACTGCACAGTACCGCTCCTCCTGTCCTGTATATATACACTGCACAGTACCACTCCTCCTGTCCTGTATATATACACTGCACAGTACCACCCCTCCTGTCCTGTATATATACACTGCACAGTACCACTCCTCCTGTCCTGTATATATACACTGCACAGTACCACTCCTCCTGTCCTGTATATATACACTGCACAGTACCGCTCCTCCTGTCCTGTATATATACACTGCACAGTACCGCTCCTCCTGTCCTGTATATATACACTGCACAGTACCGCTCCTCCTGTCCTGTATATATACACTGCACAGTACCACTCCTCCTGTCCTGTATATATACACTGCACAGTACCACTCCTCCTGTACTGTGTATATACACTGCATAGTACCGCATCTCCTGTCCTGTATATATACACTGCACTGTACCACTCCTTCTGTACTGTGTATATACACTGCACAGTACCACTCCTCCTGTCCTGTATATATACACTGCACTGTACCACTCCTTCTGTACTGTGTATATACACTGCATAGTACCACTCCTCCTGTCCTGTATATATACACTGCACAGTACCGCTCCTCCTGTCCTGTATATATACACTGCACAGTACCACTCCTCCTGTACTGTATATATACACTGCACAGTACCACTCCTCCTGTACTGTATATACACACTGCACAGTACCACTCCTCCTGTCCTGTATATATACACTGCACAGTACCACTCCTCCTGTACTGTATATATACACTGCACAGTACCACTCCTCCTGTACTGTATATATACACTGCACAGTACCACTCCTCCTGTACTGTATATATACACTGCACAGTACCGCTCCTCCTGTCCTGTATATATACACTGCACAGTACCACTCCTCCTGTCCTGTATATATACACTGCACAGTACCGCTCCTCCTGTCCTGTATATATACACTGCACAGTACCACTCCTCCTGTCCTGTATATATACACTGCACAGTACCACTCCTCCTGTCCTGTATATATACTGCACAGTACCAATCCTCCTGTCCTGTATATATAAACTGCACAGTACCACTCCTCCTGTCCTGTATATATACACTGCACAGTACCGCTCCTCCTGTCCTGTATATATACACTGCACAGTACCACTCCTCCTGTCCTGTATATATACACTGCACAGTACCACTCCTCCTGTCCTGTATATATACACTGCACAGTACCACTCCTCCTGTCCTGTATATATACACTGCACAGTACCACTCCTCCTGTCCTGTATATATATACTGCACAGTACCACTCCTCCTGTCCTGTATATATACACTGCACAGTACCACTCCTCCTGTCCTGTATATATATACTGCACAGTACCACTCCTCCTGTCCTGTATATATACACTGCACAGTACCACTCCTCCTGTACTGTATATATACACTGCACTATTCCACTCCTCCTGTCCTGTTTATATACACTGCACAGTACCACTCCTCCTGTCCTGTATATATACACTGCACAGTACCACTCCTCCTGTACTGTATATATACACTGCACTATTCCACTCCTCCTGTCCTGTTTATATACACTGCACAGTACCACTCCTCCTGTCCTGTATATATACACTGCACAGTACGACTCCTCCTGTCCTGTATATATACACTGCACAGTACCACTTCTCCTGTCCTGTATATATACACTGCACAGTACCACTCCTCCTGTCCTGTATATATACACTGCACAGTACGACTCCTCCTGTCCTGTATATATACACTGCACAGTACCACTCCTCCTGTACTGTATATATACACTGCACTATTCCACTCCTCCTGTCCTGTTTATATACACTGCACAGTACCACTCCTCCTGTCCTGTATATATACACTGCACAGTACCACTCCTCCTGTCCTGTATATATACACTGCACAGTACCACTTCTCCTGTCCTGTATATATACACTGCACAGTACGACTCCTCCTGTCCTGTATATATACACTGCACAGTACCACTTCTCCTGTCCTGTATATATACACTGCACAGTACCACTCCTCCTGTCCTGTATATATACACTGCACAGTACCACTCCTCCTGTCCTGTATATATACACTGCACAGTACCACTCCTCCTGTCCTGTATATATACACTGCACAGTACCACTCCTCCTCTCATGTATATATACACTGCACAGTACCGCTCCTCCTGTCCTGTATATATACACTGCACAGTACCACTCCTCCTGTCCTGTATATATACACTGCACAGTAACACTCCTCCTGTCCTGTATATATACACTGCACAGTACCACTCCTCCTGTCCTGTATATATACACTGCACTATACCACTCCTCCTGTCCTGTATATATACACTGCACAGTACCGCTCCTCCTGTCCTGTATATATACACTGCACAGTACCACTCCTCCTGTCCTGTATATATACACTGCACTGTACCACTCCTTCTGTACTGTGTATATACACTGTATAGTACCGCATCTCCTGTCCTGTATATATACACTGCACAGTACCACTCCTCCTGTCCTGTATATATACACTGCACAGTACCACTCCTCCTGTCCTGTATATATACTGCACAGTACCACTCCTCCTGTCCTGTGTATATACACTGCACAGTACCACTCCTCCTGTACTGTATATATACACTGCACAGTACCACTCCTCCTGTCCTGTATATATACACTGCACAGTACCACTCCTCCTGTACTGTATATATACACTGCACAGTACCACTCCTCCTGTACTGTATATATACACTGCACAGTACCGCTCCTCCTGTCCTGTATATATACACTGCACAGTACCACTCCTCCTGTACTGTATATATACACTGCACAGTACCACTCCTCCTGTCCTGTATATATACACTGCACAGTACCACTCCTCCTGTACTGTATATATACACTGCACAGTACCGCTCCTCCTGTCCTGTATATATACACTGCACAGTACCACTCCTCCAGTCCTGTATATATACACTGCACAGTACCACTCCTCCTGTCCTGTATATATACACTGCACAGTACCGCTCCTCCTGTCCTGTATATATACACTGCACAGTACCACTCCTCCTGTACTGTATATATACACTGCACAGTACCGCTCCTCCTGTCCTGTATATATACACTGCACAGTACCACTCCTCCTGTCCTGTATATATACACTGCACAGTACCACTCCTCCTGTCCTGTATATATACACTGCACAGTACCGCTCCTCCTGTCCTGTATATATACACTGCACAGTACCACTCCTCCTGTACTGTATATATACACTGCACAGTACCACTCCTCCTGTCCTGTATATATACACTGCACAGTACCACTCCTCCTGTCCTGTATATATACTGCACAGTACCACTCCTCCTGTCCTGTATATATACACTGCACAGTACCACTTCTCCTGTCCTGTATATACACACTGCACAGTACCACTCCTCCTGTCCTGTATATACACACTGCACAGTACCACTCCTCCTGTCCTTTATATACACTGCACTGTACCACTCCTCCTGTCCTGTATATATACACTGCACAGTACCGCTCCTCCTGTCCTGTATATATACACTGCACAGTACCACTCCTCCTGTACTGTATATATACACTGCACTGTACCACTCCTTCTGTACTGTGTATATACACTGCATAGTACCGCATCTCCTGTCCTGTATATATACAATGCACAGTACCACTCCTCCTGTCCTGTATATATACACTGCATAGTACCGCATCTCCTGTCCTGTATATATACACTGCACAGCACCACTCCTCCTGTCCTGTATACTGTCATGGCCAAAAGTATTCACACCCCTGCAATTCTGTCAGATAATACTCAGTTTCTTCCTGAAAATGATTGCAAACACAAATTCTTTGGTATTATTATCTTGATTTAATTTGTCTTAAATGAAAAAACACAAAAGAGAATGAAGGAAAAAGCAAAACATTGATCATTTCACACAAAACTCCAAAAATGGGCCAGACAAAAGTATTGGCACCCTCAGCCTAATACTTGGTTACACAACCTTTAGCCAAAATAACTGCGACCAACCGCTTCCGGTAACCATCAATGAGTTTCTTACAGTGCTCTGCTGGAATTTTAGACCATTCTTCTTTGGCAAACTGCTCCAGGTCCCTGATATTTGAAGGGTGCCTTCTCCAAACTGCCATTTTTAGATCTCTCCACAGGTGTTCTATGGGATTCAGGTCTGGACTTATTGCTGGCCACCTTAGAAGTCTCCAGTGCTTTCTCTCAAACCATTTTCTAGTGCTTTTTGAAGTATGTTTTGGGTCATTGTCCTGCTGGAAGACCCATGACCTCTGAGGGAGACCCAGCTTTCTCACACTGGGCCCTACATTATGCTGCAAAATTTGTCGGTAGTCTTCAGACTTCATAATGCCATGCACACGGTCAAGCAGTCCAGTGCCAGACGGAGCAAAGCAACCCCAAAACATCAGGGAACCTCCGCCATGTTTGACTGTAGGGACCGTGTTCTTTTCTTTGAATGCCTCTTTTTTTTTCTCCTGTAAACTCTATGTTGATGCCTTTGCCCAAAAAGCTCTACTTTTGTCTCATCTGACCAGAGAACATTCATCCAAAATGTTTTAGGCCTTTTCAGGTAAGTTTTGGCAAACTCCAGCCTGGCTTTTTTATGTCTCGGGGTAAGAAGTGGGGTCTTCCTGAGTCTCCTACCTTACAGTCCCTTTTCATTCAGATGCCGACGGATAATACAGGTTGACACTGTTGTACCCTTGGACTGCAGGGCAGCTTGAACTTGTTTTGATGTTAGTCGAGGTTCTTTATTCAACACCCGCACAATCTTGCGTTGAAATCTCTTGTCAATTTTTCTTTTCCGTCCACATCTAGGGAGGTTAGCCACAGTGCCATGGGCTTTAAACTTCTTGATGACACTGCGCACGGTAGACACAGGAACATTCAGGTCTTTGGAGATGGACTTGTAGCCTTGAGATTGCTCATGCTTCCTCACAATTTGGTTTCTCAAGTCCTCAGATAGTTCTTTGGTCTTTCTTTTCTCCATGCTCAATGTGGTACACACCAAGACACATGACAGAGAATGAGTCAGCTTTAATCCATGTCAACTGGCTGCAAGTGTGATTTAGTTATTCCCAACACCTGTTAGGTGCCACAGGTAAGTTACAGGTGCTGTTAATTACACTAATTAGAGAAGCATCACATTATTTTTCGAACAGTGTGAATACTTTTGTCCACCCCCTTTTTTATGTTTGTTGTGGAATTATATCCAATTTGGCTCTAGGACAATTCTTTTTGTGTTTTTTCACTTAAGACAAATTAAATGAAGATAATAATAACAAAGAATTTGTGTTTGCAATCATTTTCATGAAGAAACTGAGTATTATCTGACAGAATTGCAGGGGTGTGAATACTTTTGGCCATGACTGTATATATACTGCACGGTACCACTCCTCCTGTCCTGTATGGATACACTGCACAGTACCACTCCTTCTGTACTGTGTATATACACTGCATAGTACTGCATCTCCTGTCCTTTATATATACACTACACAGTACCACTCCTCCTGTCCTGTATATATACACTGCACAGTACCACTCCTCCTGTCCTGTATATATACACTGCACAGTACCACTCCTCCTGTACTGTATATATACACTGCACAGTACCACTCGTCCTGTCCTGTATATATACACTGCACAGTACCACTCCTCCTGTCCTGTATATATACACTGCACAGTACCACTCCTCCTGTCCTGTATATATACACTGCACAGTACCGCTCCTCCTGTCCTGTATATATACACTGCACACTACCACTCGTCCTGTCCTGTATATATACACTGCACAGTACCACTCCTCCTGTCCTGTATATATACACTGCACAGTACCACTTCTCTTGTCCTGTATATATACACTGCACAGTACCACTCCTCCTGTCCTGTATATATACACTGCACAGTACCGCTCCTCCTGTCCTGTATATATACACTGCACACTACCACTCGTCCTGTCCTGTATATATACACTGCACAGTACCACTCCTCCTGTCCTGTATATATACACTGCACAGTACCACTTCTCCTGTCCTGTATATATACACTGCACACTACCACTCGTCCTGTCCTGTATATATACACTACACAGTACCACTCCTCCTGTCCTGTATATATACACTGCACAGTACCACTTCTCTTGTCCTGTATATATACACTGCACAGTACCACTCGTCCTGTCCTGTATATATACACTACACAGTACCACTCCTCCTGTCCTGTATATATACACTGCACAGTACCACTCCTCCTGTCCTGTATATATACACTGCACAGTACCGCTCCTCCTGTCCTCTATATATACACTGCACAGTACCACTCCTCCTGTCCTGTATATATACACTGCACAGTACCACTCCTCCTGTCCTGTATATATACACTGCACAGTACCACTCCTCCTGTCCTGTATATATACACTACACAGTACCACTCGTCCTGTCCTGTATATATACACTACACAGTACCACTCCTCCTGTCCTGTATATATACACTGCACAGTACCACTTCTCTTGTCCTGTATATATACACTGCACAGTACCACTCGTCCTGTCCTGTATATATACACTACACAGTACCACTCCTCCTGTCCTGTATATATACACTGCACAGTACCACTCCTCCTGTCCTGTATATATACACTGCACAGTACCGCTCCTCCTGTCCTGTATATATACACTGCACAGTATCGCTCCTCCTGTCCTGTATATATACACTGCACAGTACCGCTCCTCCTGTCCTGTATATATACATTACACAGTACCACTTCTCCTGTCCTGTATATATACAATGCACAGTACCACTTCTCCTGTCCTGTATATATACACTGCACAGTACCACTCCTCCTGTCCTGTATATATACACTGCACAGTACCACTTCTCCTGTCCTGTATATATACACTGCACTGTACCACTCCTCCTGTCCTGTATATATACACTACACAGTACCACTTCTCCTGTCCTGTATATATACAATGCACAGTACCGCTCCTCCTGTCCTGTATATATACACTGCACAGTACCACTCCTCCTGTCCTGTATACATACACTGCACAGTACCACTCCTCCTGTCCTGTATATATACACTGCACAGTATCGCTCCTCCTGTCCTGTATATATACACTGCACAGTACCGCTCCTCCTGTCCTGTATATATACACTACACAGTACCACTTCTCCTGTCCTGTATATACACACTGTACAGTACCACTCCTCCTGTCCTGTATATATACACTGCACAGTACCGCTCCTCCTGTCCTGTATATATACACTGCACAGTACCACTCCTCCTGTCCTGTATATATACACTGCACAGTACCACTCCTCCTGTCCTGTATATATACACTGCACAGTACCACTCCTCCTGTCCTGTATATATACACTGCACAGTACCACTCCTCCTGTCCTGTATATATACACTACACAGTACCACTTCTCCTGTCCTGTATATATACACTGCACTGTACCACTCCTCCTGTCCTGTATATATACACTGCACGGTACCACTCCTCCTGTCCTGTATATATACACTGCACAGTACCACTCCTCCTGTCCTGTATATATATATATACACTGCACAGTACCGCTCCTCCTGTATATATACAATGCACAGCACCACTCCTGTATATATACAATGCACAGTACCACTTCTCTTGTCCTGTATATATACACTGCACAGTACCACTCCTCCTGTCCTGTATATATACACTGCACAGTACCACTCCTCCTGTCCTGTATATATACACTGCACAGTACCACTCCTCCTGTCCTGTATATATATATATACACTGCACAGTACCACTCCTCCTGTATATATACAATGCACAGCACCACTCCTGTATATATACAATGCACAGTACCACTTCTCTTGTCCTGTATATATACACTGCACAGTACCACTCCTCCTGTATATATACAATGCACAGCACCACTCCTGTATATATACAATGCACAGTACCACTTCTCTTGTCCTGTATATATACACTGCACAGTACCACTTCTCTTGTCCTGTATATATACACTGCACGGTACCACTCCTCCTGTCCTGTATATATACACTGCACAGTACCACTCCTCCTGTCCTGTATATATATATATACACTGCACAGTACCACTCCTCCTGTATATATACAATGCACAGCACCACTCCTGTATATATACAATGCACAGTACCACTTCTCTTGTCCTGTATATATACACTGCACAGTACCACTCCTCCTGTATATATACACTGCACAGTACCACTTCTCTTGTCCTGTATATATACACTGCACAGTACCACTCCTCCTGTCCTGTATATACACTGCACAGTACCACTCCTCCTGTCCTGTATATATACACTGCACAGTACCACTCCTCCTGTATATATACAATGCACAGCACCACTCCTCCTGTATATACACAGGAGTGAATTACTGGTATGATGGACTCCTCGCCAGAGACGGACTACACCTCAACAAACCTGGGAAACACACATTCGCCAGAAGACTCGCTACACTCATCAGGAGGGCGTTAAACTAGAAGAAGAGGGGACGGGAAGAAAAACATTAGACTCGAACAAAGACGACCCAGGAAAACATACTCAGAAGGGAGGTAAGAACATTTCTAAAACAATCCACAGTGAGGAGATTGGAACAAAACAAAATCCTCTAAACTGCATGCTCGCAAACGCCAGAAGCCTGACAAACAAGATGGAAGAACTAGAAGCAGAAATATCTACAGGTAACTTTGACATAGTGGGAATAACCGAGACATGGTTAGATGAAAGCTATGACTGGGCAGTTAACTTACAGGGTTACAGTCTGTTTAGAAAGGATCGTAAAAATCGGAGAGGAGGAGGGGTTTGTCTCTATGTAAAGTCTTGTCTAAAGTCCACTTTAAGGGAGGATATTAGCGAAGGGAATGAGGATGTCGAGTCCATATGGGTTGAAATTCATGGAGGGAAAAATGGTAACAAAATTCTCATTGGGGTCTGTTACAAACCCCCAAATATAACAGAAAGCATGGAAAGTCTACTTCTAAAGCAGATAGATGAAGCTGCAACCCATAATGAGGTCCTGGTTATGGGGGACTTTAACTACCCGGATATTAACTGGGAAACAGAAACCTGTGAAACCCATAAAGGCAACAGGTTTCTGCTAATAACCAAGAAAAATTATCTTTCACAATTGGTGCAGAATCCAACCAGAGGAGCAGCACTTTTAGACCTAATACTATCTAATAGACCTGACAGAATAACAAATCTGCAGGTGGTTGGGCATTTAGGAAATAGCGACCACAATATTGTGCAGTTTCACCTGTCTTTCACTAGGGGGACTTGTCAGGGAGTCACAAAAACATTGAACTTTAGGAAGGCAAAGTTTGACCAGCTTAGAGATGCCCTTAATCTGGTAGACTGGGACAATATCCTCAGAAATGATAATACAGATAATAAATGGGAAATGTTTAAGAACATCCTAAATAGGCAGTGTAAGCGGTTTATACCTTGTGGGAATAAAAGGACTAGAAATAGGAAAAACCCAATGTGGCTAAACAAAGAAGTAAGACAGGCAATTAACAGTAAAAAGAAAGCATTTGCACTACTAAAGCAGGATGGCACCATTGAAGCTCTAAAAAACTATAGGGAGAAAAATACTTTATCTAAAAAACTAATTAAAGCTGCCAAAAAGGAAACAGAGAAGCACATTGCTAAGGAGAGTAAAACTAATCCCAAACTGTTCTTCAACTATATCAATAGTAAAAGAATAAAAACTGAAAATGTAGGCCCCTTAAAAAATAGTGAGGAAAGAATGGTTGTAGATGACGAGGAAAAAGCTAACATATTAAACACCTTCTTCTCCACGGTATTCACGGTGGAAAATGAAATGCTAGGTGAAATCCCAAGAAACAATGAAAACCCTATATTAAGGGTCACCAATCTAACCCAAGAAGAGGTGCGAAACCGGCTAAATAAGATTAAAATAGATAAATCTCCGGGTCCGGATGGCATACACCCACGAGTACTAAGAGAACTAAGTAATGTAATAGATAAACCATTATTTCTTATTTTTAGTGACTCTATAGTGACAGGGTCTGTTCCGCAGGACTGGCGCATAGCAAATGTGGTGCCAATATTCAAAAAGGGCTCTAAAAGTGAACCTGGAAATTATAGGCCAGCAAGTCTAACCTCTATTGTTGGTAAAATATTTGAAGGGTTTCTGAGGGATGTTATTCTGGATTATCTCAATGAGAATAACTGTTTAACTCCATATCAGCATGGGTTTATGAGAAATCACTCCTGTCAAACCAATCTAATCAGTTTTTATGAAGAGGTAAGCTATAGGCTGGACCACGGTGAGTCATTGGACGTGGTATATCTCGATTTTTCCAAAGCGTTTGATACCGTGCCACACAAGAGGTTGGTACACAAAATGAGAATGCTTGGTCTGGGGGAAAATGTGTGTAAATGGGTTAGTAACTGGCTTAGTGATAGAAAGCAGAGGGTGGTTATAAATGGTATAGTCTCTAACTGGGTCGCTGTGACCAGTGGGGTACCGCAGGGGTCAGTATTGGGACCTGTTCTCTTCAACATATTCATTAATGATCTGGTAGAAGGTTTACACAGTAAAATATCGATATTTGCAGATGATACAAAACTATGTAAAGCAATTAATACAAGAGAAGATAGTATTCTGCTACAGATGGATCTGGATAAGTTGGAAACTTGGGCTGAAAGGTGGCAGATGAGGTGTAACAATGATAAATGTAAGGTTATACACATGGGAAGAGGGAATCAATATCACCATTACACACTGAACGGGAAACCACTGGGTAAATCTGACAGGGAGAAGGACTTGGGGATCCTAGTTAATGATAAACTTACCTGGAGCAGCCAGTGCCAGGCAGCAGCTGCCAAGGCAAACAGGATCATGGGGTGCATTAAAAGAGGTCTGGATACACATGATGAGAGCATTATACTGCCTCTGTACAAATCCCTAGTTAGACCGCACATGGAGTACTGTGTCCAGTTTTGGGCACCGGTGCTCAGGAAGGATATAATGGAACTAGAGAGAGTACAAAGGAGGGCAACAAAATTAATAAAGGGGATGGGAGAACTACAATACCCAGATAGATTAGCGAAATTAGGATTATTTAGTCTAGAAAAAAGACGACTGAGGGGCGATCTAATAACCATGTATAAGTATATAAGGGGACAATACAAATATCTCGCTGAGGATCTGTTTATACCAAGGAAGGTGACGGGCACAAGGGGGCATTCTTTGCGTCTGGAGGAGAGAAGGTTTTTCCACCAACATAGAAGAGGATTCTTTACTGTTAGGGCAGTGAGAATCTGGAATTGCTTGCCTGAGGAGGTGGTGATGGCAAACTCAGTCGAGGGGTTCAAGAGAGGCCTGGATGTCTTCCTGGAGCAGAACAATATTGTATCATACAATTATTAGGTTCTGTAAAAGGACGTAGATCTGGGGATTTATTATGATGGAATATAGGCTGAACTGGATGGACAAATGTCTTTTTTCGGCCTTACTAACTATGTAACTATGTTACTATGTTACTATGTTACACTGCACAGTACCACTCCTCCTGTCCTGTATATACACACTGCACAGTACCACTCGTCCTGTCCTGTATATATACACTACACAGTACCACTCCTCCTGTATATATACACTGCACAGTACCACTTCTCTTGTCCTGTATATATACACTGCACAGTACCACTCCTCCTGTCCTGTATATACACTGCACAGTACCACTCCTCCTGTCCTGTATATATACACTGCACAGTACCACTTCTCTTGTCCTGTATATATACACTGCACAGTACCACTCCTCCTGTCCTGTATATATACACTGCACAGTACCACTTCTCTTGTCCTGTATATATACACTGCACAGTACCACTCCTCCTGTCCTGTATATATACACTGCACAGTACCACTCCTACTGTCCTGTATATATACACTGCACAGTACCACTTCTCCTGTCCTGTATATATACACTGCATTGTACCACTCCTCCTGTCCTGTATATATACCCTGCACAGTACCACTCCTCCTGTCCTGTATATAGTAACATAGTAACATAGTTAGTAAGGCCGAAAAAAGACATTTGTCCATCCAGTTCAGCCTATATTCCATCATAATAAATCCCCAGATCTACGTCCTTCTACAGAACCTAATAATTGTATGATACAATATTGTTCTGCTCCAGGAAGACATCCAGGCCTCTCTTGAACCCCTCGACTGAGTTCGCCACTTCTCCTGTCCTGTATATATACACTGCTTAGTACTGCATCTCCTGTCCTGATCTGTTCTCGGAGAGGTGACATTGGTCTTTGGGAAGGTCAATACTTATTTATTATTTTCAGTTTTTCTATGGGAAAATAATAAAATATTGGAAAACCCATTTAAATGGATTATCCCAAGTAAACCCCAATCCTGGTAACTTTCCAATCGCTGGGGTCTGACCGCTGAGACCCCCATGATCCTGAGAACTGGAGCTCTAAACAGCACCATGTAAATGGACCTGTGGTCGATCATGCGCACCGTGGCACCATTCACATGTGGCTCTTGAAATAACTCCTTTAAGAAGAGTTTTGAAGGGCACGACAAAGTTTAGCAAAATCCACTGATCGGGTGTGGGGGGAGTGTTATTTATAGTTTGTGGGCTGGAGGGGTTTGTGTGGCAGGGCTGCTTTTTTGTCCCAGTCCAGCCCTGGAGAAAAGTATTGAAAATCAGTCAGTATAATGTTCAGGTATGCTCTTTAAATTGAGTTAATTCTAATGATCAAGCACACAATTTTTATTTTGAGATTTAGACAAAAAGGCAGGAATACATTTGAAAATTAATAATCAAAACACCGTCCATGAAAATGATGAAAATTATGACCTTTGTTGTTAAAATATAAATAAATTCAGTCCGGTAAATATATAACACCAGACAACACATATAGATGAAGAACGTGAATATGTGAACTACAATTTGTGTTTCTATAAAATCACTGACAGAAGGCGTTTGGAACAGCAGTAAGAATGTTGCATTTTAGAAAAATTATGATAATTCGCAAGCATCAGATACAAGTATGTAAAATGATAGTTAGAATCATTTCTGAAACTTACTGTATACAAAATCATCAGGTGGCTATAAGTACATTTTATTTCCATTTAAAATACAGTGCTTTTTTCCACAGATCTTTAAAATTATATCAATGATGTTGCTTATTTCTTTATTACAACAATTACTTTAGCTTCAATGCCCCGCTCTGCTGTGATTTGTGGTTCCCAGTGGCTGGAGCCCCCCAATTAATATTTTTCACTTAATCTGTGGATTGATGATAACTTGTTTTCACAGGAGAACATTTTAAGGTTTTTCAATGTAGGTGACAAAGTATTCACACACGAGGAATAGCACACATCTTATAGGGCATTGGACTGGCTGTGAGTCCAACCGCAGGAGTCAGGTCTAGTGTCGCCCCAGGAGGAGCCTTAAACGTGAAGTTCTGCAGCAGTCTCGTGAAGAACAGGTACAGCTCCATTTTAGCCAAGCTTTCTCCAGCGCAACTTCTCTTACCTACAGGAATGGAATATGTGGAAAAGGATAAAAAGTTTATATTGTTCCATGGCTAAAGCAAAAGATATTATATCAATTCAAAATAGGCTGCAAATTGTAAGTTGTCTATTCCTTTTTGAGAAGTAATGTAAAAAAAAACACGGCACTCTTATAATAAATGGTTATTGGTGCTCAAGTAGGCTGTCTAGGGTTTACAAATACTAGTTTTAAATTTGGCACTCAATTTGTGAAAAAAGAAAGTTCCATTTATTTTGCATCCAGACAACAATGTTGCTATTGATCGTTTTCAGTCCGCCACTGGACCGGTCAAGAGGAAGATGAGCCAGTGCCGACTGGAGCACCAAGAGCCACAAGGCGACCAGATCCCAGGTAGGCAGTGTCATGGTATAGGACATGGTTCATGTCCTGCTCTCTCAGGATTAATATTGCTAGCCTCCTTTTGGATCTGGGAGGGGTATTTATACACACTCCAGACTAGGATTCCCTGTCAGCTATACTTTTGTTTAGTTTGCGTGTCTGACCCCTTGAGTGTGTGCTCAGTTTGCATTTACTTGCTTTGCTCTCCATGCCTTACTCTGCTTGTTTGTTCTGCTGGTTTTCCGAAACTTTGGCTCCCTTTCTGACTATCCCTCTGCCTACCCATTGGTTACTTCATTATCTCCTGGTTTTGATCTTGGTATTTTTTACTATGCTCCAGTGTATATCATCTCCTCTGCACTCCGGCGTCTGACGCTGCCCTTGACCACCTCCTTCCCTGTCACGTGGTTAAGATCCTGTTTGCTACCTGGTGAGTTTTCCGCCGCTCTGCTCTCAGCTCCATTGCTGCGGTGCGCAGCTCTCCCCACAGCAGTAATACCTGGGAGTTGTGACAGGCAGCTCTCAATGGTCATCAATGTTTCTTCAAAAAACCTAGACACCCATCAACTAACATTACTTCTGAAGGAGTTATCCTTTTTCCCAGCATAGAAAGTAATTTTTTTTTTAAACTCAGCATGGACCTGCAGAGGTTCTTTCGAAACCTCCGGCTGCGGGTCCATTTCTCCAAGAAGGCAACCATTACACAACTAGTAGGTCGAGACACTCCAGCCTTACTTGAATTTAAAGGATTGGGACTGTGAGCACATAGTTCATACATGCCCCCAAAAGATAATCCACCAGTAGAAACTTCTGTTTCCCTGGTGGAGAGGGATGTCAATATTTTCATCCGGGATGTTAGCCAGGGGAAACTCCATTACCAGATGAACCTAACAATACCAGAGAGGTTAAATCTGGATAAATTATCTTGTGGCAAATCCCTAATCATAAAACTGGGAGACAGTGGTAATGCACAGAACAGACTATTTAGAAGTAGTTTACAGACAACTTAATGACACAAAGCTCTATAGGATTATTCCACATAACCCTATAAATTCATTAGCCAATAAGATCAAACCAATCCTGAATTACCACACACAAGTGTGTACCATTGACAAAAAACTAAGAGGATTCTGTATAAAATAAGATCCCTTTACACCAATATTTTATGTTTTACCTAAAATAGATAAGAAGCTCCATAAACCAACGGGGTGCCCAATAGTGTCTTCAACGGACTCTTGTCACTACTTGCCATGGTGTTGATTTTAAAAAGATTTTAACACCATTGGTTAAACAAACCAAATCTTTTCTTCAATACCAATGAGTTTATAAGACTAATAAATTCATTGGGCCCCCTTTCCCCCTCTTCACAGCTTACCACCTGGGATGTAAACAGTCTATATACATCCATCACACATGAGAAGAGGATGAGAGCTACAGATAGACTACTGATTGGAGCACGCACTGACATGAAGATCAGATATTTTCCACCCTCAAACAGGACAGGGGATCCCTATAAAAGTATTCTTTACATGTGAATCCACATATGTGGTTTATCTAATTAAGTGTCCATGTGGCCTAGCTTACATAGGGGAAACAACACAGGTGATAATGGATAGAATATTTCAGCATAAATCTAATATCAGAGGTAAAAAAGGTCACCTTCCCCTTGCACACCATTTCCACGAGAAAGGTCACAATATAGTACAGCTCAGGTTCCAAGTTTTGGAGCAGATCAACCCAAACAGAAGAGGTCAAAACAGGATGTTAGGACTTGCGGAACGCACCAAATAATAATATTAGGGAATATGAGGTGCGTTCGCAGTCCGGAGTCCACCATGCAGAGATTACACCTGCTGCTGGGTAATGGCAGAAGGATGCTTGCTCACACGTGGGTTAGACCTCAACCAGTGTGAATGGAAGCGAACTCTGTTGCTTCACAAGAGTCGCTATAAATACCCTGCACCCTGTTAGCAGTCACAGGGTGCATCTGAAAGACGCTATTGGCATCCTTATGAATCACCCCCACTAAACTGGTGATTGGACTCGCTCTGACCCTCGGTGGCTTTTGAGCCTGCGCCTGAGGATGTCCTGAGTCAGATGCTGAGTACAAGCAGGAATTCCCACCCTACACTGACCGGCTATCAGGAAAGCGCACAAATTGCACACGGTGCCATACAGGCGGGGACTGCAAATCGACACTATAACGTGCGCTAAGTGTGCAGGTAGCACTGTCGGGCGCTGGGTCGCTTCCACCATTCATGAGCAGTCATCAACACAAGGAATGGGAATGATTAAGGAGCTTTCATCCATCAACAGACATTCATCTACACACACATGTTATCAAGTTTATACTAGCGCATGGCCGCGCGGCCATGTGAACCTTTTATAGCTGTAGCTCTCAAGGACCTTCCTAGTGGTCCAATAGGAGCTGCTACAGGACCTGAGCGTGTGACCCCCAACTTCCAATGGGAGGTTGTCCTGTGGGCATGCTCAGTATGGGAAAAGCAGGACCTGAAACGCCAGCTTGCTGCTGATCAGTGCTCGCTACTAAGGCAGAGCCTGGAAAGGCAGCAGTAACCAAGCGCACAGTATCAGCTTGAGCCAGATGCTGGGACCAACGTCTCCGCTGAGCAGGCCCCACTGCAGCTGGAGGAGAATTGGAGACCGTAGCGGACATGGTTTGAGATTCCCCCTGTGCAGCGCCTGGAAGTCGACTCCTAACATTACCCCAATCCTAGGGCTCCCCAGTCCCTGGGCCTCGCTACGCTCAAAGGCCGCAATGAGCAGCGGAGCCTGAATGTGCTCAACAGGCTCCTAGGTCCTGTCCTCTGAGCCATGACAGTTCCAATCCACCAAATAGAATTTTTTGCCATGTACCACCTTACACCCCATAGTAGCATTCACCTCGTAATCGTGCGTGGACAAGCCCTATGTCTCGGCAGATGATTTGGAAAACTGGGACATGTGAACAGGTTTTAGGAAGGACACATAAAAAGTGTCGGTGATACCTAGGCGTGGAGGAAGGGCCAACCGATAGACCACAGGGATGACTTGTTCCAGGATCTTGAAGGGGCCTATGTAGCGAGGAGCAAACTTAGTGGTCTCAACTCGCAGCCTGATGTTACGGGCAGAGAGCCACACTAAGTCACCAGTAGCAAAGGTTGGAGCAGGGCGCCAATGTGCATCGGCAGAAACCCTCATTCTCTCCTTGGAGGCCCGGATGGCATCCGGTGTGTGGTCCCAAATGTCGCGTGCCTCCACCGCCCAGTCTGCCACCCTAGAATCGATGGATGGGGTGGGCACAAGGACACGCGGATGCTGGCCGTAGTTAAGGAGGAATGGGGTCTGCCCGGTGGAGTCGGATACGGCGTTGTTCAATGCAAACTCAGCCCATGGTAGCAAGGATGCCCAGTCTTCCTGCCTGGCGGAGACAAAATGTTGCAGGCATGCGACCAGAGTCTGATTGGTCCTCTCTACCAACCCATTCGTCTCAGGGTGGTATGCAGAAGAGAGATTCAGCTCAATGTTGATTAAACGACAGAGCTCTCTCCAGAAGTGAGACGCAAACTTGGGAACCCGGTCACTGACAATTTTGTCTGGCATGCCCTGTAGGCACAACACATGTTTAATGAACAGCACCGCCAAGAGCCATGCAGAAGGTAACCATGGAAGCAGCACCAAGTGCACCATTTTAGAAAAATGATCGGTGACTACCCAGATAACAGTGCAGCTATGAGACTTGGGTAAGTCCACCACGAAGTCCATCCCGACCATCTCCCAGGGCCTGTCTGCCACCAGCAAAGTAACCCAGCAGGCCGTTGCCGAGGAGACAGATTCTGGGCGAAGGAGACACACGCCGAATATAGTCCCCGATAGTCACGGGCCATATGCGCCCTTGCCAGAAGCTCAAATGTCCTTTTGGTCCCAAAATGTCATCCCACTCTGGATGAGTGAGCCCAAGAGAGAACCTCCGGTCGCGAGTTACATGGTACAAAAGTCTTGCCTTGGGGCACAGACTTTAGCGAAACTGTAGCCACAGTTCTCAGGCTCTCTGAAGGGACGATAAGCGGATGCTCCTCCTCCTCTGATGACACAAAGGAGCGAAAGGGAGCGTCGGCCTGAGAGTTCTTCTCCCTGGACAGAAAATGAAGGGTAAAGTGGAACCGGGAGAAGAACAGGGACCATCTGGCCTGGCGAGAGTTTAGTCGCTGGGATGTTTGTAAATACACAAAATTTTTGTGGGCGGTGTATACTTCAAAGGGGTAGCAAGCCCCCTCCAGAAGATGTCTCCACTCCGAAAAGGCCAACTTCATGGCTAGCAGCTCCCTGTCCCCAATGGAATAATTCCTCTCCGCCGGTGTGAAGGTCTTGGCGAAGAAGAAGCAAGGATGCTTCCGACCTTGAGCATCGTTCTGGAAGAGGACTGCTCCAGCACCGACAGATGAGGTATCCACCTCCATTATAAATGGTTTATCTACATCGGGGCGATGTAAAGAGGGAGCGCCAGCGAAGTGTGACTTGATGGAGAGGAAGACCTTGAAGACCTCCTCCGACCACAATTTGGGATTAGCTCCCTTCTTGGTGAGGGCAACCAGGGGAGTTACGAAAGTTGAGAAGTGGCGAATGAACTGGTGATAATAGTTGATGAACTTCATAAAGAGCTGCACCATTTTGAGAGAATGGAGTTCCTGCCAGACCATCACAGCCTGTAGCTTGGCAGGATCCATAGCCAATCATTGGGCAGAGATGATATAGCCCAGGAAAGGCAAAGACTCCTGCTCAAACACACATTTCTCCAACTTGGCCTAGAGGGAGTTTTCTAATAGGAGGTTGAAGACTTTGCAAACATCTCTCCGGTGGGAGTCTATATCTGGAGAGTAGATGAGAATATCTTCCAGATAGACTGCAACCGATGTGGAGAGCATATCCTGAAAGATATCTTTTACAAAGTCTTGGAAAACAGTTGGGGCATTCCAAGCCCAAAGGGCATTACCAAGTGTTCATAGTGCCCATGCCTGGTGTTAAAAGCCGTCTTCCATTCGTCCCCCTCATGCATGCGAATCAGGTTGTAAGCACCCCACAGATCAAGCTTAGTAAATACCCTCCCTCCCTGCAACCTATTGAAGAGCTCAGATATTAGGGGCAGAGGGTATTTATTCTTAACGGTGATTGAGTTAAGACCCCTGTAATCTATGCATGGACGTAGTTCTCCGTTCTTCTTATGTACAAAGAAGAACCCCGCCCCTGCAGGTGACACTGACTAGCTAATGAATCCTCTTGATAGATTCTCCTTAATGTACTGAGACATTGCCTCCATCTCCGGGAGAGATAATGGATAGACTCAACCCCAGGGAGGCTCAGCACCAGGCAAGAGGTCAATAGGACAGTCATAGGAGCGGTGAGGCGGAAGGGTCTCCGCAGCCCTCTTGGAAAACACGTCTGCATATGGCCAATAGTGCTGGGGGAGAGAGTAAAGATCTGCGGGTTCTTCTGTTGTAGCAACCTGAACGCATTCCCTCAGACATCTACCCTCAGAAGATTCACTCCATCTCAGAATTCTCCCTCCGGACCATTCTAGATGACGGGAGTGGTAGGGTAGCCATGGTATCCCCAACATGACCACATCAATTCCCTCGGGAATGACTAGCAGGGAGATAATCTACTGATGAGATGGAGATAAGGATAACGTAAATGGGATGGTTTGATGTGTCATCTGTGAGGGCAGTGTCGATCCATTTACCACTCGTACGGTCACAGGTTTGGAGAGCATCACCAAGGGTTTTGCGTGTCACTAAGCAAAGGCAGATGACATAAAATTGCCCTCCGCCTCAGAATCCACGCAAAGCTCTACCGTAAGAGTGCATGGGCCTATGGTAATTGTCCCCTTGAAGGACAGTTTGGAGTAAAATGTCACTATGTCTAATATACCTCCTCCTACAACCACTAGACGCTGACGTTTTCCCGACCAATTGGAACATCTGGAAGCAAGATGTTCTGACTGCCGGCAAACATGACAGACCTTGAATGCACGAGTGGTCAGGGACTTTGATCCCACTCGTGACACTTCCATGGCCTCATGTGACTCGGATGCCTGAACTGGAGATTCCAGAGGTTTGGCGAAAGTGGGAGCCAGCCGAAACCTTTGCCTACACTAGGCTCGCTCCAACCTTCTTTTGTTAAAATGAAGATCTATGCAAGTAGATACAGCTATTAGCTCCTCCAGTGTGGCAGGAATCTCCCTGGTGGCCAAAGCGTCCTTCACATGGTCAGCCAGCCCCCTCCAAAATACAGGGATGAGGGCTTTATCTGGCCACTCCAGCTCAGATGCTAAAGTTCGGAAGTGGTCGGCAAAATGGCTGACCATGGAAGAGCCCTGAGTCAATGCCAACAGCGGAGCACTCTGCACCACATTATCATCGTGCTGCTACAGCGGCGTAGCCCACTCCAACGCTCTGTCCGACAGGAGGGATATAATGAATCCCACCTTTGCCCGCTCTGTGGGAAAACGTGCAGCCGAGGTGTATAGCGTACTGGCTCACGAATCCCCTACATGACTTGCTATCACCAGAGTACAGTACAGACCAAAAGTTTGGACACACCTCATTTAAAGATTTTTCTGTATTTCCATGACTATGAAAATTGTACATTCACACTTAAGGCATCAAAGCTATGAATCAGAACATGTGGAATTAAATACTTAGCAAAAAAGTGTTAAACAACTGAAATTATGTCTTATATTCTAGGTTCTTCAAAGTAGCCACCTTTTTGCTTTGATGACTGCTTTGCACACTCTTGGCATTCTCTTGATGAGCTTCAAGAGGTAGTCACCGGGAATGGTTTTCACTTCACAGGTGTGCCCTGACAGGTTTAATAAGTGGGATTTCTTGACTTATAAATGGGGTTGGGACCATCAGTTGTGTTTTGCAGAAGTCTGGTGGATAAACAGCTGATAGTCTTACTGAATAGACTGTTAGAATTTGTATTATGGCAAGAAAAAAGCAGCTAAGTAAAGAAAAACGAGTAGCCATCATTACTTTAAGAAATGAAGGTCAGTCAGTCCAAAAAATTGGGCAAACTTTGAAAGTGTCCCCAAGTGCAATGGCAAAACCCATCAAGCGCTACAAAGAAACTGGCTCACATGAGGACTGCCCCAGGAAAGGAAGACCAAGAGTCACCTCTGCTTCTGAGGATAAGTTTATCCGAGTCACCAGTCTCAGAAATCGCAGGATAAAAGCAGCTCAGATTAGAAACCAGGTCAACGCCACACAGAGTTCTAGCAGCAGACAGATCTCTACAACAACTGTTAAGAGGAGACTTTGTGCAGCAGGCCTTCATGGTAAAATAGCTGCTAGGAAACCACTGTTAAGGACAGGCAACAAGCAAAAGAGACTTGTTTGGGCTAAAGAACACAAGGAATGGACATTAGACCAGTGGAAATCTGTGCTTTGGTCTTTTGAGTCCAAATTTGAGATCTTTGATTCCAACCACCGTGTCTTTGTGCAACGCAGAAAAGGTGAACGGATTGACTCTACATACCTGGTTCCCACTGTGAAGCATGGAGGAGGAGGTGTGATGGTGTGATGATGCTTTTCTGGTGACACTATTTGGGATATATTCAAAATTGAAGGCATACTGAACCAGCATGGCTACCACAGCATCTTGCAGCGGCATGCTATTCCATCCGGTTTGTGTTTAGTTGGACCATCATTTATTTTTCAACAGGACAATGACCTCAAACACACCTCCAGGCTCTGTAAGGGCTATTTGACCAAGAAGGAGAGTGATGGGGTGCTACGCCAGATGACCTGGCCTCCACAGTCACCAGACCTGACCCCAATCGAGATGGTTTGGGGTGAGCTGGACCGCAGAGTGAAGGCAAAAGGGTCAACAAGTGCTAAGCATCTCTGGGAACTCCTTCAAGATTGTTGGAAGACCATTCCCAGTGACTACCTCTTGAAGCTCATCAAGAGAATGCCAAGAGTGTGCAAAGCAGTCATCAAAGCAAAAGGTGGGTACTTTGAAGAACCTAGAATATAAGACATAATTTCAGTTGTTTCACACTTTTTTGTTAAGTATATAATTCCACATGTGTTAATTCATAGTTTTGATGCCTCCAGTGTTAATGTACAATTTTTATAGTCATGAAAATACAGAAACATTTTTAAATGAGAAGGTGTGTCCAAACTTTTGGTCTTTGCTGTATTTATCTGGCAGTGGGAGGCAGGATTAGGTCGGAACAGGGGTGGCAGTGGACAAACTTGCTGCAGCCATGCTAGCAGCCTGCACAGCTACTGCGGTAACATCCACAGCTGAGGTTGCACGCTCGAGAGCTGCCAACCTGCCCTCCAGCTGCTGGATGTACCGCTGCAGTCGCTGTTCGTCCGTCATTATTAGCCAGACCCTGGTGCTATTATAATGTTAGGACTGGTGGAACGCACCAAATAATAATATTAGAGAATATGAGGTGCGTTCGCAGTCCGGGGTCTACCGTGCAGAGATGACATCTGCTGCTGAGTAATGGCAGATTGACGCTTGCTCACACGTGGGTTAGACCTCACTCAGTGTGAACCAAAGTGAACTCTGTTGCTTCACAGAGTTGCTATAAATATGCTGCACCATGTTATTAGTCACAGGGTGCAGTTGAAAGACACTCGTGGGATCCCTATGAATCACCCCTACTAAACTGGTGATTGGACTCGCTCTGACCCTCGGTGGCTTTTGAGCCCATGCTGGAGAACGCCCTGAGTTAGATGCTGAGTCCAAGCGGGAATTCCCACCCTACACTGACCAGCTGACAGGAAAGCGCACTAATTGCGCACGGTGCCGTATAGGCGAACACTGCGAATAGACGCTTTAATGTGTGCTAAGTGTGCAGGTAGCACTGTCGGGTGCTAGGTAGCCTCTACCATTCGCGAGCAGTCATCAACACAAGGAATGGGAATGATTAAGGAGCTTTCATCCATCGACAGACATTCATCTACACACACACGTTATCAAGTTTACACTAGCGCACGGCCGGGCGGCCATGCAAACCTTTTATAGCTGTAGCTCTCACCGACCTTCCTAGTGGTCCAATAGGAGCTGCTACAGGACCGGAGCATTTAACCCCTGACCCCCAATGGGTGGTAATCCTGTGGGTATGCTCAGTTTGGGAAAAGCAGGACTTAGTTCCTGAAACACCTGCTCGCTGCTGATCAGTGCTCGCTACAAAGACAGAGCCTGGAAAGGCAGCAGTGACCAAGTGCACAGTAAGGCTACGTTCACATCTGCAAAACGCATGCAAAAACGCAATGTTTTGTGATGCATGCGTCCATTTTTGGCTTGATTTTGGACGCAAAAAAAATGCAACATGCTGCGTCCTCTGCACCCTGAGGCTTGCGCCAAAAATGACGCATGCATCACAAAACGCAAGACAACACATGTCCATGCGCCCCCATGTTAACCCCTTCCCGACCTTTGACGCCACGTAGGCGTCATGAAAGTCGGTGCCAATCCGACCCATGATGCCTATGTGGCGTCATGGAAAGATCGCATCCCTGCAGATCGGGTGAAAGGGTTAACTCCAATTTCACCCGATCTGCAGGGACAGGGGAGTGGTAGTTTAGCCCAGGGGGGGTGGCTTCACCCCCCCGGGGCTACAATTGCTCTGATTGGCTGTTGAAATTGAAACTGCCAATCAGAGCGATTTGTAATATTTCACCTAAAAAACTGGTGAAATATTACAATCCAGCCATGGCAGACGCTGCAATATCATCGGCCATGGCTGGAAACACTGGTGTAGCCCCCTCCCTCCCACCGCCACCGATCGCCCCCCCCAGCCCTCCGATTTATGTTCCGCTCCCCTCCGTCCTGTGCTCCGCTCATTCTGGATTATACTGTTCTGAGGAACAGTTTTTTAATTGCACATTCTTGTTGTATGTTATGCTGACATCACCGCATGTGTTTTTCATGATTTTTAATTGTATGCAAATGTGATCACATGTGTGTATTTAAAAGAACTGACTTACGATTCTCTGTATCTAGACCCGTAGAAGTGCATATTGCGTGAAACGGCCGTCGTCCTGCTTCATTTGCCTGCATAACCTGCACTTGTTTTACCCGTAATACCTTGTCCATGATCTTTATTATGTAATAAAGGACTAAGGTTGTTTTTCCACCAATAAGTGGAGTGTTGCTGCTTTTTTCTTGTTTTATTAGAGTTAGGGTTGGAATTAGGGCTAGGGTTGGAAATGGGGTTAAGATTAGGCTTGCGGTTAGGGTTATGGTTAGGGGTGTGTTGGGGTTAGGGTTTGGATTAGGGTTAGGATTATGGTTAGGGTTGGGATTAGGGTTAGGGGTGTGTTGGGGTTAGGGCTGTGGTTAGGGTTATGGCTAGAGTTGAGATTAGGGTAAGGGGTGTGTTGGGGTTAGTGTTGGAGTTAGAATTGAGGGGTTTCCACTGTTTAGGTACATCAGGGGTCTCCAAACGCAACATGGCGCCACCATTGATTTCAACCAATCTTGCATTCAAAAAGTCAAATGGTGCTCCCTCCCTTCTGAGCCCCGACGTGTACCAAAACAGTGGTTTACCCCCACATATGGGGTACCAGCATACTCGGGACAAACTGGGCAACAACTATTGGGGTCCAATTTCTCCTGCTACCCTTGTGAAAATAAAAAACTGCTTGCTAAAACATCATTTTTGAGGAATGAAAAATTATTTTTTTTATTTTCACGGCTCTGCGTTATAAACTTCTGTGAAGCACTTGAGGGTTCAAAGTGCTCACCACATATGTAGATAAGTTCCTTGGGCGGTCTAGTTTTCAAAATGGGGTCACTTATGGAGGGTTTCTACTGTTTAGGCACATCAGTGGCTCTGCAAACGTAACATGATGCCCGCAGACCATTCCATCAAAGTCTGCATTCCAAAATGTCACTACTTCCCTTCTGAGCCCCGACGTGTGCCCAAACAGTGGTTCCCCCCCACATATGGGGTATCAGCGTACTCAGGACAAACTGGACAACAAATTTTGGGGTCCAATTTCTCCTGTTACTCTTGTAAAAATAAAAAATTACGGGCTAAAAAATAATTTTTGAGGAAAGAAAAATGATTTTTTACTTTCACGTCTCTGCGTTATAAACTTCTGTGAAGCACTTGGGGGTTTAAAGTGGTCACCGCACATCTAGGTTAGTTCCATAGGAGGTCTAGTTTCCAAAATGGGGTCACTTGTGGGGGAGCTCCAATGTTTAGGCACACAGGGCTCTCCAAAAGCGACATAGTGTCCGCTAAAGATTGGAGCCAATTTTTCATTGAAAAATTCAAATGGCAATCCTTCCCTTCCGAGCCCTGTCGTGCGCCCAAACAGTAGTTCCCCCCCACATATGGGGTATCGGCGTACTCTGGACAAATTGTACAATAACTTTTGGTGTCCAGTTTCTCTTTTTACTTTTGGGAAAATAAAAAAATTGTTGCTAAAAGATCATTTTTGTGACTAAAACGTTAAAGGGAACCTGTCACCTGAATTGGTGGAGTTTTCGGGTGTTTGATTCACCCTTTCCTTATCTGCTGGCTGCATGCTGGCTGCAATATTGGATTGAAGTTCATTCTCTGTCCTCCGTGGTACACGCCTGCGCAGGGTAATCTTGCCTTGCGCAGGCATGTACTATGGAGGACAGAGAATGAACTTCAATCCAATATTGCAGCCAGCATGCAGCCAGCGGGTAAGGAAAGGGTGAATCAAACACCCGAAAACTCCACCCATATGACCCAAAACCTGTCCCGCCAAATTCAGGTGACAGGTTCCCTTTAAATGTTCATTTTTTCCTTCCATGTTGCTTCTGTGTTGTGTGTGTGTTTATCCCACCAAAGATATCTTCTATGCCCCATTACACCAGGAATATGCCATTCTTCCTTGTATTACAAGCAAATAAACGTAGATATCCACTGGGCATGCACACACGATCACATGACTACAATGACACGGCTCCAACACGTGACGTAGGGCTTACCGGGACTTAACCCGGAATCACCTACCGTGCACAGCGTTCATCCACAGTGGCGGAGAACGCACACCGCAGACACGCGAACCACAAAACACAGGTAAAAAACAAGGAAGAGAAGGCTCCCGCCGCACTCTTCAATATGAACATTATTTTTGACAATGGATAACCTGCCTTATATTATATATCTAGCTCACATCTATAGCAACGTTGGTCGCAAGCAACAGACGCGCTGTCTTCATATATACCACTCCAAAAAATCCAGGTAAGATGTGGGTGAAATATGGGGGCTTAAGTATCCACTCCATAGAGATGATATGCCTCCTTTATGACCACTTAAGTGCATTGTGGGATTATGTCATACAACAGTAGAGACATATGTACAGTGCAGAGCAAAAGTTTGGACACACCTTCTCATTTAAAGATTTCTCTGTATTTTCATGACTATGAAAATTGCAAATTCACACTGACGGCATCAAAACTATGAATTAACACATGTGGAATTATATACAGTTAGGGCCAGAAATATTTGGACAGTGACACAATTTTCGCGAGTTGGGCTCTGCATGCCACCACATTGGATTTGAAATGAAACCTCTACAATAGAATTCAAGTGCAGATTGTAACGTTTAATTTGAAGGGTTGAACAAAAATATCTGATAGAAAATGTAGGAATTGTACACATTTCTTTACAAACACTCCACATTTTAGGAGGTCAAAAGTAATTGGACAAATAAACATAACCCAAACAAAATATTTTTATTTTCAATATTTTGTTGCAAATCCTTTGGAGGCAATCACTGCCTTAAGTCTGGAACCCATGGACATCACCAAACGCTGGGTTTCCTCCTTCTTAATGCTTTGCCAGGCCTTTACAGCCGCAGCCTTCAGGTCTTGCTTGTTTGTGGGTCTTTCCATCTTAAGTCTGGATTTGAGCAAGTGAAATGCATGCTCAATTGGGTTTAGATCTGGAGATTGACTTGGCCATTGCAGAATGTTCCACTTTTTGGCACTCATGAACTCCTGGGTAGCTTTGGCTGTATGCTTGGGGTCATT
The DNA here is from genome assembly GCF_032444005.1 of Ranitomeya imitator. Classification (NCBI taxonomy): domain Eukaryota; kingdom Metazoa; phylum Chordata; class Amphibia; order Anura; family Dendrobatidae; genus Ranitomeya; species Ranitomeya imitator. The sequence goes on from NC_091286.1 coordinate 665,543,862, forward strand.
GTCCATCTGTACTATGAAGCGCCGTCCAATCAACTTTGCAGCATTTGGCTGAATCTGGGCTCAAAGTATATCCCGGTACACTTCAGAATTCATCCGGCTACTCTTGTCTGCTCTTATGTCATCAATAAACACAAGTGACCCAGTGCCATTGAAAGCCATGCATGCCCATGCCATCACGTTGCCTCCACCATGTTTTACAGAGGATGTGGTGTGCCTTGGATCATGTGCCGTTCCCTTTCTTCTCCAAACTTTTTTCTTCCCATCATTCTGGTACAGGTTGATCTTTGTCTCATCTGTCCATAGAATACTTTTCCAGAACTGAGCTGGCTTCTTGAGGTGTTTTTCTGCAAATTTAACTCTGGCCTGTCTATTTTTGGTATTGATGAATGGTTTGCATCTAGATGTGAACCCTTTGTATTTACTGTCATGGAGTCTTCTCTTTACTGTTGACTTAGAGACAGATACACCTACTTCACTGAGAGTGTTCTGGACTTCAGTTAATGTTGTGAACGGGTTCTTCTTCACCAAATTAAGTATGCGGCGATCATCCACCACTGTTGTCATCCGTGGACGCCCAGGCCTTTTTGAGTTCCCAAGCTCACCAGTCAATTCCTTTTTTCTCAGAATGTACCCAACTGTTGATTTTGCTACTCCAAGCATGTCTGCTATCTCTCTGATGGATTTTTTCTTTTTTTTCAGCCTCAGGATGTTCTGCTTCACCTCAATTGAGAGTTCCTTTGACCGCATGTTGTCTGCTCACAGCAACAGCTTCCAAATGCAAAACCACACACCTGGAATCCACCCCTGACCTTTTAACTACTTCATTGATTACAGGTTAACGAGGGAGACGCCTTCAGAGTTAATTGCAGCCCTTAGAGTCCATTGTCCAATTACTTTTGGTCTCTTGAAAAAGAGGACGCTATGCATTACAGAGCAATGATTCCTAAACCCTTTCTCCGATTTGGATGTGGAAACTATCATATTGCAGCTGGGAGTGTGCACTTTCAGCCCATATTATATATATAATTGTATTTCTGAACATGTTATTGTAAACAGCTAAAATAACAAAACTTGTGTCACTGTCCAAATATTTCTGGCCCTAACTGTACTTAACAAAAAAGTGTGAAACAACTGAAAATATGTCTTAAAATGTGCTAGTACTCGCTTGCTAAGGGTGATTTAACGTGCGTGGGTCAATCGAGCGGGTCAATGTTACCGAGCCGGAGTGCGGTCCTCGGGAACTGCTGCCGGATAGGAGGAGTGCTTAGCGCATGAAGCGGTATGGTAGGGAGCCTTTGGAGTACACAGGAGGTGCGTGAGCAATGCTGGGATGCGGCGTGCGAGGTGGGCGGAGCTAAAATGTGACATCACAGATGAGCGAGGACGGAGGCTCGGTTAGGGAAATAACCAATGCGTTTTGAGAGGTATCTCCTCTCTTCGTCAGGGCTGTCCCCATTACCAACTGCTCACCTGAATATATACCCGAGGCGCCCCATTACTCCGTTATGCCTGCTTAGCTGCTGATTAATTAGATGAGTGAATAATGAGGTAGGGCTTTAAATAGTTACATAGTTACATAGTTATTAAGGTTGAAGGAAGACTATAAGTCCATCTAGTTCAAACCATAGCCTAACCTAACATGCCCTAACATGTTGATCCAGAGGAAGGCAAAAAAAAACCATGTGGCAAAGAGTAAGCTCCACATTGGGGAAAAAAATTCCTTCCCGACTCCACATACGGCAATCAGACTAGTTCCCTGGATCAACGCCCTATCAAGGAATTTAGTGTATATACCCTGTAACATTATACTTTTCCAGAAAGGTATCCAGTCCCCTCTTAAATTTAAGTAATGAATCACTCATTACAACATCATACGGCAGAGCATTCCATAGTCTCACTGCTCTTACAGTAAAGAACCCGCGTCTGTTATTATGCTTAAACCTTCTTTCCTCCAGACGCAGAGGATGCCCCCTTGTCCCTGTTTCAGGTCTATGATTAAAAAGATCATCAGAAAGGTCTTTGTACTGTCCCCTCATATATTTATACATTAAAATAAGATCACCCCTTAGTCTTCATTTTTCCAAACTAAATAGCCCCAAGTGTAATAACCTATCTTGGTATTGCAGACCCCCCAGTCCTCTAATAACCTTGGTCGCTCTTCTCTGCACCCGCTCTAGTTCAGCTATGTCTTTCTTATACACCGGAGACCAGAACTGTGCACAGTATTCTAAGTGTGGTCAAACTAGTGACTTGTATAGAGGTAAAATTATGTTCTCCTCATGAGCATCTATGCCTCTTTTAATGCATCCCATTATTTTATTTGCATTTGTAGCAGCTGCCTGACACTGGCCAGTGAGTATGAGTTTGTCATCCACCCATACACCCAGGTCTTTTTCATTGACGGTTTTGCCCAGAGTTTTAGAATTAAGCACATAAATATACATCTTATTACTTCTACCCAAGTGCATGACCTTACATTTATCCCCATTAAAGCTCATTTGCCATTTATCAGCCCAAGCTTCTAGTTTACATAAATCATCCTGTAATATAAAATTGTCCTCCTCTGTATTGATTACCCTGTAGAGTTTAGTGTCATCTGCAAATATTGAAATTGTACACCTGAATGCCCCCTACAAAGTCATTAATAAATATGTTAAAAAGAAGAGGGCCCAATACTGACCCCTGTGGTACCCCACTGCTAACCGAGACCCAGTCCGAGTGTGCACCATTAATAACCACCCTTTGTTTCCTATCCCTGAGCCAGCTCTCAACCCACTTACACATATTTTCCCCTATCCTCATTATGCTCATTTTATATATCAACCTTTCGTGTGGCACCGTATCAAAAGCTTTTGAAAAGTCCATATACACTACATCCACTGGGTTCCCTTGGTCCAATCCTGGAACTTACCTCTTCATAGAAACTGATCAAATTAGTCTGACATGAACGGTCCCTAGTAAACCCGTGCTGATACTGGGTCATGAGGTTATTCCTCTTCAGATACTCCAGTATAGCATCCCTTAGAATGCCCTCCAGGATTTTACCCACAGTAGAGGTTAAGCTTACTGGCCTATAATTTCCGAGTTCAGTTTTTGTCCCCTTTTTGAATATTGGCACCACATTTGCTATACGCCAGTCCTGTGGTACAGACCCTGTTATTATGGAGTCTTTAAAGATTAAAAATAATGGTCTATCAATGACTGTGCTTAATTCCTGCAGTACTCGGGGGTGTATCCCATCCGGGCCCGGATATTTGTCAATTTTAGTGATTTTTAGACGCCACCGCACTTCCTGCTGGGTTAAGCAGGTGACATTTAATTGGGAATTTTTATCACTAGTCATTTTGTCTGCCATGGGATTTTCTTGTGTAAATACTGATGAAAAAAAGTCATTTAGCATATTGGCTTTTTCCTCATCCTCATCCACCATTTCACCCAGACTATTTTTAAGGGGGCCAACACTATCATTTTTTAGTTTCTTACTATTTATGTAGTTAAAGAATATTTTAGGATTATTTTTACTCTCTCTGGCAATGAGTCTCTCTGTCCAAAATCTTTGCTGCCTTGATTTGCTTTTTACAGAATTTATTTAATTTTCTGTATTTATTTAATGCCTCATCACTACCTACTTCCTTTAATTCTCTAAATGCTTTCTTTTTGTCACTTATTGCGCCCCTTACAGCTCTATTTAGCCATATTGGTTTCCTCCTATTTCTAGTATGTTTATTCCCATACGGTATATACTGTGCACAGGTCCTATCCAGGATGCTAATAAATGTCTCCCACTTTCTTTGTGTATTTTTGTGTCTCAGGATATCGTCCCAGTTAATTGCACCAAGATCCTCTCTCATCCGTTGGAAATTTGCCCTCCTGAAGTTTAGTGTCCTTGTAACCCCTCTACTACACATCTTTTTAAAGGATACATGAAAACTTATTATTTTGTGATCGCTATTTCCCAAGTGACCCCCAACCCTTACATTTGCTATACGGTCTGGCCTGTTGGTTAATATTAGGTCTAGCAGTGCCCACCTTCTTGTTGGGTCCTGAACCAGTTGTGAAAGGTAGGGTTGAGCGACCTTTACTTTTATAGGATCGGGTCGGGTTTCACGAAACCCGACTTTTTCAAAAGTCGGGTCGAGTGAAATCGGCCGATCCTATAAAAAAGTCGGGGTCGGGGTCGGCCGAAACCTGAAACCCAATGCAGTGCATTGGGTTTCCATGGTTCCCAGGGTCTGAAGGAGCGGACACTCTCCTTCAGGCCCTGCGATCCATATTTTAGTGTAAAATAAAGAATTAAAATAAAAAATATCGCAATACTTACCCTCTGACGCGCCCTGGTACTAACCGGGAACCTTCCTTCCTTAGAATCAGCCTTCCAGGACCTTGCGGTGACGTCGCGGCTTGTGATTGGCCGCGCGGCCGCCCATGTGACCGCTCGCGCGACTAATCACAAGCCGCGACGTCACCGCGACGTCACCGAAGGTCCTGGAAGGGCTGATTCTTAGGAAGGAAGGCTGCCGGAAAGAAGCAGGGCGCATCCGAGGGTGAGTATATTCCTATTAGGTATATACTCACCCTCGGACGCGCCCTGCTTCTTTCCGGCAGCCTTCCTTCCTAAGAATCAGCCCTTCCAGGACCTTCGGTGACGTCGCGGTGACGTCGCGGCTTGTGATTGGTCGCGCGAGCGGTCACATGGGCGGCTGCCCGGCCAATCACAAGCCGCGACGTCACCGCGACGTCACCGCAAGGTCCTGGAAGGCTGATTCTAAGGAAGGAAGGTTCCCAGTTAGTACCAGGGCGCGTCAGAGGGTAAGTATTGCGATATTTTTTATTTTAATTCTTTATTTTACACTTAAATCTGAATTCCGATACCAATTCCCGATATCTTAAACATATCGGGAATCGGTATCGGAATTCCGATTCTAGATTCAAAAGATCGCCGACTTCATGGCCGACCCCACACAGGGGTCGGGTCGGGTTTCATGAAACCCGACCTTGCCAAAAGTCGGCGACTTTTGAAAAATTTCGACCCGTTTCGCTCAACCCTAGTGAAAGGTAATTGTCTCTCATAGTTGTCAAAAACCGATTACTTTTGCTGGAACTGCAGGTTTCTGTTCCCCAATCTATTTCAGGGTAGTTGAAGTCCCCCATAATAATGACTTCTCCTTGAGTCGCAGCTTCATCTATTTGCTTTATGAGGGTATTCTCCATTGCTTCCATTATTTTTTGGAAATTTATAACAAACCCCTATCAGTAGTGTTGAGCGATACCGTCCGATACTTGAAAGTATCGGTATCGGATAGTATCGGCCGATACCCGAAAAATATCGGATATCGCCGATACCGATATCCGATACCAATACAAGTCAATGGGACACCAAGTATCGGAAGGTATCCTGATGGTTCCCAGGGTCTGAAGGAGAGGAAACTCTCCTTCAGGCCCTGGGATCCATATTAATGTGTAAAATAAAGAATTAAAATAAAAAATATTGATATATTCACCTCTCCGGCGGCCCCTGGACATCACGCTGGTAACCGGCAGGCTTCTTTGTTTAAAATGAGCGCGTTTAGGACCTGCGAATGACGTCGCGGCTTCTGATTGGTCGCGTGCTGCTCATGTGACCGCCACGCGACAAATCAGAAGCCGCGACGTCATTCGCAGGTCCTAAATTCCTAGAATTAGGAGTTTAGTGAATGAGAATGACGTCGCGGCTTCTGATTGGTCGCGTGGCGGTCACATGAGCGGCACGCGACCAATCAGAAGCCGCCACGTCATTCGCAGGTCCTAAACGCGCTCATTTTAAACAAAGAAGCCTGCCGGTTACCAGCGTGATGTCCAGGGGCCGCCGGAGAGGTGAATATATCAATATTTTTTATTTTAATTCTTTATTTTACACATCCCTATGGATCCGATACTGATACCCGATACCACAAAAGTATCGGATCTCGGTATCGAAATTCCGATTCCGCAAGTATCGGCCGATACCCGATACTTGCGGTATCGGAATGCTCAACACTACCTATCAGTAATTTATTATTTTTCCCCCTCCCCTTATCTCCACCCACAGGGATTCTACATTTTCATTAAATTCACCTATATTATCACGCAGGATGGGTTTTAAGGACGATTTTACATACAGACACACCCCTCCCCCTCGCTTATCTGTACGGTCATTTATGAACAGGCTATAGCCCTGCAAGTTAACAGCCCAGTCATGGCTCTCATCCAGCCATGTTTCAGATTTCCCCACCATGTCATAATTATGCTCCAACAACATTAGCTCTAATTCGTCCATTTTGTTGGCAAGGCTTCTCGCATTAGTATACATGCACTTGATGTTCCTCTCTGTACCTCAATTTCTTAAATTATTGGATGGCTTGATTGATAATCGGTGGCAGGCTATAAGATTAACCCCTTTCTGACATATCTCATACTATCCCATCGAGGTGGGGTGGGCCCGTATGACCACCGACGGGAGAGTACGTCAAACGCGATCGGCCGCGCTCACGGGGGGAGCGCGGCCGATCGAGGCCGGGTGTCAGCTGACTATCACAGCTGACATCCGGCTCTATGTGTCAGGAGTGGTTACGGACCACCCCCGGCACATTAACCCGCAGCACACTGTGATCAAACATGATCGCAGTGTGCCGGCGGTATAGGGAAGCATCGCGCAGGGAGGGGGCTCCCTGCATGCTTCCCTGAGACCCTCGGAGCAACGCTATGTGATCACGTTGCTCTGTGGGTCTCTTACCTCCTCCTCCCTGCAGCAGGCCCAGACCCAAGATGGCCACAGCATCTGGGTCCTGCAGGGAGGTGGCTTCACTGCGCCTGCTCAGAGCAGGCGCCGGGAAGCCTTCAGAAGTGCACGTCAGATCGCTGATCTGACACAGTGCACAGCAAAGTGTCAGATCAGCGATCTTACACTATAACATGATGCCCCCCCTGGGTCAATGTTATAGTGTAAAAAAAAAAATATTGAAATATTGTTCCTATAAATACATTTTTTTATCTAAATAATAAAAAAAATAAAAGTCCACATATTTAGTATCACCGAGTCCGTAACGACCCCACCTATAAAACTATATCACTAGTTAACCCCTTCAGGGGACACCGTAACAAAACAAAAACGAGGCAAAAAAACAATGCTTTATTCTCATACTTCCAAACAAAAAGTGGAATAACACGAGATCAAAAAGACTGATATAAATAACCATGATACCGCTGAAAATATCATCTTGTCCCGCAAAAAATGCGCTGCCATACAGCATCATCAGCAAAAAAATAAAAAAGTTATAGTCCTCAGAATTAAGTGATGCAAAAATAATTATTTTTTCTATAAAATAGTTTTTATTGTATAAAAGCGCCAAAACATAAAAAAATTATATAAATGAGGTATCGCTGTAATCGTACTGACCCGAAGAATAAAACTGCTTTATCAATTTTACCAAACGCGGAACGATATAAACGCCTCCCCCAAAAGAAATTCATGAATAGCTGGTTTTTGGTCATTCTGCCTCACAAAAATCGGAATAAAAAGTGATCAAAAAATGTCACGTGCCCGAAAATGTTAACAATAAAAATGTCAACTCGTCCCGCAAAAAACAAGACCTCACATTACTCTGTGGACCCAAATATGAAAAAATTGTAGCTCTCAAAATGTGGTAATGCAAAAAATATTTTTTGCAATAAAAAGCGTCGTTCAGTGTGTGACGGCTGCCAATCATCAAAATCCGCTAAAAAAAACACTATAAAAGTAAATCAAACCCCCCTTCATCACCCCCTTAGTTAAGGAAAAATTAAAAAATTAAAAAAATGTATTTATTTTTATTATCCCATTAGGGTTAGAGTTAGGGTTAGGGCTAGGGCTAGGGTTAGGACTAGGGTTAGGGCTAGGGTTAGGGCTAGGTTTAGGGTTGGGGCTAGGGTTAAGGCTACAGTTAGTATTGGGGCTAAAGTTAGGGTTAGGGTTTGGATTACATTTACGGTTGGGAATAGGGTTGGGATTAGGGTTAGGGGTGTGTCAGGGTTAGGGGTGTGGTTAGGGTTACCGTTGGGTTTAGGGTTAGGGGTGTGTTTGGATTAGGGTTTCAGTTATAATTGGGGGGTTTCCACTGTTTAGGCACATCAGGGGCTCTCCAAACGCGACATGGCATCCGATCTCAATTCTAGCCAATTCTGCGTTGAAAAAGTAAAACAGTGCTCCTTCCCTTCCGAGCCCTCCCATGTGCCCAAACAGGGGTTTACCCCAACATATGGGGTATTGGCGTACTCAGGACAAATTGGACAACAACTTTTGGGGTCCAATTTCTCCTGTTACCCTTGGGAAAATACAAAACTGGGGGGTAAAATATAATTTTTGTGGGAAAAAAAGATTTTTTATTTTCACGGCTCTGCGTTATAAACTGTAGTGAAACACTTGGGGTTCAAAGTTCTCACAACACATCTAGATAAGTTCCTTGGGGGGTCTAGTTTCCAATATGGGGTCACTTGTGTGGGGTTTCTACTGTTTAGGTACATTAGGGTCTCTGCAAATGCAATGTGATGCCTGCAGACCATTCCATCTAAGTCTGCATTCCAAATGGCGCTCCTTCCCTTCCGAGCGCTCCCATGCACCCAAACGGTGGTTCACCCCCACATATGGGCTCTCAGCGTACTCAGGACAAATTGGACAACAACTTTTGGGGTCCAATTTCTCCTGTTACCCTTGGGAAAATACAAAAATGGGGGCTAAAAAATAATTTTGGGGGAAAAAAAAGATTTTTTATTTTCACGGCTCTGCATTATAAACTGTAGTGAAACACTTGGGGTTCAAAGTTCTCACAACACATCTAGATAAGTTCCTTGGGGGGTCTAGTTTCCAATATGGGGTCAATTGTGTGGGGTTTCTACTGTTTAGGTACATTAGGGTCTCTGCAAATGCAATGTGATGCCTGCAGACCATTCCATCTAAGTCTGCATTCCAAATGGCGCTCCTTCCCTTCCGAGCGCTCCCATGCACCCAAACGGTGGTTCACCCCCACATATGGGCTCTCAGCGTACTCAGGACAAATTGGACAACAACTTTTGGGGTCCAATTTCTTCTGTTACCCTTGGGAAAATACAAAAATGGGGGCTAAAAAATAATTTTGGGGGAAAAAAAGATTTTTTATTTTCACGGCTCTGCATTATAAACTGGGGGTTGAAAGTTCTCACAACACATCTAGATGAGTTCCTTAGGGGGTCTACTTTCCAAAATGGGTTCACTTTTGGGGGGGATTTCTTGTTATGACCTTACTTACGGGCCAGCTGTACTGTTATGACCTGGTGGTTAGGAGCACCCGGAATGACCTGATAGTTAAACCACATACAGGATGAATTCTGGGATGTGGGAACTCTGCTGACCGCCAGCCCTAATCCTATCACACACACTAGAAATAGCCGTGGAGCGCTCCTGACCAGACCTAGGCGCCTCGTCACAGCCTAAGGGCTATCTAGCCCTAGAGAAGGAAAATAAAGCCTACCTTGCCTCAGAGAAATTCCCCGAAGGTAAAGGAAGCCCCCCACATATATTGACTGTGAGTAAAGATATAAGTCACAAACGCAGAAATGAAACAGGGTTCAGCAAAGGGAGGCCAGACTAACTAAATAGACAGAGGATAGGAAAGGTAACTTTGCGATCAGCACAAAAACCTACAAAGACCACGCAGAGTGTGCAAAAAAAGACCTCCGCACCGACTCCCGGTGAGGAGGGGCCACTCTGCATCCCAGAGCTTCCAGCTAGCAAGACAAAATCATGAAAACCAGCTGGACAAGAAAACAGAGAACAAAATAAGACTATAAGGAACTTAGCTTCTGCAGGAGAAGGCAGGTCACCAGAGAGATCCAGGAGCGAACTGAACGAATGCAAAAACATTGACAGCTGGCCTAGAGTAACGATCTGAGAGGAGTTAAATAGAACAGTTAACCAAAGGATAAACCACGTCACCTGTGTAAGGAACCTCAGAAGCCGCAGCTTCACTCATAGCCACCAGAGGGAGCCCATAGACGGAACTCGCCGAAGTACCATTCACGACCACAGGAGGGAGCTTGACAACAGAATTCACCACAGTGCCCCCCCCTTGAGGAGGGGTCACCGAACCCTCACCAGAGCCCCCAGGCCGACCAGGATGAACCAAATGAAAGGCACGAACAAGATCGGCAGCATGAACATCAGAGGCAAAAACCCAGGAATTATCTTCCTGACCATAACCCTTCCACTTGACCAGGTACTGGAGTTTCCGTCTCGAAACACGAGAATCCAAAATCTTCTCCACCACATACTCCAACTCCCCCTCGACCAACACCGGGGCAGGAGGATCAACGGAGGGAACCATAGGCGCCACATATCTCGGCAACAACGACCTATGGAACACATTATGGATGGCAAAAGAAGCTGGAAGGTCCAAACGAAATGACACAGGATTAAGAACTTCAGAAATCTTATATGGCCCAATGAACCGAGACTTAAACTTAGGAGAGGAAACCTTCATAGGAACGTGACGAGATGACAACCAAACCAAATCCCCAACACGAAGTCGGGGACCAACACAACGCCGGCGGTTAGCGAAACGTTGAGCCTTCTCCTGGGACAATGTCAAAGTGTCCACCACATGAGTCCAAATCTGCTGCAACCTGTCCACCACCGCATCCACACCAGGACAGTCCGAAGGCTCAACCTGCCCTGAAGAGAAACGAGGATGGAAACCAGAATTACAGAAAAACGGAGAAACTAAAGTAGCCGAGCTGGCCCGATTATTAAGGGCGAACTCAGCCAAAGGCAAGAAGGACACCCAATCATCCTGATCAGCAGATACAAAGCATCTCAGATATGTCTCCAAAGTCTGATTAGTTCGTTCGGTTTGGCCATTAGTCTGAGGATGGAAAGCCGAAGAAAAAGACAAATCAATGACCATCTTAGCGCAAAAGGACCGCCAAAACCTCAAAACAAACTGGGAACCCCTGTCCGAGACGATGTTCTCTGGAATGCCATGCAAACGAACCACATGCTGGAAAAACAATGGCACCAAATCAGAGGAGGAAGGCAATTTAGGTAAGGGTACCAAATGGACCATCTTAGAGAAGCGATCACAAACCACCCAAATGACCGACATCCTTTGAGAAACAGGGAGATCAGAAATAAAATCCATGGAAATATGCGTCCAGGGCCTCTTCGGGATCAGCAAGGGCAAAAGCAACCCACTGGCACGAGAACAGCAGGGCTTAGCCCGAGCACAAGTCCCACAGGACTGCACAAAAGAATGCACATCCCGTGACAAAGAAGGCCACCAAAAGGATCTTGCCACCAAATCTCTGGTACCAAAGATTCCAGGATGACCAGCCAACACTGAACAATGAATCTCAGAGATAACTCTACTAGTCCATCTATCAGGGACAAACAGTTTCTCCGTAGGACAACGGTCCGGTCTATCAGCCTGAAACTTTTGCAGCACACGCCGCAAATCAGGGGAAATGGCAGACAAAATTACCCCTTCTTTAAGAATACCCGTCGGCTCCGGAACACCCGGAGAGTCAGGCACAAAACTCCTTGACAGGGCGTCAGCCTTCACATTCTTAGATCCCGGAAGGTATGAAACCACAAAATCAAAACGGGAGAAAAAGAGCGACCATCGAGCCTGTCTAGGATTCAACCGTTTGGCAGACTCGAGATAAGTTCAATTCTTGTGATCAGTCAAGACCACCACGCGATGTTTAGCTCCTTCAAGCCAATGTCGCCACTCCTCGAATGCCCACTTCATGGCCAACAACTCCCGATTGCCCACATCATAATTGCACTCAGCAGGTGAGAATTTTCTAGAAAAGAAGGCACAGGGTTTCATCACCGAGCCATCAGAACTTCTTTGCGACAACACAGCCCCTGCTCCAATTTCAGAAGCATCAACCTCAATCTGAAAAGGGAGCGAAACATCTGGCTGGCACAACACAGGGGCAGAAGCAAAACGTCGCTTCAACTCCTGAAAAACCTCTACAGCCGCAGAGGACAAATTGACCACATCAGCACCTTTCTTGGTCAAATCAGTCAACGGTTTAACACTAGGACTACTGGACTCGTGACCCCGCCTAGAACTACTGAAAGGAGTCATTTTGACTCCTTGCTTGTTTTCGTTTATTTTTAGAGTTTCATTTGTGGTTATTTATTAATAATTATATTTTTTGTAATGTATTATTATTGTGAGATCCAACAGTAATGCTTTTGATTGTTTTTTTTCTGCTTTTCTTATTTTTCTACAGAAAATAACAATAATTATAATAGACGTTTTTCAAACATTTTTTTTTATTCAAGTGCACACATATAAACAACAACTGAAGAACAAAAAGCAGAGAAAATGTAGGTGGAGGAGCATAAAAATGAAAATATGGCGCAGAATTCACCTTCTAAACATTTGGTGTTTCGCATTTTAGGCATTGCCTTTGATTTATGGCAGTACATTGCCCACACAAAGACTTACCACAAGTCTTACAATTGCCGACAGATCTATTTTTCTTGCACTTTTCTTTGATCTGGCAAAATTTTGTTTGAACCATCACTTCTGAACATGTAGAAACTTGGGACGTGGAACCCTTTTCCCTATCTGTGACATAAGGACCACTCAACTCTCTCACAAGCGTTTGCAAAAATGCCTTGCGTGACATTTTTTGGTGGGTAATCTCCTTGAATATTATACATGCATTTATACCCGCAAAGTCTAAGGCATTTTCAAATGCATGAACAGGCCATCTCCTTGTGGATGTTCGTGTGGTATATTTTCGTGCCATCTGATCCACTACATCTACTCCATATTTTGTTTCATTGTAAAACTTTACCGTTTCTGGAGTTTTTTTAGCGGAATCAGACGCAACAACAACATCTGGATGGACGGAACTCAAAATGACAACATTTTTGTTGGGCTTTCCTTGATATACTGTAAGTGTAAAATTGTCTTCATTTCTAAACACTTTAGTGTTGTACAATTCCTCTTTCATGGATTTTATTTCTTTAGGCACTTCTCGCCTTATCTTATTCAGTGTTCCCACGATGGTTGTTCCTTTGCTTTTTAGCTGTTTAGCTAATTTTACTGAAGTAAAATAATTATCGGTTGTAACATTGCGACCTTTTTTCAAAAACGGGTCCAATAACTTCATTACCACATGGTCAGCTAAACGGTCCTCAGCACGGCGTGTGTCATCTTTGCCTAGATAAGGGAAGCCATTTGCCAGATATTTGCTCTCCTTATCAACAGCTAGCCAATATTTGTGGCCATATTTATCTGGTTTGGAAGGCATGTACTGCGTGAATGGACACCTAGTTTTGCTTGGGAAAAGTTGCTCATCCACAGTTATGTATGGGCCAGGTTTGTAACACGCAATACAATTTTCAATAAACCTGTCCCACACAGTAGAAAATAGAGCAAACTTGTCCGTTTGCAGTCTCTCCGATTGAGTAGATTTCTCATCAAATCTGAGAAACCTCATAATTTCAACAAAGCGGTCCCTAGACATTGTCGCTTTGCAAAACGGTATTCCCCAGTCATTACACCAAATACTGCTAATCGAGTGACGGTCTGTGCCAGATATTCCACGAGCATAGAATATCGCAATGAATGCATCTAGCTCCTCATCAGATAGAGTAAACTGTAAATTATTGTTCCTGCATGCTTCTGCAAGCGTACAGTTCTTTATATGTGTCAATATATATGAATCAAAAAATAAACGCCATGCGCTCAAAGGACTATCGATAATGATATTTCTTCTGGCGTAACCTGTAGGGCCAGGTGCTTCTCGAAGAATATTTTGGCTGTCACGCCTACCAGGCAAGTGTTGTCCAATTTCAACAGGTTTCCATTGAATACCATCCGCTGAAACTAGTATTCCTTCAGATTCGCCTTCTCTGGTGTTTGTTGTTGCATTACCTTCGCTTCCATCGTTATCTGTTGTTCTTTCATTTCTGGGACGTTTTGCTGATTTTTTCTGTCCACGACCAGGAGGATGGTCACGAGGCAACATAACTGCATGAGCCCGATCCCCAGTTGATGTGCTTGGAATATCTGGAAAAAAGTTGATGAATATTTAGAATTTTTGTTTTGTAAGGGTCCGTGCACACTGGCTGGATTAGCGGCGGCATATCCGACCGGATATTCTCACCACAATCCGGCCCGTACCTGCCCGCTCAGGTACAGAGCGGAGTTTCATACCTGAAGCTCCGCTCCGAACCCCGGGCTGGAGCCGCTGTCTGGGACGGAGCCGTGCTCACGCGTAAGCAAGCGCTGCTCTGTCCCTGACAGCGGCTCCAGCCCGGGGTTCGGAGCGGAGCTTCAGGCATGAGCGGGCAGGTACGGCCTGTATTGCGGCAAGAATATCCAGATGGCTATTCAGCCAGAATTCTGCTAGTGTGCACAGGCCCTAACTCAGTGTGTGGAAGAACAAATAAATACACATAACTACTTACCTTCTGGATTTGTTCCTTCTGAGTCTTCAGATTCACTTGATATGTTCTGAGGAATGAAATCTTCATCACTGTCAGAATCAAATACATGTTCCTGCAATTCGGATTCCGATTCATCCTCCGGTATGGATTGCAAAGTAGCCAGAATATCCTGAGGCTTTATCAAACGTCTTCTCTCCATATTCCTCACAAATTCCATAATTCTATATAGTTCCCTGCTGAAAAATAGAAATGAAATGAAAACTAAAAGAAATAATAACTGTTCTGCCACCTTCAAAAGTAGGTGGGCTGAATCAGTTGACAGACAGCTAAACTATTTCATAACAATTCATACCTGTATGAGTCTTCAGAGCTCGTATGTTTGCGTCTGATCTCTTTGTCTCTTCAGCTGAACTGAAAGTAAAGTTACTATCCAGAATACTGTCTCCTGCTAGGACCTTAGAAAAACACCACCCTTCATTAGCGTAAGATTAGAGCCTAGAGTAAACAAGCTATTTTGTTCAGCATTACACAGTAATACAAGCAGTTAAAACACAAGGAAAATGTGAAAAGTTGACAAGTAAATTGAACTACATCTATATGAACATCAGGGTAAATAAGACAGAGTGAAAAAATTATGCACAAAACTTTATAGCAACATTTAGTGACAAAAGGACCTCAAAATATAGTAGGGAGTCAAAATGACTCCCTTCAGTATTTCTTGGTAAATTTTGAAAAAAACGCGCAAATTTTTTACCAAAATTATTTATTCTCACAAAATCTTTTTTCACATCATATTTGAGGAAAAGTCACCGAGTTTCAAGCCGGAATTCTAAAAAATGTAGTCACAGAAGAGAAATAAAAAACGAAAGGAGTCAAAATGACTCCATCAGTAGTTCTAGTTAGCAATACTGGAAAAATTAGCGATGAAGCGACGATAAAAATTAGCAAAGCCCAGAAACTTCTGCAAGCTCTTCACAGATGTCGGCTGAGTCCAATCGTAAGTGGCCTGAACTTTAACAGGGTCCATCTCGATAGTAGAAGGGGAAAAAATGAAACCCAAAAATGAAACCTTCTGAACTCCAAAGAGACACTTTGACCCCTTCACAAACAAGGAATTCGCACGAAGGACCTGGAACACCATTCTGACCTGCTTCACATGAGACTCCCAATCATCCGAAAAGACCAAAATGTCATCCAAATATACAATCATGAATCTATCCAGGTACTCTCGGAAGATGTCATGCATAAAGGACTGAAACACAGATGGAGCATTAGAAAGCCCGAATGGCATAACCAGGTACTCAAAATGGCCCTCGGGCGTATTAAATGCCGTTTTCCATTCATCACCCTGTTTAATTCGCACAAGATTATACGCACCACGCAGATCTATCTTGGTGAACCAACTAGCCCCCTTAATCCGAGCAAATAAATCACACAGCAGCGGCAAAGGATACTGAAATTTGACTGTGATCTTATTAAGAAGGCGGTAATCAATACAAGGTCTCAAAGAACCATCCTTCTTGGCCACAAAAAAGAACCCTGCTCCCAACGGTGATGACGACGGACGAATATGACCCTTCTCCAAGGATTCCTTTACATAACTCCGCATAGCGGCGTGCTCTGGCACAGATAAATTAAACAGACGGCCCTCAGGAAACTTACTACCAGGAATCAAATTAATAGCACAGTCGCAATCCCTATGAGGAGGTAGGGCACCGGATTTGGGCTCTTCAAATACATCCCGGTAATCTGATAAAAACTCAGGGACTTCAGAAGGAGTGGAAGGCGAAATTGACAGCAATGGAACATCACCATGTACCCCCTGACAACCCCAGCTGGACACCGACATAGATTTCCAATCCAACACTGGATTATGGACCTGTAGCCATGGCAACCCCAAAACGACCACATCATGCAGATTATGCAAGACCAAAAAGCGAATATCCTCCTGATGTGCAGGAGCCATGCACATTGTCAATTGAGTCCAGTACTGAGGCTTATTCTTGGTCAAAGGCGTAGCATCAATTCCTCTCAATGGAATAGGATACTGCAAGGGCTCCAAGAAAAAACCACAGCGCCTGGCAAACTCCAAGTCCATCAAATTCAGGGCAGCGCCTGAATCCACAAATGCCATTACAGAAAAGGACGACAGAGAGCAAATCAGAGTAACGGACAAAAGAAATTTAGACTGTACCGTACCAATGGTGGCAGACCTAGCGAACCGCTTAGTGCGCTTAGGACAATCGGAGATAGCATGAGTGGATTCACCACAGTAAAAACACAGCCCATTCCGATGTCTGTGTTCCTGCTGTTCAGCTCTGGTCAAAGTCCTATCACACTGCATAGGCTCTGGCCTATGCTCAGAGAACACCGCCAGATGGTGCACAGCTTTGCGCTCACGCATGCGCCGATCGATCTGAATGGCCAAAGACATAGACTCATTCAGACCAGCAGGTGTGGGAAATCCCACCATGACATCCTTAAGGGCTTCAGAAAGACCCTTTCTGAAAATTGCCGCCAGGGCACATTCATTCCACTGAGTAAGCACTGACCACTTTCTAAACCTCTGACAGTACACCTCCGCTTCATCCTGACCCTGACACAAAGCCAGCAAGATTTTCTCTGCCTGATCCACTGAATTTGGTTCATCATAAAGCAATCCAAGCGCCAGAAAAAACGCATCAACATCACGCAATGCCGGATCTCCTGGCGCAAGGGAAAATGCCCAGTCTTGAGGGTCACCACGTAACAAAGAAATAATGATTTTTACTTGTTGAGCGGGGTCACCAGAGGAGCGGGGTTTCAAAGCTATAAACAGTTTACAATTATTTTTGAAATTCAAGAACCTAGATCTATCCCCAGAAAATAAGTCAGGAATAGGAATTCTAGGCTCTAACATAGGATTCTGAACCACAAAATCTGGAATGTTTTGTACTCTTGCAGTGAGATGATCCACACAAGAGGACAAACCTTGAATGTCCATAACTACACCTGTGTCCTGAACCACCCAAAGGTCTAGGGGATAAGAAAGACAAAACACAGTGCAAAGAAAAAAAAATGGTCTCAGAAGTTCTCTTATCCCTCTATTGAGATGCATAAATACTTACGGGCCAGCTGTACTGTTATGACCTGGTGGTTAGGAGCACCCGGAATGACCTGATAGTTAAACCACATACAGGACGAACTCTGGGATGTGGGAACTCTGCTGACCGCAAGCCCTAATCCTATCACACACACTAGAAATAGCCGTGGAGCGCTCCTGACCAGACCTAGGCACCTCGTCACAGCCTAAGGGCTATCTAGCCCTAGAGAAGGAAAATAAAGCCTACCTTGCCTCAGAGAAATTCCCCAAAGGTAAAGGAAGCCCCCCACATATATTGACTGTGAGTAAAGATGAAAGTCACAAACGCAGAAATGAAACAGGTTTCAGCAAAGGGAGGCCAGAATAACTAAATAGACAAGGATAGGAAAGGTAACTTTGCGATCAGCACAAAAATCTACAAAGACCACGCAGAGTGTGCAAAAAAAGACCTCCGCACCGACTCCCGGTGCGGAGGGGCCACTCTGCATCCCAGAGCTTCCAGCTAGCAAGACAAAATCATGAAAACCAGCTGGACAAGAAAACAGAGAACAAAATAAGACTATAAGGAACTTAGCTTCTGCAGGAGAAGGCAGGTCACCAGAGAGATCCAGGAGCAAACTGAACGAATGCAAAAACATTGACAGCTGGCCTAGAGTAACAATCTGAGAGGAGTTAAATAGAACAGCCAACCAAAGGATAAACCACGTCACCTGTGTAAGGAACCTCAGAAGCCGCAGCTTCACTCATAGCCACCAGAGTGAGCCCATAGACGGAGCTCGCTGAAGTACCATTTACGACCACAGGAGGGAGCTTGACAACAGAATTCACAACAGTTTCTACTGTTTAGGTACATTAGAGGCTCTGCAAACGCAATGTGACGCGTGCAGACCATTCCATCTAAGTCTGCATTCCAAATGGCACTCCTTCCCTTCTGAGCCCTCCCATGCGCTCAAACTGTGGTTCACCCCCACATATGGGGTATCAGCGTACTCAGGACAAATTGAACAACAACTTTTGTGGTCTAATTTCAACTGTTACCCTTGGGAAAATACAAACTGGGGGCTAAAAAATAATTTTTGTGGGAATTTTTATTTTTATTTTTACGGCTCTGCATTATAAACTTCTGTGAAGCCCTTGGTGGGTCAAAATGCTCACCACTCATCTAGATACATTCCTAAGGGGGTCTACTTTCCAAATTGGTGTCACTTGTAGGGGGTTTCAATGTTTAGGCACATCAGTAGCTCTCCAAATGCAACATGGCGTCCTATCTCAATTCTTGTCAATTTTGCATTGAAAAGTGAAACGGCGCTCCTTCCCTTCCGAGCTCTCCCATGCGCCCAAACAGTAGTTTGCCCCCACATATGGGGTATCGGCATACTCAGGACAAATTGTACAACAACTTGAGTGGTCCAATTTCTTCTCTTACTCTTGGGAAAATAAAAAATTGGGGGAAAAAAATCATTTTTGTGAAAAAAATATGATTTTTTATTTTTACGGCTCTGCATTATAAACTTCTGTGAAGCAATTGTTGGGTCAAAGTGCTCACCACACATCTAGATAAGTTCCTTAGGGGGTCTACTTTCCAAAATGGTGTCACTTGTGGTGGGTTTCAATGCTTAAGCACATCAGTGGCTCTCCAAATGCAACATGGTGTCCCATCTCAATTTCTGTCAATTTTGCATTGAAAAGTCAAATATCGCTCCTTCGCTTCCGAGCTCTGTCACGCGCCCAAACAGTGGTTTACCCCCACATATGGGGTATCGGCGTACTCAGGACAAATTGTACAACAATCTTTGGGGTCCATTTTCTCCTGTTACCCTTGGTAAAATAAAACAAATTGGAGCTGAAATACATTTTTTGAGAAAAAAAGTTAAATGTTCATTTTTATTTAAATATTCCAAAAATTCCTGTGAAACACTTGAATAGGGTTGAGCGAAACGGAACGGTCATTTTCATAAGTCGCCATCTTTTGGCAAAGTCGGGTTTCGTGAATCCCGACCCGATCCCTGTGTGGGGTCGGCCATGCGGTACGCGACCTTCGCGCCAAAGTCGCGTTCCATATGATGTGTTCAGCGCCATTTCTCAGACAATGAAGGAGGACGCAGAGTGCGGGCAGCATGATGACATAGTTCTCGGCCCCCACCATCTTAGAGAAGGGCATGGCAGTGATTGGCTTGCTTTCTACAGCGTCACAGGGGCTATAAAGAGGCGTGCACGCCGACCGCCTTCTTACTTCTGCTGATCTGAGCATAGGGAGAGGTTGCTGCCGCTTCATCAGAAGCAGGGATAGCGTTAGGCAGGGAATATAAACCCCCAAACCGCATGTGTTGTAGCGATTTCCACTGTCCAACACCACCTTTTCTTTGCAGGGACAGTGGAGTTTTTTTTTTGGGTGCATCAGCTCTGTAGCTTATTAGGCTGCCTTATAAGGCTCCCTGATTGCTGCATTGCTGTTTGTATGCCGCTGTGCAAACCAACTGCTTTTTTCAAAGCACAAATCCTGTTGCTCCTTCCTTTCTGCACACCTATCTTGTTCGTTTGTCCACACTTTTGTGTGCAGCAGTCCTTTTTATTGCTGCCTGCCATACTTTTCTGAGATTACTGTAGGGAGATAGTAATTGTAGTACAGTCCCTTTTTTTTTTATATATACAGTTAGGGCCAGAAATATTTGGACAGTGACACAATTTTCGCGAGTTGGGCTCTGCATGCCACCACATTGGATTTGAAATGAAACCTCTACAACAGAATTCAAGTGCAGATTGTAACGTTTAATTTGAAGGGTTGAACAAAAATATCTGATAGAAAATGTAGGAATTGTACACATTTCTTTACAAACACTCCAAATTTTAGGAGGTCAAAAGTAATTGGACAAATAAACATAACCCAAACAAAATATTTTTATTTTCAATATTTTGTTGCAAATCCTTTGGAGGCAATCACTGCCTTAACCCTTATCCGGCTGAATAGGTACAATTGTAACTATTCCGTTTTAAAATTGCAATAACTTTTTTTTGAAAAGACGTAGAGGGCTGAAATTTCGTGACATCTCTACATTTTTGGTCCAGAATATATTGGCCAAATTTCAATAAAATATCTCCACCCGCTTCCGAGATAAGGGGTCGAGATCTTTTTGCATCCATAACAAGCTGCATAGGTACAAATGTACCTCATATATTTTGAATGAAGATAATGCAAGGGAAAAAGCATAAATTTTTTTTTAATGATAATGCTATTTAACTATTATAAACAAGTAAAAAACTGTTCATTTACATTATAAAAGAAAATGTAAGAAACTTTTTTTTATTGATTTTCTTTGCAAGTAATGCATGTTGGCTTTGCTACAGAGTGTTCATCGCAAATGGGTTTCACACAAACCACACAAGACTTTCTAGTCTTGCGTTGTTTTCGCCTCAGGTCTCTGCAGACATAGCAACTACCAACAACAGGGGAGGGTCCACGACTACCATGAGGTATTTTGGGGCCAGCTGCTGGCTGCGATGCTACCACAATGCATCGTCCAAGCACCATTTCTACTGCACCTCGAAGAAAATGGTTTCTCATTATCATTTTGTTTGTACTACGATCTTCAATTGCAATCATACACAGCTGATTTGCGAGATCTTTCAGGAACTTTCTTCGTTGATCCTTTGCCCTGAAGCTTGGATTGTGTTCTCTGTAGATGATGTAGGATGCTAACCCACTGACATCAATCATATTGTAGAAAAATGCCAAAGTCCAACGTGATGTTCGTCGTTTCACAGTGTACTCTCCCAACATTTTATCCATAACATCAACGCCACCTTTTGTTATGTTGTAGTATTTTATTATCTCTGGCTTGGCTGCTAGTGTCTCTTCAACTTCTCCCGTCATGTGCATAGATGATAGAAGCACGACTGATTTGTTCTTCTTTGGTACATATGAACAGACTGTTGCATCATGATTGTAGGCAAAATTTGTCGAGTATACAGGCCTTTCTTTGGCAGGCTGCATGTTGTTAGGTAGGAACCTTTTGTTTTTTCTCACTGTACCAACTAGTGTCATGTTCCAGGAGTTCAATACCTTAGCTAGTTCCATGGTTGTAAAGAAGTTATCGGTGGTGACATTTCTTCCAGAGCCTTTATACGAGCTCACTAGGTCCAATACTGTTCGTTCTCCAATGTTTACTTGTCGAGGACCATCAGTTGGTTTCCCAGTGTAGAGCTGACCTTGTAAAGGGTAGGCATTTGATGAGTCACAAGCCCAGAAAATCTTTATGCCATATTTAGCTGGTTTTGAAGGTATATACTGGGTAAATTTAGTATGACCTCTAAATGGAAATAATTGCTCGTCGACGGTGATACAATGATATGGCTTGTAGGCTCTCTCCAGATTACTGTTCAGCATTGTCCAGATGTCCCGTATTGGTGCAGCTTTATCTGTTTGCACACGTTCTGCACGTGTATTTTCGTTGTCAAACCTGATAAATCTGAGTATCATCTTGAAGCGGTCACGAGACATGGCTGCACGTATAAGAGGCAGAGCAGCAACATTCCACATTTCCTCCAGATTCTCTTTGTTGGCTCTGTGCACACCAGCAGCAATCAGTATGCCCAAAAATGCATGAAGTTCAGTTTCAGTAAATTGCTTGAATGTTTTTTGTGGTGGCCGTTTGGAAGAATCAGGAAAACGTTGTACCAGTTCGTTGTTGTAAGCATCACAAACTCTCTTGGCCTTTCGATTCGTTTCCCGTAATATGATGTCACACATCTCGGGAGTCATGATGGACTTGAATAGCTCTTTTGCTGTATATAGGTTGCTGATTGCTGCAGGGCCACCTCTTTGTCGTAGGACATTACGAGATTTTGTTTGTGCATTTGGCAGTGGATTACTGCACCATTGAGTTTCATCCTTAGCAGTCCAAATGTCGCCTGCACTTTGAGGCACAGAATCATCCTCAACACTTTCGTCTGATTCGTATTCATTTTCATGCTCTATGACCATTTCTTGTTCAATGTCTGAATCTTCTTCAGTAACATCCACTTGTGGTACATAGTTTTCATCATCAGATGGAACATATGGTTCATCCTCATGCTCAGAATCAGATTCTTCTAGCATTCGCATTATTTCGTCAGACGTAAATCTGTAAATATGAAAAAATGTAAAATAAATAATTTTCCGAAATACTACATTATTGGCTTTTCACAAAATTATACTAACCTGCAAACACGTTTTCTTGGATTATGGCGGAAACTAGATCCAGCATTACTATCACTCATGATGACTTGCTAGATGAATTTTGGCTTCGTATTTTGTGCTGAATATAAATAAAACATCGTAAAACAATATGTAGATACTAATTATTATCCATTTTTCGTATAAAAATTATACCTATAGTGATAAGTTTCATACAAAATATATGTAAGCCAAGTCCAGGCTGAAAGACAATTTGACTGTTCTGTCCCCACATAATGAGAATAAAGGTATAACTGGCTGTTAGATGCTGTGAGACTTTCCTACCTTCGTTTCCAAGAAATTGAAGACTTCACAAGCCTAGAAATGTGTGCTCACAGCAATGAGATGAACAGCAAAATGGCTAATGAGAGGAGGGAGGCAGGAAGACAAGTAGAAGCCACTCCCAGTTTGAATTAACTTAATTGACAGCAACATAAGTGACCAGTAACCACACTGAACAATAGATATCAGCATAACATTTGTAGCTGAATGAACTTTAGTTTCTGAAACCAAGTAAAGTCTTCCCACAGTGGAGGTATATGTGAAGGTACAATTGTACCTATGCAGCCTGTTAAGGTTGTAAAATTATGCAGCCTGACAAGGGTTAAGTCTGGAACCCATGGACATCACCAAACGCTGGGTTTCCTCCTTCTTAATGCTTTGCCAGGCCTTTACAGCCGCAGCCTTCAGGTCTTGCTTGTTTGTGGGTCTTTCCGTCTTAAGTCTGGAATTGAGCAAGTGAAATGCATGCTCAATTGGGTTTAGATCTGGAGATTGACTTGGCCATTGCAGAATGTTCCACTTTTTGGCACTCATGAACTCCTGGGTAGCTTTGGCTGTATGCTTGGGGTCATTGTCCATCTGTACTATGAAGCGCCGTCCAATCAACTTTGCAGCATTTGGCTGAATCTGGGCTCAAAGTATATCCCGGTACACTTCAGAATTCATCCGGCTACTCTTGTCTGCTCTTATGTCATCAATAAACACAAGTGACCCAGTGCCATTGAAAGCCATGCATGCCCATGCCATCACGTTGCCTCCACCATGTTTTACAGAGGATGTGGTGTGCCTTGGATCATGTGCCGTTCCCTTTCTTCTCCAAACTTTTTTCTTCCCATCATTCTGGTACAGGTTGATCTTTGTCTAATCTGTCCATAGAATACTTTTCCAGAACTGAGCTGGCATCTTGAGGTGTTTTTCTGAAAATTTAACTCTGGCCTGTCTATTTTTGGTATTGATGAATGGTTTGCATCTAGATGTGAACCCTTTGTATTTACTGTCATGGAGTCTTCTCTTTACTGTTGACTTAGAGACAGATACACCTACTTCACTGAGAGTGTTCTGGACTTCAGTTGATGTTGTGAACGGGTTCTTCTTCACCAAATTAAGTATGCGGCGATCATCCACCACTGTTGTCATCCGTGGACGCCCAGGCCTTTTTGAGTTCTCAAGCTCACCAGTCAATTCCTTTTTTCTCAGAATGTACCCAACTGTTGATTTTGCTACTCCAAGCATGTCTGCTATCTCTCTGATGGATTTTTTCTTTTTTTTCAGCCTCAGGATGTTCTGCTTCACCTCAATTGAGAGTTCCTTTGACCGCATGTTGTCTGCTCACAGCAACAGCTTCCAAATGCAAAACCACACACCTGGAATCCACCCCTGACCTTTTAACTACTTCATTGATTACAGGTTAACGAGGGAGACGCCTTCAGAGTTAATTGCAGCCCTTAGAGTCCATTGTCCAATTACTTTTGGTCCCTTGAAAAAGAGGACGCTATGCATTACAGAGCAATGATTCCTAAACCCTTTCTCCGATTTGGATGTGGAAACTATCATATTGCAGCTGGGAGTGTGCACTTTCAGCCCATATTATATATATAATTGTATTTCTGAACATGTTTTTGTAAACAGCTAAAATAACAAAACTTGTGTCACTGTCCAAATATTTCTGGCCCTAACTGTATATATATATATATATCTTCAAGCCACTTTCTGCCCCTGAAACTGTGTAGTGTGAAACAGTGGGCCTGTATTTTTCTGCACTGTCCCACACCTAAAAAGGGAGATTTATATTGCCAATCAGGGCATCTGTGCCAGTCCAGTCTGTTGTATCTGTCAGTCATTTTGTGCCACAGAAACAATACTGTAAAACAGTGGGTGAGATTTATTCACTAGTCTTCCATATAAAAACAAAAAGGGAAATTAATGATGGCAAATCTGTGCATCTGTGCCAGTCCAGTCTCTGGTATTGGTCTGTCATTTTGTGCCAGTGAAAGACTACTGTAAAACTGTGGGCCAGATTGATTCACTAGTCTCCCATCCCAAAAAAAAGAAGGGGAGATTAATATTGTCAAATCTGTGCATCTACGTCAGTCCTGTTAGTGGCATATCTGTCAGCCACTGTCTGCCACTGAAACACTACTGTAAAACTGTAGGCCAAATAGATTCACTAGTCGCCCATCCCCCCAAAAAAGAAGGGGAGATTAATATTGTCAAATCTGTGCATCTACGTCAGTCCTGTTAGTGGCATATCTGTCAGCCACTGTCTGCCACTGAAACACTACTGTAAAACTGTAGGCCAAATAGATTCACTAGTCGCCCATCCCCCCAAAAAAGAAGGGGAGATTAATATTGGCAAATCTGTGCCAGTCCAGTCTGTGGTATCGGTCTGTCATGTTGTGCTACTGAAACACTACTGTAAAACTGTGGGCAAGATTGATTCACTAGTCTCCCATCCCCCCCAAAAAAGAAGGGGAGATTAATATTGGCAAATCTGTGCATCTGTGCCAGTCCAGTCTGTGATATTGGTCTGTCTTTTTGTGCCAGTGAAAGACTACTGTAAAACTGTGGGCCAGATTGATTCACTAGTCTCCCATCCCAAGAAAAAGAAGGGGAGATTAATATTTGCAAATCTGTGCATCTACGTCAGTCCTGTTAGTGGCATATCTGTCAGCGACTGTCTGCCACTGAAACACTACTGTAAAACTGTGGCCAGATTGATTCACTAGTCTCCCATCCCCCCAAAAAAGAAGTGGAGATTAATATTGCCAAATCTGTGCATCTGTGCCAGTCCAGTCTGTGGTATCGGTCTGTCATTTTGTGCCACTGAAACACTACTGTAAAACTGTGGGCCAGATTGATTCACTAGTCTCCCATCCAAAAAAAAAAAGAAGGGGAGATTAATATTGGCAAATCTGTACATCTGTGCCAGTCCAGTCTGTGGTATTGGTCTGTCATTTTGTGCCAGTGAAAGACTACTGTAAAACTGTGGGCCAGATTGATTCACTAGTCTCCCATCCCCCCCCAAAAAAGAAGAGGAGATTAATATTGGCAAATCTGTGCATCTGTGCCAGTCCAGTCTGTGGTATCTGTCTGTCATTTTGTGCTACTGAAACACTACTGTAAAACTGTGGGCCAGATTGATTCGCTAGTCTCCCATCCCCAAAAAAAGAAGGGGAGATTAATATTGGGAAATTTGTGTATCTGTGCCAGTCCAGTCTATGGTATCGGTCTGTGATTTTCTGCTACTGAAACACTACTGTAAAACTGTAGGCCAGATAGATTCACTAGTCGCCCATCCCCCCCAAAAAAGAAGAGGAGATTAATATTGGCAAATCTGTGCCAGTCCAGTCTGTGGTATCGGTCTGTCATTTTGTGCCACTGAAACACTACTGTAAAACTGTGGGCCAGATTGATTCACTAGTCTCCCATCCAAAAAAAAGAAGGGGAGATTAATATTGGCAAATCTGTACATCTGTGCCAGTCCAGTCTGTGGTATCGGTCTGTCATATTGTGCCACTGAAACACTACTGTAAAACTGTGGGCCAGATTGATTCACTAGTCTCCCATCCCCCCAAAAAAAGAAGAGGAGATTAATTTTGGCAAATCTGTGCATCTGTGCCAGTCCAGTCTGTGGTATCGGTCTGTCATTTTGTGCCACTGAAACACTACTGTAAAACTGTGGGCCAGATTGATTCACTAGTCTCCCATCCCCCCCAAAAAAGAAGGGGAGATTAATATTGGCAAATCTGTGCATCTGCGTCAGTCGTGTTATTGGCATATCTGTCAGCGACTGTCTGCCACTGAAACTGTGTACTGTAATACAGTGGGCCTGATTTTCCCTGCAGTCTCACACACCTATAAAGTGAGATTTAAATTCACAACAAGTTTGGGTACACCTTCTAACTGGTTTTACAGTACCAAATACCGTTTGTTAGTTTGGTTACATTTTTCCAAGAATGAGGAAGTCTGGTGGAAGAGGTCATGGCCGTGGGCGGTCATTGCCAGCTGGTAATGATGGTAGTGGTGGTGGAGCATCAGGTGGTTGTGGGAAAAGCAATATAGCACCTAAGTCTTGAGTTGTTCAGCCACCGTCATCGTCTGGCTACACAATGCCTCGAACGCTCCCTTTTCTGGGAGTAGGAAAACCGCTTTTAAAGCCGGAGCAGCAGGAACAAGTTTTGGCTTTCCTTGCTGACTCTGCCTCTAGCTCTTTTGCCTCCTCTTTGGAAAGTGCAAAATGTAAAAGCAGCGTGTCGTCAGTGGATGTTCCCGGTCAGGGACAAGTCGCTTCCTTGCGTTCTTCACCCAGAACAACAGAGAAGGATGCGTCAGGCGACACAACGGGTTACTCCATGGAGCTCTTTACACATACCGTTCCTGGGTTAGAAAGGGAAATTGTTAACAGGTCATGCCCATTACAAGATGAATCGGACATGGTGTGCACAGATGCACAGCCACAGCCAGATTCTTATGCTGTTCCTTTGACTCAGATCACAACATTGCCCTCACAGTGTACTGATCCAGAATCTGACCCAGATGAGACTATGGAGCCCCGTCACGAACGCTATACCACCGGCTTACACGGTCACACAGAGGAAGGTGCACAGGACTTAGAAGAGGAGGTCATAGATGACCCAGTTGTTAAACCCCGATTGGCAGCCATTGGGGAAACAGGGTGCAGCCAGCAGTAGCTCTGAAGCGGAGGAGGAGGAGCCGCAGCAGGCATCAACATCGCAACAGGTTCCATCTGGCAGGCCCGTATCTGGCCAAAAACATGTGGCAAAACCAAAACCAGTTTTAGGACAGCGTGGCCATCCGGTTAAAGTAGCTCAGTGTGCAATGCCTGAAAAGGTATCCAATAGTAGGAAGAGTGCAGTCTGGCATTTTTTTAACCAACATCCAAATGATCAGTGCAAAGTCATCTGTAAGAAATGCTCAAGAACCTTCAGCAGAGGTCAGAATGTTAAAAGTCTAAATACAAGTTGCATGCGTAGACATTTAAACACCATGCACTTGCAAGCCTGGACTAACTACCAAACGTCCCTTAACGTTGTTGCACTCTCTGACAATGAAGCTAGTCAGCAACGCTACATCCCTTCCCTCACTGTAAGCCCAACGTTTACCACACCACCTGCAGCAAATGTGGAGGTTTCATCGCAAGGCCAAAGCAGTCAGGTTCTTGGTAAGAAACACTGTATGTAGGCCAACAGCAAGAATACCATTACCATGGCCAGGGACGTTACGTGTCCATCACGGCACGCTGGGTGAATGTTGTGGATGCAGGGTCCACAGGGGACAGCAATATTGGGACAGTTCTGCCTAGCCCACGGTCTAGGAAACAGTTGGCTGTAGATGTTCGCCCCCCCTCCTCCTCCTCCTCATCCTCCAGCAGAAGCGACAGCTCGTCCACAGACCGCAGTCGCACAACCACTCCATCTGCAGCTGCCACTGTTGCACACGAGGTGGCCCGTTACGGAACAGCTAGTGGCAAGCGTCAGCAGGCTGTATTGGCAATGAAGTGTTTGGGCGACAACAGACACACCGCGGAAGTTCTGTCCGAATTCTTGCAGCAAGACACTCAGTCATGGCTGGGCAGTGTACATCTTGAGGCAGGCAAGGTAGTGAGTGATAACGGAAGGAATTTTATGACTGCCATAGTCCTATTACAACTGAAACACATTCCTTGCCTGGCTCACACCTTAAACCTGGGGGTGCAGTGCTTCCTGAAAAGTTATCCGGGGTTACCCGACCTGCTCCTGAAGGTGCGCAGACTTTGCTCGCACATCCGCCGTTCGCCCGTACACTCCAGCCGTATGAAGAACCATCAGTGATCTTTGAACCTTCCCCAGCATCACCTAATCATCGACGTTGCAACAAGGTGGAACTCCACACTACACATGCTTCAGAGACTGTGCGAACAGAGGCGTGCTGTTATGTATTTGTGGGAGGATACACATACACGGGCAGGCAGTTGGATGGCAGACATGGAGTTGTCAGGTGTGCAGTGGTCGAAGCTATAAGACCTCTGTCAAGTCGTTCAGTGTTTTGAGGAATGCACATGGCTGGTTAGTGCAGACAACGCCATAATAAGCATGAGCATCCCCCTAATGCGTCTGCTGATGCAAAGTTTGACGCACATAAAGGAGCAGGCGTCTGCAGCCGAGGACGAGGGAAGCCATGATGACAGTCAGTCAATGTCTGCTCAGGGAAGTCTACTGGACGAGGTGGCAGGTGAAGAGGAGGAGGACGAGGAGGATGATGGAGATGAGTATTTTTTGGATGAGGATACTTCTCAGGGGGCAATAGAAACTGGTGGCATTGCAAGGCCAGGTTCAGGGTTTTTGAGGGAGGCAAGTGATGTTGATTTGCCCGATAGTGCTCCTCAACCCAGCACAAGCAGTGAATTGACAACTGGAACATTGGCCCACATCACGGATTATGCCTTGCATATCCTAAAAAGGGACCCCCGCATTATAAAAAAGATGACCGATGACAATTACTGGTTGGCCTGGCTCCTGGATCCACGCTATAAGGGGAAACTGCAAAACATCATGCCACATGAGAACCTTGAGCAAATATTGGCAACCAAACAAGCTACTCTTGTTGTCCATTTGATTCAGGCATTCCCAGCACACAGCGCCGGTGATGGTTCTCACACGAGCTGCAGGGGGCAACAGGGCAGAGGTGTTAGAGGTGCACAAATCAGAAGTGGCGTTGGACAGAGGGGTTTTCTGACCAGGTTGTGGAGTGATTTCGCAATGACCGCAGACAGGACAGGTACTGCAGCATCAATTCAAAGTGACAGGAGACAACATTTGTCCAGTATGGTTACTATTTTTCATCCCTTATCGATGTTCTCCCTCAACCGTCATTCCCATTTGATTACTGGGTATCCAAAATAGACACCTGGCCTGAATTGTCCGAATATGCATTGCAGGAGCTCGCTTGCCCAGCAGCTAGTGTGCTATCAGAAAGAGTATTCAGTGCTGCTGGTTCAATACTGACTCGTCTGGCTACCAAAAATGTTGATGATCTAACCTTCATTATAATGAACCACTCATGGATTTCTAATTATTTTGCCCCACCTTTCCCGGCTGACACCTAGCTTTCCTTTAAAAAGGTCTTGCTTTTGGACTGGTCTTACTGAGTGTTCCAATTTCTCCATTTGCAGCTGCTGTATGTCCAGCATACAACATGTTTACACCACCCTAAATGGGCTGACTCCCCCCTCGTGGCTGTGGTCTCGCCACTTGGTGGAAGCACCCATGAGAGTGCTGTTTGTCTGAAGTGGTGGGTGTGCCCACTTTTGGTCGACGGCACTGGCACCGGGTCCCTCGTAGTACAATGAGGTGTCTCTGGCGGTGGTGGCGCGCACCCAATGTCAGAAACACCGTTGTAACATGAGGGGCCTTGGGCCAGTACCGCCGGGCACGAGAGAGTGCCTCCACCCCCCAGCTCAAACTGTGCTCTACCACTTTCAAAATTATCTGTCACTGCTCCACCGCTGTTTAGTCTATTCAGTGAAATCCTTCAATGCCTGGCACTGACAATACCAATTTGTTGACATGTATGATGCTACTTAAAATATTCAGTGGCCCTTTCCTAAATTTACACCAGTAAATACTTTGCGCCAAATAACAATGTCTGAAAATCATCAGAGGAGCCCACTCATGTACCTAAGTATGCCACCCTTTTTTTGGTTGTTTTGTTTTTTTTGCGAGACATTAACATCTATGTATTATTTTGGAGTACTAACTGTGTCAGACACTCCTTCCAATAGTCCTCCACTGACCACACCAATGCTGCCTGTGTACCCCTGGAACCTATTTAAAAGTTCATAGAGCCACCTTTTTTATGTTAGGCCTACTAAGTCTGTCTGCGGTCCCTCCTTCCAGTAGTCCTCCACTGACCACAACAATGCTGCCTGTGTACCCCTGCAAGATAATTGAAACTGCATTGAGCCTACTTTTTGTTATGTTAGGCCTACTAAGTCTGTCTGCGGTCCCTCCTTCCAATAGTCCTCCACTGACCACACCAATGCTGCCTGTGTACCCCTGGAACCTATTTAAAAGTGCATAGAGCCACCTTTTTTTTATGTTAGGCTTACTAAGTCTGTCTGCGGTCCCTCCTTCCAATAGTCCTCCGCTGACCACACCAATGCTGCCTGTGTACCCCTGCAAGATAATTGAAACTGCATTGAGCCACCTTTTTTATGTTAGGCCTACTAAGTCTGTCTGCGGTCCTTCCTTCCAATAGTCCTCCACTGACCAAACCAATGCTGCCTGAACTGCTTTTAGCCCACTTTATTATTTGGGCCTATATCTGTGTTTCCTCCTCATCCTGCCCATTGCCCAGCCAGTGCTATATGACTCTGCTGGTACATTGACCCAGACCGCTACATTCCCCTTGCACGCTACACAGCCAGATTCTGACCCTGCTGAAAGTGAGGTTCCCCTTCCCGCATACTATACCACCTTACACGGGGACAAAAAGGAAGGTGCAGATGAAAGTGCAGGTTCCATCATCAAGTGGGGGGGATACTCGTTGTCGACGTCACTGGCACAGGGCCCCTCATAGTAAGCAAAAGTGTCGCTGCCGGTGGGAGGCGTCCCTGCCGTGCAAACACACCGCCGTACTTTGAGGGTCCCTGTGCCAGTGCCAATGCGAACGAGTGGCCCCCCCTGCTTGCTCAGGATCACAGCACTTGCAAAGTTGAAATACTTACTTCTCCCTGCTCCACTGCCGTGATGTGGTCCACGTTTCCTGGGCCCACTAAATACTTGAACCAACCATACCCCCCCACAACTTTAGCCAAATGACCCCCAATTTCCAATGCCTAACTATTATTATAAGATAAATTAAGATTGACAAGCTTCAGTACCAAGAATGGATGTTTTGCCATTAAAATGGGCACTGTAGGTGTTTTCCTGGCCTCCACTCACTGCCGACTATGCTTCCCCATTGACTTGCATTGGGTTTCGTGTTTCGTTCGATCCCCGACCCCGACTTTTTGCGATAATCGGCTGATTTCACTCGACTCGACTTTTGAGATAGTCGGGTTTCGCAAAACCCGACTCGACCCTAAAAAAGTAAAAGTCGCTCAACCCTACACCTGAAGGGTTAATAAACTTCTTGAATGTGGTTTTGAGCACCTTGAGGGTGTAATTTGTAGAATGATGTCACACTTGGGTATTTTCTATCGTATAGACCCCTCAAAATTACTTCAAATAAGATGTGGTCCCTAAAAACAAAATGGTGTTATAAAAATTAGAAATTGCTGGTCAACTTTTAACCCTTATAACTCCCTTCCAAAAAAAAAATTGGCTCCAAAATTGTGCTGATGTAAAGTAGACATGTGGGAAATGTTACTTATTAAGTATTTTGTGTTACATATCTCTGTAATTTAATTGCATAAAAATTCAAAGTTGGAAAATTGCGAAATTTTCAAAATTTCACGGGCAGCAGGCGCCTCCTGTGTACTCCAAAGGCTCCCTACCATACCGCTTCATGCACTAAGCACTCCTCCTCTCCGGCAGCAATTCCCGAGCACCGCACTCCGGCTCGGTAACATCTCCACTGCCAATCTACTACCCTGTTGGGTCTTGCATAACCCTCTACCTCATCTACAACTCCGCACGTAAGTGTGCCTCCTTACCAACCACTTTAAGCACGCTGCACTGGAGCACATACACCTGACAATTATCCAGTGTATTATAACTGTATACTATATATTTTTTTATCTATACACTGGAAAAGACTCCTCATTACACCATTAACACGGTAATGGTATCTCTCCTCATTGGCAGCAATTCCTAAATGCCGCAATCCGGCACAGCTCTATTGGACTGCCTATCCAACCCCCCTTCTACGGGTCCCACAGTGCACTACACACGGTAGCACCAGTAAGTACATTTTTATACCTTAAGTGAACCGTATACATCTATTCCCAAAATACCTTATACACTATTATAGCTTTCCCAACAGCCGCATCAGCAAGCAGGATTTCCTAATTGACCCACGCACGTTAAATCACCCTTAGCAAGCATGTGAGTACTAGCACATTTTATCTCTATCCATTCTTGGTACTATTCACTCTTGCTATATCCCCACCTTAGTTCAGCTAGCACAGCGATTATATTGGAGTGCCCCCAGACGCAGAGCCGCGGGTTACTCGGTACCGGTCCTCTCTGGCTTTGCTCTGGGGTTGTTACGGTGGCTGGACCCGGTCCGTGACCCTGCTAAGGGGCGTCCAATAAAAGGGGTGATGAAAGTCGGCTAAGATTTCGTGACGCCACCTGTGGTGTTCGGTCAGGGTGACCAACGCTGCTTGGGGTCCACTGGGGTGATGTGATGGCAGCTACTGTAGATGGTATACCTTCCCGCAGGTGAAGTATATCCCCAGGGCTTCCCAATAGTGTAGGTGGCGATGGTGTGAGGCACAGTCAATAACGAGGACACAGGTTTGCAGTCTCTTTACCTTTTATTGAAGACTTTGGGATCCTCAATCCAGAGCACTGTCAACTGGGCTGTCTGAGACTGGCCGGTCCGAAGGCACATCCAGAGTTCCCTTTGCAGGTGGAAATCGTTGCCTACCACTAGCGCCTGTGTGTTGTAGTTCTTCCCTGCTGAGCATTCGGGATAGCCCTCACAACTTCTGTTCTCGTTCTTTCTCGTTCTCTCTCTCTCTCCGTCCCCCAAGTTTATCTGGATAGGATGCACCCGTTTGACGGGAAGGCTCGGAGCTATTCTGGGACCCTAGAGACGCCCCTCTCCACGCTTGCCCCCTATGTCTGCTTAGGTGATGTATGGTAGACAACCAACCTATAATTAACTGTCCTGTGGTATTTGAAGTAAGGCATAAAGTCAGTTACTTCCTCGGTGTTCCGGTCACCGGCTATGCGCCTCAGTAGGAAGTTGCCGTTCTTGGGGCACGACTCCTACTGGCTCTCCTTTGTGCTTGATCTCATTTCTCACTGTCCACAATATCCTTCTCTTCTTGTCCTTTCTTAGAATACTGCTGCAAGGTAGTGCAGGGGCAGTTCCGTTGCTTTCTAATCGTTCTGCTAGGCCCCTGTCAGGAACCCACCCCTGACAGGTCCTCCCTGGACTCTCTCCAGGCTGCGTTCTCCTCTAACTTCCTATCCGACCCCTAGTTTTACCAGTGTGAGGAGTAGCCTAATACATAGTGCCTTTTGCTCCCCCTAGTGGCCGGAGTGTGAAGTGTAATGTGTGCTGTGATACCTGGTCAGATGAACTCCTTTAGTGCAATCAGACATAACATCACCCTCCTTAGCGGCAGAGCGACATTACTGCAACGACCAGGTCTCTGGGGCACTGCAATATCACCTTATCACTAGCCTGTTTGCCTCTTCAACAGGTACATACACAGAGCCTGTTCTAATTGCTTCTGAAATCTCCTTTTTTCCCTACGGTGGTAAAGCGCCAGTGCTATTATCCAATTTTTTAAAAAATATGTCTTATATTCTAGGCTCTTCAAAATAGCCACTTATTGCTTTGATGACTGCTTTGCACATTCATGGCATTCTCTTGATGAGCTTCAAGAGGTAGTCACTGGGAATGGTCTTCCAACAATCTTGAAGGAGTTCTCAGAGATGCTTAGCACTTGTTGGCCCTTTTGCCTTCACTCTGCGGTCCAGCTCACCCCAAACCATCTTGATTGGGTTCTGGTCTGGTGACTGTGGAGGCCAGGTTATCTGGCGTAGCACCCCATCACCCTCCTTCTTGGTCAAATAGCCCTTACACAGCCTGGATGTGTGTTTGGGGTCATTGTCCTGTTGAAAAATAAATGATGGTCCAACTAAATGCAAACCGGATGGAAAAGCATGCTGCTGCAAGATGCTGTGGTAGCCATGCTGGTTCAGTATGCCTTCAACTTTGAATTAATCCCCAACAGTGTCACCAGCAAAGCACCCCCACACAATCACACCTCCTCCTCCATGCTTCACGGTGGGAACCAGCCATGTAGAGTCCATCCGTTCACCTTTTATGCGTCGCACAAAAACATGGTGGTTGGAACCAAAAATGTCAAATTTGGACTCATCATACAAAAGCACAGATTTCCACTGGTCTAATTTCCATTTCTTGTGTTCTTTATCCCAAACAAGTCTCTTCTGCTTGTTGCCTGTCCTTAGCAGTGGTTTCCTAGCAGCTATTTTACCATAAAGGCGTGCTGCACAAAGTCTCCACTTAACAGTTGTTGTAGAGATGTGTCTGCTGCTAGAACTCTGTGTGGTCTCTAATCTGAGCTGCTGTTAACCTGCGATTTCTGAGGCTGGTGACTCGGATAAACTTATTCTCAGAAGCAGAGGTAACTCTTGGTCTTCCTTTCCTGGGGCGGTCTTCATGTGAGCCAGTTTCTTTGTAGTGCTTGATGGCTTTTGCCACTGCACTTGGGGACACTTTCAAAGTTTTCACAATTTTTTGCACTGACTGACCTTAATTTCTTAAAGTAATGATGGTCACTCGTTTTTCTTTACTTAGCTGATTTTTTTCTTGCCATAATACAAATTCTAACAGTCTATTCACTAGGACTATCAGCTGTGTATCCACCAGATGACTGCTCAACACAACTGATGGTCCGACTCCCAACCCTTTTTAGATCGGTTTCACACGTCAGTGGCTCCGGTACGTGAGGTGTCAGTTTCCTCACGTACTGGAGCAACTGACACACGTAGACACATTAAAATCAATGTATCTATGCAGATGTCATTGATTTTTTGCGGACCGTGTCTCCGTGTGCCAAACACGGAGACATGTCAGTGTTCGTGGGAGCGCACGGATTTCACGGACCCATTAAAGTCAATGGGTCCTTGTAAAACACGTACCGCACATGGACGTTGTCCGTGTGCAGTCCGTGTGCCGTGCAGGAGACAGCGCTACATTAGGCGCTGTCCCCCCTCTGGTGCTGAAGCCCCATTCATATCTTCCCTGCAGCAGCATTTGCTGTAGAGAAGGTATGAATAATAGTATGTAAAATCAAGATCCAGGTCCCCCCCCCCCGCTGTGATTAAAATACTCACCCGGCTCCCGGCTCCCTCGCAGCGTCCTGTCCTGGCCGCACCTTCTACTGTATGAGCGGTCACGTGGGGCCCTATGGGAGGTGGAGCCGCATATTCATGATTGTAATCGGCGGCCCCACGTGACCGCTCATACAGTACAAGGTGCGACCAGGACAGGAAGCAGTGCCAGCCAGCGAGGGAGCCAGGTGAGTATTTTAATCACAGCGGGGGGGCCGCACAGGGGGTGGGAGGGGGTGGGGACCTGGTCTTGATTTTACACACAATTATTCATATCTTCTCTACAGCAAACGCTGCTGCAGGGAAGATATGAATGGGGCTTCAGCACCAGATGCAGGGGACAGCGCTAAACTTTAGCGCTGTCTCCGGCACGGTGCGTGTGGTACCCAGCACGGTGCGTGTGGTACCCAGTGGGCACATGGGCGGCACACTGATGTGCCACAGAAATGCACCAGCACACGGACTCGGATAATTCCGGTACCGATTTTTCCGGGACCGGAATTATCTGGACGTGTGAGACTGGCCTTATAAGGCAAGAAATTCCACTTATCATACCTGACAGGGCACACCTGTGAAGTGAAAACCATTTCCGGTGACTACCTCTTGAAGCTCATCAAGAGAATGCCAAGTGTGTGCAAAGCAGTCATCAAAGCAAAAGGTGGCTACTTTGAAGAACCTAGAATATAAGACATATTTTCAGTTATTTCACACTTTTTTGTTAAGTATATAATTCCACATGTGTTAATTCATAGTTTTGGTGCCTTCAGTGTGAATTTACAATTTTCATGTTCATGAAAATACAGAAAAATCTTTAAATGAGACGGTGTGTCCAAACATTTGGTCTGTACTGTATATAAACATAGGTAACCTTTTGGCTTCTGAATTACTCTTACATTGACACATAAGTACTTTTATAAGATCGCTTATTGTTTCACTGAGGGAATTTATCTAATCTACTATATAATTGTCTAAGTGTCACTTCCGTCTGTCTGTCCTTCTGTATGTCGCGAAAATCCCAAGTCGCTGATTGGTCGCGGCAAAACAGCCACGACCAATCAGCGACCAGCGCTGTCCGACGGCAACATGGCCGCTCCTTCCTCCCCACAGTCAGTGCCCGCTCCGTACTCCCCTCCAGTCAGCCCTCACACAGGGTTAATGGCAGCGCTAATGGACCGCGGTGTAACGCACTCCATTAACACTGCTATTAACCTTGTGCGACCAACTTTTTTACTATTGATGCTGCCTATGCAGCATCAGTAGCAAAAAGATCCAATGTTAAAAATAATAAAAAAATAAAAAATCATCATATACTCACCGTCCGTCGGCCCCCGGATGCAGCCCAGGCGTTTCCTGCTCTTTGCAACGCTCGGGTCCATGCATTGTGGTCTCGCGAGATGATGACATGCGGTCTCGTGAAACCACTACGTCAACATCTCGCGAGACCGCAATGCACTCTTGGGAGTGACCGGCACAGTCCGGCCGCTCCCTACTCCCCTGCAATCAGGGAGTGACCGGCCCTGCAGCTCGCGATGCTCCGGTCCCACCGCTTCGTTGATTGGTCGCGCCCAGCCGGTGCGACCAATCAGCAACATTGGCGCGGGATTTAAATCCCGCTTCCCTGATTGGTCACGCGCAATCAGCGACATTGGCATGGAATTTAAATCCTGCTTCCCTGATTGGTCGCGCCCAGCCAGCGCGACCAATCAGCGACATTGCCGCGGGATTTAAATCCCGCTTCCCTGATTGGTCATGCCCAGCCGGCGCGACCAATCGCGCTTTGTGATTTAAATCCCGCGCCAATGTCACTGATTGGTCGCTCCGGTTTGGCGCCATCAATCAGGGAAGCAGGATTTAAATCCCGCGGCAATGTCTCTGATTGGTCGCTCCGGTTTGGCGCCACCAATCAGGGAAGCGGGATTTAAATCCCGCGGCAATGTCGCTGATTGGTCGCGCCGGTTTGGCGCCACCAATCAGGGGAGCGGGATTTAAATCCCACGGCAATGTCGCTGATTGGTCGCACCGGTTTGGAGCGACCAATCAGGGAAGGGGGATTTAAATCCCGCGGCAATGTCGCTGATTGGGCGAGGCCACCCGGCGCGACCAATCAGCGAAGTGGTGGGACTGGAGCATCGCGAGCTGCAGGAAAAGCTACTGCGGAGGCAACGGAAGGTGAGAATGTAATGATTTCTTATTTTTTTAATTGTTTTCCTGATGGCTCGCGCCCAACCAGCATGACATTGGCGCGGGATTTAAATCCCGCTTCCCTGATTGGTCATGCCCAGCCGGCGCGAACAATCAGCAACATTGGCGTGGGATTTAAGCGCGATTTAAGTCCCGCGGCAATGTCGCTGATTGTTTGCACTGGCTGGGCATGACCAATCAGGGAAGCGGGATTTAAATCCCGCGCCAATGTCACTGATTGGTCGCGCCAGTTTGGCACGACCAATCAGGTAAACAGGATTTAAATCCCGCGCCAATGTCGCTGATTGGTCACGCCCAGCCGCTGCGACCAATCAGGGAAGCGGGATTTAACTCCCGCGGCAATGTCGCTGATTGGTCGCGCCAGCTGGGCGTGACCAATTAGGGAAGTGGGATTTAAATCCCACGCTAATATCGCTGATTGGTCGCGCCTGCTGGGCGTGACCAGTCAGGGAAGCGGGATTTAAATCCCGCGCCAATGTCGCTGATTGGTCGCGCCAGTTTGGCGCGACCAATCAGGGAAGCGGGATTTAAATCCCTTGGCAATGTCGCTGAATGGTCGCGCCGGGTGGCCTTGACCAATCAGCGTAGTGGTGGAACCGGAGAATCGCGAGCTGCAGGAAAAGCTGCTGCGGAGGCGACGGAAGGTGATAATGTAATGATTTTTTTTTTTTATTATTATTTTCCTGATTGGTCACGCCCAATCAGCGACATTGGCGTGGGATTTAAATCCCGCTTCCCTGATTGGTCACACCCAGCTGGCACGACCAATCGCGCTTCGTGTTTTAAATCCCGTGCCAATGTCACTGATTAGGCAATATACTATGTCACTGGGCAACATACTATGTTGCTGGGCAATATACTACGTGACTGGGCAATATACTACGTGACTGGGCAATATAGTACGTGGCTGGGCAATGTACTACGTCACTGGGCAATATACTACGTGGCTGCGCAATATACTACGAAGCTGGGCAATATACTACATGGCTGGGCAATATACTATGTCACTGGGCAATATACCACGTGGTTGCGCAATATACTACGTAGGTGGGCAATATACTACATGGCTGGGCATTATAGTACGTCACTGGGCAATATACTACGTGGCTGCGCAATATACTACGCCACTGGGCAATATACTATGTGGCTGGGGAATATTCTACGTGACTGGGCAGTATACTACGTGACTGGGCAATATACTACGCCACTGGGCAATATACTATGTGGCTGGGGAATATTCTACGTGACTAGGCAATATACTACGTGGCTGGGCAATGTACTACGTGACTGTGCAATATACTACGTGGCTGGGCAATATACTACATCACTAGGCAATATACTACGTCGCTGGGCAATATACTACGTCACTGGGCAATATACTATGTGGCTGCGCAATATACTACGTGGCTGTGCAATATACTACGTGGACATGCATATTCTAGAATACCCGATGCGTTAGAATCGGGCCACCATCTAGTGCTCATATAATCTTTTATTTCTCAGGCATTTAATCCATTGTCACCCTAGAAGCATTTCTAGTGTATCTTCATATATGCTAGCCACCTTAGGGAGAGACCCAAGTTGGGCTAAATGTAGCGGGACGAAAGAGACCGAACAGCCCTCTACTTAAAGGAAATACATAGTGGATGCTTTCCTGAAACGGAAAGTACTTGCAAGCAGCATAATACAAAGAATAGCAGGTTTACCCAGAATCCTTTGCAGTAGGCGGAGCTATGCAAATCATCTCTTTCCACCCCAGTCTAATCCACAGCGCTTGGAACCGCCAAGCGTGCAATGCTGCGGATTAGTTTCTAAATTTACACAGCCAATCAATTCCTACCTGTGGACACATGTTTCGGGCTTTAGGCCCTCATCAGCACAGGGCTGGAATTGGTTGGCTGTATGGAGTGGGGCTCGGTGAGCAAGCGATACATATATGCTAGCCACCTTAGGGAGAGACCCAAGTTGGGCTAAATGTAGCGGGACGAAAGAGACCGAAAAGCCCTCTACTTAAAGGAAATACATAGTGGATGCTTTCCTGAAACGGAAAGTACTTACAAGCAGCATAATACAAAGAATAGCAGGTTTACCCAGAATCCTTTGCAGTAGGCGGAGCTATGCAAATCATCTCTTTCCACCCCAGTCTAATCCACAGCGCTTGGAACCGCTATATCCACAATTTGAGAGAGAGAGAGAGAGAGAAATGGCACACCCAGGAGTCAAGACTGGCACACAAGCAGAAAGGGCAATATTAATCTCCCACTGTTTTTTTTTTTTTTTTTTTTTTCAGGGAGACTTTAGAAACAAATTAAACTAAAATGATTTTTTCAGGAAGAATTTAGAAACCAAATAAAATAAAATGATTTTTTCAAGGACAATTTAGAAACCAAATAAAGAAAAAAAAAAAAAGGCTTTCTATGCCCCACTGAGTGAGAGATGGCACACACAGGAGTCAGGAGTGGCACACAAGCCCAGAGGCCAATATTTTTCTCCCACTGATTGATGTAGTGATTTTTTCAGGTAGATTTTGGAACCCAAATCAAGCAAAAAAATAAATAGGCTTTCTATGGCCCACTGAGTGAGAGATGGCACA
Source organism: Ranitomeya imitator (assembly GCF_032444005.1). NCBI lineage: Eukaryota > Metazoa > Chordata > Amphibia > Anura > Dendrobatidae > Ranitomeya > Ranitomeya imitator. The sequence continues at coordinate 665,584,710 of NC_091286.1, forward strand.
CACAGGAGTCAGGAGTGGCACATAAGCCCTGAGGTTAATATTTTTCTCCCACTGATTGATGTAGTGATTTTTTCAGGTAGATTTTAGAACCCAAGTCAAGCAAAAAAATAAATAGGCTTTCTATGGCCCACTGAGTGAGAGATGGCACACACAGGAGTCAGGAGTGGCACACAAGCCCTGAGGCCAATATTTTTCTCCCACTGATTGATGTAGTGATTTTTTCAGGTAGATTTTAGAACCCAAATCAAGCAAAAAAATAAATAGGCTTTCTATGGCCCACTGAGTGAGAGATGGCACACACAGGGATGGCACTCTAGCAGAAATGCCAATCTTAATCTCCCACAAAAAAAAAAAAAAAAAAAAACAGGGACTGTCCTACAATTACTATCTCCCTGCAGTAATCTCAGCCAGGTATGGCAGGCAGCAATAAGGAGTGGACTGATGCACAAATTAAATAAAAAGTGTGGACAAACAAACAAGATAGCTGTGCAGAACAACAAGATTTGTGCTTTGAAAAAAGCAGTTGGTTTGCACAGAGGCGTACACACAGCAATGCAGCTATCAGGGAGCCTTCTAGGGCAGCCCAATGAGCTACAGCGCTGAGAAAAAAAAAAAACAAAAACATGTAGCCTCCACTGTCCCTGCACACCGAAGGTGGTGTTGGACAGTGGAAATCGCTACAGCACAAGCGGTTTGGTGGTTAACCCCTTCAAGACCCAGCCTATTTTGACCTTAAAGACCTTGCCGTTTTTTGCAATTCTGACGAGTGTCCCTTTATGAGGTAATAACTCAGGAACGCTTCAACGGATCCTAGCGGTTCTGAGATTGTTTTTTCGTGACATATTGGGCTTCATGTTAGTGGTAAATTTAGGTCAATAAATTCTGCATTTATTTGTGATAAACACGGAAATTTGGCGAAAATTTTGAAAATTTCGCAATTTTCACATTTTGAATTTTTATTCTGTTAAACCAGAGAGATATGTGACACAAAATAGTTAATAAATAACATTTCCCACATGTTTACTTTACATCAGCACAATTTTGGAAACAAAATTTTTTTTTGTTAGGAAGTTATAAGGGTTAAAATTCGACCAGCGATTTGTCATTTTTACAACGAAATTTACAAAACCATTTTTTTTAGGGACCACCTCACATTTGAAGTCAGTTTGAGGGGTCTATATGGCTGAAAATACCCAAAAGTGACACCATTCTAAAAACTGCACCCCTCAAGGTACTCAAAACCACATTCAAGAAGTTTATTAACCCTTCAGGTGCTTCACAGCAGCAGAAGCAACATGGAAGGAAAAAATGAACATTTAACTTTTTAGTCACAAAAATTATTTTTTAGCAACAATTTTTTTATTTTCCCAATGGTAAAAGGAGAAACTGAACCATGAAAGTTGTTGTCCAATTTGTCCTGAGTACGCTGATACCTCATATGTGGGGGTAAACCACTGTTTTGGCGCACGGCAGGGCTTGGAAGGGAAGGAGCGCCATTTGACTTTTTGAATCAAAAATTGGCTCCACTCTTTAGCGAACACCATGTCACGTTTGGAGAGCCCCCGTGTGCCTAAAAATTGGAGCTCCCCCACAAGTGACCCCATTTTGGAAACTAGACGCCCCAAGGAACTTATCTAGATGCATAGTGAGCACTTTGAACTCCCAGGTGCTTCACAAATTGACCCGTAAAAATGAAAAAGTACTTTTTTTTCACAAAAAAATTCTTTTAGCCTCAATTTTTTCATTTTCACATGGGCAACAGGATAAAATGGATCCTAAAATGTGTTGGGCAATTTCTCCTGAGTACACCAATACCTCACATGTGGAGGTAAACCACTGTTTGGGCACATGGTAAGGCTCGGAAGGGAAGGAGCGCCATTTGACTTTTTGAATGAAAAATTATTTCCATCGTTAGCGGACACCATGTCGCGTTTGGATAGCTCCTGTGTGCCTAAACATTGGCGCTCCCCCACAAGTGACCCCATTTTGGAAACTAGACCCCCCAAGGAACTAATTTAGATGCCTAGTGAGCACTTTAAACCCTCAGGTGCTTCACAAATTGATCTGTAAAAATGAAAAAGTAATTTTTTTTCACAAAAAAATTCTTTTCGCCTCAATTTTTTCATTTTCACATGGGCAGTAGGATAAAATGGATCATAAAATTTGTTGGGCAATTTCTCCCGAGTACGCCGATACCTCATATGTGGGGGTAAACCACTGTTTGGGCACTCGGCAGGGCTCGGAAGAGAAGGCGCGCCATTTGACTTTTTGAATGGAAAATTAGCTCCAATTGTTAGCGGACACCATGTCGCGTTTGGAGAGCCCCTGTGTGCCTAAACATTGGAGCTCCCGCACAAGTGACCCCATTTTGGAAACTAGACCCCCCAAGGAACTTATCTAGATGCATATTGAGCACTTTAAACCCCCAGGTGCTTCACAGAAGTTTATAACGCAGAGCCATGAAAATAAAAAATAATTTTTCTTTCCTCAAAAATGATTTTTTAGCCTGGAATTTCCTATTTTGCCAAGGATAATAGGAGAAATTGGACCCTAAATATTGTTGTCCAGTTTGTCCTGAGTACGCTGATACCCCATATGTGGGGGTAAACCACTGTTTGGGCGCACGGCAGGGCTCGGAAGGGATGGCACGCCATTTGGCTTTTTAAATGGAAAATTAGCTCCAATCATTAGCGGACACCATGTCACGTTTGGAGAGCCCCTGTGTGCCTAAACATTGGAGATCCCCCAGAAATGACACCATTTTAGAAACTAGACCCCCAAAGGAACTAATCTAGATGTGTGGTGAGGACTTTGAACCCCCAAGTGCTTCACAGAAGTTTATAACGCAGAGCCATGAAAATAAAAAAAAAAAATATTTTCTCAAAAATGATCTTTTAGCCTGCAATTTTTTATTTTCCCAAGGGTAACAGGAGAAATTTGACCCCAAAAGTTGTTGTCCAGTTTCTCCTGAGTACGCTGATACCCAATATGTGGGGGTAAATCACTGTTTGGGCATATGCCGGGGCTCGGAAGTGAAGTAGTGACGTTTTGAAATGCAGACTTTGATGGAATGCTCTGTGGGCGTCACGTTGCGTTTGCAGAGCCCCTGATGTGGCTTAACAGTAGAAACCCCCCACAAGTGACCCCATTTTGGAAACTAGACCCCCAAAGGAACTTATCTAGATGTGTGGTGAGCACTTTGAACCCCCAAGTGCTTCATAGAAGTTTATAATGCAGAGCCGTGAAAATAATAAATACGTTTTCTTTCCTCAAAAATAATTATTTAGCCCAGAATTTTTTAATTTTCCCAAGGGTAACAGGAGAAATTTGACCCCAATATTTGTTGTCCAGTTTCTCCTGAGTACGGTGATACCCCATATGTGGGGGTAAACTACTGTTTGGGCACATGCCGGGGCTTGGAATTGAAGTAGTGACGTTTTGAAATGCAGACTTTGATGGAATGCTCTGCGGGCGTCACGTTGCGTTTGCAGAGCCCCTGATGTGCCTAAACAGTAGAAACCCCCCACAAGTGACCCCATTTTGGAAACTAGACCCTGAAAGGAACTTATCTAGATGTGTGGTGAGCACTTTGAACCCCCAAGTGCTTCATAGAAGTTTATAATGCAGAGCCGTGAAAATAATAAATACGTTTTCTTTCCTCAAAAATAATTATTTAGCCCAGAATTTTTTATTTTCCCAAGGGTTACAGGAGAAATTGGACCCCAAAAGTTGTTGTCCAGTTTCTCCTGAGTACGCTGATACCCCATATGTGGGGGTAAACCACTGTTTGGGCACACGTCGGGGCTCAGAAGGGAAGTAGTGACTTTTGAAATGCAGACTTTGATGGAATGGTCTGCGGGTGTCACGTTGCGTTTGCAGAGCCCCTGGTGTGCCTAAACAGTAGAAACCCCCCACAAGTGACCCCATTTTAGAAACTAGACCCCCCAAGGAACTTATCTAGATATGTGGTGAGCACTTTGAACCCCCAAGTGCTTCACAGACGTTTACAACGCAGAGCCGTGAAAATAAAAAATCATTTTTCTTTCCTCAAAAATTATGTTTTAGCAAGCATTTTTTTAGATTCACAAGGGTAACAGGAGAAATTGGACCCCAGTAATTGTTGCGCAGTTTGTCCTGAGTATGCTGGTACCCCATATGTGGGGGTAAACCACTGTTTGGGCACACGTCAGGGCTCGGAAGTGAGGGAGCACCATTTGACTTTTTGAATACGAGATTGGCTGGAATCAATGGTGGCGCCATGTTGCGTTTGGAGACCCCTGATGTGCCTAAACAGTGGTAACCCCTCAATTCTAACTCCAACACTAACCCCAACACACCCCTAACCCTAATCCCAACTGTAGCCATAATCCTAATCACAACCCTAACCCCAACACACCCCTAACCACAACACTAACCCCAACACACCCCTAACCCTAACCACAACCCTAATTCCAACCCTAACCCTAAGGCTATGTGCCCACGTTGCGGATTCGTGTGAGATATTTCCGCACCATTTTTGAAAAATCCGCGGGTAAAAGGCACTGTGTTTTACCTGCGGATTTTCCGCGGATTTCCAGTGTTTTTTGTGCGGATTTCACCTGCGGATTCCTATTGAGGAACAGGTGTAAAACGCTGCGGAATCCGCACAAAGAATTGACATGCTGCGGAAAATACAACGCAGCGTTCCCGCGCGGTATTTTCCGCACCATGGGCACAGCGGATTTGGTTTTTCATATGTTTACATGGTACTGTAAACCTGATGGAACACTGCTGCGAATCCGCAGCCAAATCCGCACCGTGTGCACATAGCCTAATTCTAAAGGTATGTGCACACGCTGCGGATCGGCAGCAGTTTCCCATGAGTTTACAGTTCAATGTAAACCTATGGGAAACAAAAATCGCTGTACACATGCTGCGGAAAAACTGCACGGAAACGCAGCGGTTTACATTCCGCAGCATGTCACTTCTTTGTGCGGATTCCGCAGCGGTTTTACAACTGCTCCAATAGAAAATAGCAATTGTAAAACCGCAGTGAAATGCGCAGAAAAAAACGCGGTAAATCCGCCATAAATCCGCAGCGGTTTAGCACTGCGGATTTATCAAATCCGCAGCGGAAAAATCCGCAGAGGACCAGAATACGTGTGCACATTCCTAACCCTAACCCTAGCCCTAACCCTAGCCCTAACCCTACCCCTAACCCTAACCCTACCCCTACCCCTAACCCTAACCCTAACCCTAGCCCTACCCCTAACCCTACCCCTACCCCTAACCCTAACCCTAACCCTAACCCTACCCCTACCCCTAACCCTAACCCTAACCCTAACCCTACCCCTAACCCTACCCCTACCCCTAACCCTAACCCTATTCTAACATTAGTGGAAAAAAAAAATTTCTTTATTTTTTTATTGTCCCTACCTATGGGGGTGACAAAGGGGGGGGGGGGTCATTTATTATTTTTTTTATTTTGATCACTGAGATAGATTATATCTCAGTGATCAAAATGCACTTTGGAACGAATCTGCCGGCCGGCAGATTCGGCGGGCGCACTGCGCATGCGCCCGCCATTTTGGAAGATGGCGGCGCCCGGGAGAAGACGGACGGGACCACGGCTGGATCGGTAAGTATGATAGGGTGGGGGGGACCACGGGGGGGGGGATCGGAGCACGGGGAGGGGAATCGGAGCGCGGGAGGGGTGGAACGGAGCGCGGGGGGCGTGGAACGGAGCACGGGGGGGCTGGAATGGAGCACGGGGGGGGTGGAACGGAGCACGGGGGGGGTGGATCGGAGTGCAGGGGGGGTGATTGGAGCACGGGGGGGTGATTGGAGCACGGGGGGAGCGGACACGAGCACGGGGGGAGCGGAGCACTGGACGGAGGGGAGCCGGAGCAGTGTACCGGCCAGATCGGGGGGGTGGGGGGGCGATCGGAGTGGTGGGGTGGGGGCACACTAGTATTTCCAGCCATGGCCGATGATATTTCAGCATCGGCCATGGCTGGATTGTAATATTTCACCCGTTATAATGGGTGAAATATTACAAATCGCTCTGATTGGCAGTTTCACTTTCAACAGCCAATCAGAGCGATCGTAGCCACGAGGGGGTGAAGCCACCCCCCCTGGGCTAAACTACCACTCCCCCTGTCCCTGCAGATCGGGTGAAATGGGAGTTAACCCTTTCACCCGGTCTGCAGGGACGCGATCTTTCCATGACGCCGCATACGCGTCATGGGTCGGATTGGCACCGACTTTCATGACGCCTACGTGGCGTCAAAGGTCGGGAAGGGGTTAATGGACCCTGCCTAACGCTATCCCTGCTTCTGACGAAGCGGCAGCAACCTCTCCCTAAGCTCAGATCAGCAGCAGTAAGATGGCGGTCGGCGGGAACGCCCCTTTATAGCCCCTGTGACGCCGCAGACAGCAAGCCAATCACTGCAATGCCCTTCTCTAAGATGGTGGGGACCAGGACCTATGTCATCACGCTGCCCACACTCTGCGTCCACCTTCATTGGCTGAGAAATGGCGCTTTTCGCGTCATTGAAACGCGACTTTGGCACGAAAGTCGCGTACCGCATGGCCGACCACGCACATGGGTCGGATCGGGTTTCATGAAACCCGACTTTGCCAAAAGTCGGCGACTTTTGAAAATGAACGACCCTTTTCGCTCAACCCTAGTATCGCTTTCTCACCGAGCCCCACTCCATACAGCCAACCAATTCCAGCCCTGAGCTGATGAGGGCCTAAAGCCCGAAACACGTGTCCACAGGTAGAAATTGATTGGCTGTGTAAATTTAGAAACTAATCCGCAGCATTGCACGCTTGGCGGTTCCAAGCGCTGTGGATTAGACTGGGGTGGAAAGAGATGATTTGCATAGCTCCGCCTACTACAAAGGATTCTGGGTAAACCTGCTATTCTTTGTATTATGCTGCTTGCAAGTACTTTCCGTTTCAGGAAAGCATTCACTATGTATTTCCTTTAAGTAGAGGGCTTTTCGGTCTCTTTCGTCCTGCTACATTTAGCCCAACTTGGGTCTCTCCCTAAGGTGGCTAGCATATATGTATCGCTTGCTCACCGAGCCCCACTCCATACAGCCAACCAATTCCAGCCCTGTGCTGATGAGGGGCTAAAGCCCGAAACACGTGTCCACAGGTATGAATTGGTTGGCTGTGTAAATTTAGAAACTAATCCGCAGCATTGCACGCTTGGCGGTTCCAAGCGCTGTGGATTAGACTGGGGTGGAAAGAGATGATTTGCATAGCTCCGCCTACTGCAAAGGATTCTGGGTAAACCTGCTATTCTTTGTATTATGCTGCTTGCAAGTACTTTCCGTTTCAGGAAAGCATCCACTAGTGTATCTTCATTCTTTGAACCAGGTGTCCAAGGACCTCCTTTCTTAGGGCAGTCCCACACGTCCAGATAATTCCGGTACCTGAAAAATCGGCACCGGAATTATCCGTGTCCGTGTGCCCGTGCATTTCTGTGGCACATCAGTGTGGCACACGTGCGGCCCACGTGTGCCGCCCGTGTGCCAAATGGGTACCACACGCACCGTGCAGGAGACAGCGCTAGTGATAAGTGCTGTCCCCCCCACATGGTGCTGAAGCCGCGATTCATATCTTCTCTGCAGCAGCGTTTGCTGTAGAAAAGATATGAATAAGCCATTTTTTTTGTTTCTCGTGTTTAACATAAAGATCCATGTCCCCACCACCCTCCCACCCCCCGTGCGCCCGCCCGCTGTTATTAAAATACTCACCCGGCTCCCTCGCTGGCTGGCGCTGCTTACTGTCCTGGCCGCACCTTCTCCTGTATGAGCGGTCATGCAGGGCCGCCGATTACAGTCATGAATATGCGGCTCCACCTCCCAAAGGGGTGGAGCCGCATATTCATTACTGTAAATGAGCGGCCCCACGTGACCGCCCATACAGGAGAAGGTGCGGCCAGGACAGTAAGCAGCGCCAGCCAGCGAGGGAGCCGGGTGAGTATTTTGCATTACTGCTTCCTATGTGGGCTGCGGGAAGTGGCAATCAAGGCTGGTTCTGTAGTGCCAGTAGGCCAAGATCCCCCTGTAGGACTGTTGGTGTTCGGTAACTGCGGCAGCTTCGCGGCCTAGCTGTTCTCTCTTCTCCTGTGGACCTTCTGGTCCACATCCTGGTTCCAGCACCATCAGCTGGTTCCGGGCAGAGCCTTTGGCTTAGGTGCCTCCTTCTGGGTTTCCGAGTTCCGCCAATGTCAGGCAGTCCTTGGTAGTGCTTTTTAGCACAGGTACCTCCTCCTTAGTAACCAGGTTCCAGCATCGTCAGCTGGTCCTCGGTCGTGCCATTGGCTCTTGCACACTTGGGCAACGCATCCGGGTTCCAGTACCGTCAGCTGGTTCTCAGTAGTGTCTTTGTCACGGGTAATCCCTCCTGCCCAGCCTGAATCCAGCACCGTCAGCTGGTTCCGGGTAGTGTTAAGGTCACTTAGACTCCAATACGTTGTCCCGTCGTGTTGCGGTCGGGTTAGCCAACTCCATGATGCCTCCAGTTTAGGAGCTTCCTATGTGGGCTGCGGGAAGTGGCAATCAAGGCTGGTTCTGTAGTGCCAGTAGGCCAAGCTCCCCCTGTAGGACTGTTGGTGTTCGGTAACTGCGGCAGCCTCTCTCTTCTTCTGTGGACCTTCTGGTCCACATCCTGGTTCCAGCACCGTCAGCTGGTTCCGGGCAGAGCCTTTGGCTTAGGTGCCTCCTTCTGGGAATCCAAGTTCCGCCAACTTCAGGCGGTCCTTGGTAGTGCTTTTTAGCACGGATACCTCCTGCTTAGTAACCCAGCACCGTCAGCTGGTCCTCGGTCGTGCCATTGGCTCTTGCACACTTGGCCAACGCATCCGGGTTCCAGTACCGTCAGCTGGTTCTCGGCAGTGTTTTTTGCTCTTGTACCTTCTGCTCCCTATCCTGGTTCCAGTACCGTCAGCTGGTTCCGGGCAGAGCCTTTGGCTTAGGTGGCTCCTTCTGGGTATCCGAGGTCCACCAACGTCAGGTGCTCCTTGGTAGTGCTTTCAGGCACGGGTACCTCCTGCTTAGTAACCGGGTTCCAGTAACGTCAGCTGGTCCTCGGTAGTTCCATTGGCTCTTGGACCTTCGGCTACCCATCCGGGTTCCAGTACCATCAGTTGGTTCTCGGCAGTGTCTTTTGCTCTTGTACCTTCTGCTCCCCATCCTGGTTCCAGTACCGTCAGCTGGTTCTGGGCAGAGCCTTTGGCTTAGGTGCCTCCTTCTGGGTATCCGAGTTCCACCAACGTCAGGTGGTCCTTGGTAGTGCTTTCTGGCACGGGTACCTCCTGCTTAGTAACTGGGTTCCAGTTCCATCAGCTGGTTCTCGGCATTTTCTCAGCCTTCTTGTACCTTCTGCTACATTTCCAAGTTCAAGACCCTAAAGACGGCGACCCGGAAGACCACCCCTAAGATGACGACGACACCAGAGACGACAACCACTGAGATGACGATGACCCTGGAGACGACGACCCTGAAGACCACCCCGACGACGACGACGTCAACTCCGGAGACAACGACCCTGGAGGCGACGACCCTGGAGAAGATGACATGGAAGACCGAGAAGCAGAAGAACAAGAGGCTGCAGAACAAAGAGCAGAAGAACATTAGGCATAACACTTAATATCAGAGCAAAAGATATTATCTAAATTATATGCAGAAGAAGACTAAGCAGTGTATGGAGGTGAGTCCGTTCCTCCTCGTGGTGCCCCTGGATAAAGCCTGATGCTGCAGGCCAAACTGAACGCGGACAAATGTAACTCTTTTGTGACAGGCAGAACGGAAGGTGTAATCTTCAAACTTTTATAGATAACAACTACAGGAATGCCTGTCACAAATAAGAATATGCTGAAGAAGTAGAATATGAAGAATAATAATAGTTGAATAAAAAGAATATGTAGAATGTAAAAAAAAAAAAAATAGGTAGAAGATGAAGAAGAAGATGAATAAGGTGAAGAAGAAGTTGATGTCAAAGATGCTGATGATGATGAAGAAGAAAGTGTGGGAAAAGTAAATAAAAAAGGTGAAGGGCGTGGAAGTAGTGAAACATCAATATCTGACAAAATAAAATAAATTCTTAACATAGTCAATATCTTTGTAACTCCGAACGTCTTTAAAAAAAATAAAATTCCTGCTATTCTATTTGATTGGGCTAAACCTCTATGCCTTTAATGTCTCCGCCATCTCCCCAAATACATCCTACATTATTCTTAGTTGTTTTCCTTCATGTAGAATGAACCTACAAGGAAAGAAAGGGTTTATTTTAATTCCGATATTTTGGTCTCATTGACTTGCATTGGTATCGGGTATCGGGTATCGGTATCGGCGATATCCGATATTTTTTGAATATCGGCCGATCCAATCCGATACCGATACTTTCCGATATCGGAAGGTATCGCTCAACACTAGTTACAATATACATATGAATATCTCCTGTAAACTCTGGTGTCTCACACAGCATGATGCTCTCGCTGAGATATGTTTTCCGTGGCCATTGTCATACTCTAATTGCTTACTCTTTTGACATAAAATAATCATGTGTTGCCTAAACCTTCTTAGCATTATACGACATATAATATTATTTTATGTTTTTTTTCCACTTTATGTGTGTACTAGTACCGAATTAAAGATTATTCTGATGAAGGTCCAAAGGCGGACTGAAAATGTTCAATAGCAACATTTTTGTCTGGATGCAAAAAAAAATTGAATTTTTTTTCACAAATTGAGTGCCAAGTTTATACCCAATTTGAGAAGTGTCAACTCAACATTTAGATATGGAGGCACAACCATCGTGGTCTCACACAGATTCCCCAAAAGGAAGAAACTGCCCCATTCAGATTCTCACATTTAGAAATGTTCTTATTTGCTCTCATCTCTCCTCCAACGTGCAAAAAGAATAACTCACCGGCTGAAAAAGGCATGAACGCTTCATTCCTTACAAAATTTCCACTGGAATCCAAAAAGTGTTCTGGGTAGAACTCGTCGGCCTTTACAAAGTGATTCTTATCATAAAGTACGGAGGTCAGCAGTGGGATCACCTGGATTCCCTGAAAGGTTCAACATTTATATAAGTCATATTTAATTAGGAACCTCCCTCATTAGGCTTTATTCATTTAACCCTGCTGTTCTGTTCGGTCTGGGGAGACCTATTTTGAACTTTGGTATTTTTTGGGGTGTTCAAGATGCGGTTCGAAACTTGTGGTTGATTGACTTAAATGAGGATGGGTCGGTCGGCCACGGGTTTCAGAGCCGCATCTTGAATATTTTAAAGAATATTGAAGTTCAAAGTCGGTCATTTTTGACCAACAGAACAGCAGGGTTAAAGGGAATTTGTCAACAAGCTTTTGCTACCTCATCTGAGAGCAGCATAATGTAGGCAAAGAGACCTTAAATCCAAATATCCACTTAGTTTACTGGGTTCAGAAGTACTGACATAATCAGAGATAAGTGTGAAGCAGAGCTGACAAAGCTGCCCTCACCTCCACCACAGCTAACCCCACCTCCACCATGCTCAGTATTTATATTGCCTACTGAATGTGAGCTTATCACAGGAAGGGGCGGAGTCAGGCCAGTGCTCACACTACCAGCTAATCACAGCAATGATAATGTCCTGGTGATAAAACCTTCCCTGTGAGTAAACAACAGCACACTGCCTGATAAGTGACACATCACTGAAAACTGTGTTTTTACCAGATTACCTGGCAAAAACCTGCTGAGAGATTCCCTTTAAGGCTAGTAATGCATAGTAAAAAATAAATGAAAATAAATGTGTTTTTTTTTCATTAAATAAAGTATTTTCATGTTCTCAAACAGTAGGCAATAAAAAAACCCATATAGGGAACTGATGCAACCAAAATGGACTGGAAAGTGCAATCTAAACCACACAGCACTTGGCCTAAGAATAACATAATAAAGGGAAAAAATGGGGGTCAGTTTGTGTTGAAATAATGAAATGCCAATAGAACTTATTTCCCCCCACATGTCAACGTCAAAAGAAAAATGAAAAAGTTATGGGCCTTATCTCAAATGAGAAATATTTATTATGAAAAAGTAATAAAACAAAACCTCTACATATTTGGTATTACCATTACAGAGTAGTTAACCCCTTAACGTCCATGGAGGGACACAGTCCATCCATGGAGGCCTCACCCGGTTTGGTGTGGGCTCCGGCGATGAGCCTACACCTTTTCCAGGACATGACAGCTGATCTGATCATCTGACATGTGCCCGGAACAGCTGTGGGTGAAATTGCGATTCTCCTGCGGCTGTTAATATGTTAAATGCCGCTGTCAAACTCTGACAGTAGCATTCTCCATGGATGAGCAGGGAGCTTGTCCTTTCCTCCTCACATCAGCGTCCGTGTCACATAACTGCGTGTCACCGACAGGTTGCCATGACAACCCGGGGTCAGGAGAAGACCCCTGCGGGTGTCATTGTTGGATCGCTATGAGCACCACGTAGTGGTCGGCGCTAATAGCAAGTGAGCATTTCTGCTACATAGAGCCGGTCTCCACCCCTGCTCTATATAGAAGAGGCAGCTGCAGCTTCTAGTCTCCCATGGAGACCTTTGAAGCATGGAAAAAGTAAAAAAAAAGTTTTTAAAAATATTTAAAAAAAATAACAAAAATCTAAAAGTTCAAATCACCCTCCTTTCGCCCCATTCAAAATAAAACAATTTAAAAAAATCAAATATACACATATTTGGTATCACCTGATCTATCACTATAGAAAAAATAATTAATCATATTGGTAAACGGCGTAGCAAGAATGAAATCAAAATGCCAGAATTACGTTTCTTTAGTCGCTGCAACATTGCAATAAAATGCAACAACGGGCCATCAAAAGATCGTATCTGCGCCAAAATTGTATCAATAAAAATGTCAGATCGTCATGCAAAAAACAAGTCCTCACCCGGCCCCAGCTCACAAAAAATGCAGACGTTACAGGTCTCGGATAATGGCAACGTTTTTTCTTTTTTTAACAAATTTTGGAATTTTTTTCACCACTTAGATAAAAAAGAACCTAGACATGTTTAATGTCTATGAACTCATAATGACCTGGAGAATAATAATGGCAGGTCAGTTTTAGCATTTAGTCAAAGAAAAAACAGTGTGGGATTGAACTTTTTTTTGCAGGGAAATCCTGCACTTGGCCTTTTCTTTACCGTTTTTCGTTACACAACACGGTAAAACTAATGGCGTCTTTCAAAAGTACAACTTGTCCCGCAAAAAACAAGCCCTAACATGGCCATTTTCACCAAAAATTAAAAAAGTTATGGCTCTGGGATGATGGGGAGCAAAAAATGCAAATGCAAAACCAAAAGTACCCTTGGTCATTAAGGGGATAAAATGTAATAAAATAAAAATAATAATAATAACAAGTTTGTTTAGCATGGAAAGCTATGAAACCTTGCAAATTACTTAAGGAATTTAACTTCATTCCTGTAAAAAATGCAAGTTATTGGCTTAAAAAGCCTCTTTGATTTGATAAGCAGAGAGCTCAGAGGAGGACAATGGGTCTATAGGCGCCGAAATCAGAATAATTGTGAACATTTGTGAAATGGATGGAAAATACCTGTCCATAAAGCGTTATCCAATACTTATCGGTACATAAAAAATAGGCACATGGTGGTTTCAAAATAAGAAAAACAAAACATCATCTTGGGCCTCTGTCGTTCGTCTGCACCACTGCCCATGTCCCAAATCTCCTCCTTCCATTTCTGTCTGATTGCTTCACAAAATACTCCATCCATACTGGTTAAAATATAACACGACATCGCCGACTGGAAGAGGAAGCAAGGAGACTGGCTGGGGAAACTGCCTGCTAAGTGATTATCTATGCCAAAGTAAAAATAAATAGTGGAGACCACTTAAATTTGGTGTTATAAACAAATACGGTTCAATATTTCTTTTTTTACTTACTTTGGGAAGGAGATATCCTCTGAAGTTTACATCCTGAGTAGTAGCGTGGGACACATTGGCAGGAACAATGTTTCCAAATCGTTGAATCTCGTGGATGACGGCATCAGTATACGGCATCTCTTTACGATGAATGACCTGGGGCTCATTTGATCCAATAACTTTATCGATCTCACTTTGGACCTTTTCTATTTCCAACACAAATACATAAAACTATATGTAAAAAAAGGATATTTGGTGAGAACTTTCATCTGTAAAAATGATAACATTTCAGCCTGATTTCCAATATGGCATTTGATATCACTGTGGTTGTTATGAAATTACAGGTTACGTAACTTTAATTTCCCCCCTGTAGTAAAAATTATTTCCATATTCTTCTGTAGAGAAATTCTGAGATTGCAATTTTACCTAAGCCAAAAGTTATTTTTGACCACTCGGATTTGTATTTGGAATTTGTGCTCTCTTAGATAAGCATTACTATTACAAAGTCTCTTCTTTCTTCTGGTGGGAATCTGTAGTATGGTGGTTAGTAGACCAAAATAGTATACTATCAATTTACATGATGGATGCCTCATCTGATCCTAATTAATGTTCTGCCTAGCCTCTTCTTCCTTTAGTGCACAATGTTGGGCATCGTAACTATTCACCGAAGCTTTCGATGCCGAGAAGGCCCCTAATGTCATGACACACACCATGAGGTTGTAACATCAATACGTGCATCTTCTAAAGTTCTGACTTTTCCTAAGGTGGAACATCATGATTACACAATGTGTGTTGGGATGTCAGAGGCTAAATTGGAGCCGGAAGAGGACAGATCACTGGCGCCATGTTACAAAGGAAAAAAGGTCAGATGCAGATAGACAACAGTTATGGTGGAGGGTCACATGAGCAAAGGGTGAATATTATTGATCTGTCCATTTTAATAAGGACATTGTAGCTTGTTTCATGAATTAAAGTTTTGGTAATATAGTGTTGGTTTGCTGTGTTATAGCACCACCCAGTGGTGGTTAAATTTATAACCTGTGTTTTAGTAATAATTAGAGTGTTGCATTGTGGGATTGTACCAAGATATGTTGGGAGAGAGAGAGACTCCATTACTTTCCTGTGTACTTCCTGGGACACACGTGTTCATGTGCTGTGCAGAATTATCTCACTTGCTTGCCATCCTGGTTAAGTTTATCCGGTAAGATTGTTGCCTCTGTTCTTGCAATATAGTGTTCTACAGAATGTGATTTATTGTATAGCAGCTAGTACTTGGGAAATCTATTATCAGCCACTTGCTGTATGTAGTTATATGTAGAAGTTGCATCATCCTGTATATTTTTCCTGCGAGTTGTAAAGTATCAGCTGTGTTGTTATTTGGCTCAATACCTATCCGTATCATTTGTATTCTTATGGTTTTACCGCATTTTCAATACCTGTTACCAATAAACAAGTTAGACTACAGAGAACAGTCTGCTTATTTGGAAGACAGAAGTGGTTTATGCTGAATGTTGGATCACACACCGTATCAACGTGTATGAAGACAGAACAGTAAAATGGATGCTAGATGCCAGCGGAGGCAAGTAAAACGGATGCTAGATGCCAGCGGAGGCCAGTAAAACGGATGCTAGATGCCAGCGGTAGCAGTAAAATGGAGGCTAGAAGCCAGCGATAGCAAATACCGCTTGTACCACACCGTACTGCCTGCAGATACCGCAGCGGCCGCCACACAGTCACAAGTACCGAGAGTGCAGCCCTCACCAAGCACGACACGTCTCAGTCCACGCTGAAGTTCATCTCTACCCGCTCTGAGATGTCCTACAGTCTGCAAACAGACACAAAATGTCTGCAAGTCGAGCATCTTCACTCAGAATGAGGTCCCAAACAAGCTTCTCTAGCAAGTCTTCATCGAAAGGCTCTGTCGCTCTCGCCCGTGCAGAAGCTGAGGCGGCGAAAGTAAGATACTCCTTCGCTGCACAAGAGTTGCAGTTAAAGTTAAGACAAGCAGAGCAAGAAGCAGAAAGAGCCCGCCTGCAAGCAGATAGAGAAGCAGAAAGAGCCCGTCTGCAGGCAGAGCAAGAAGCAGAAAGAGCCCGCCTACAAGCCGATAGAGACGCTGATACAGCACGCCTATAAGCGACTTTGGAAAAGGCTTTCTGCTGAAAAGAAAGCAGCAGCTGCAATAGCCAAAGCTGAGTTCTTAGAAGCCGTGGAGTTTCCTGAACCTGAGCGAGACAGCGACGTATGTGGACCAGACCTTGATTGACAGGACCCAGCTCAACGCGTCTCAGAATATGTCCACCAACATCCCAAAATAGACGACAACTCTGACCCGTTACACCAACCAGCCTATACAGATTACCAGAGATCCTTCCTCCAAATGCCCTACTAGAAGCAGGAGGGTATACTGCGAAATGACGTCGATCACCATGACCGTCTTACAGAGCAGAAGGTACGGCCTCCACCCAGACTGACAGGGACACCCTTCGCTTCGGAACGGTTTTATACAGACTTTCCTAAGCCAGAAGCTCCTACCAGGTATGAGGACGCACCACACACACCACATGACAACAGCACACCAGCTCATGTTGGCACTGTTATGCACTTTGCAAGGTTCTTTACCCGCCGGGAGCTGGTGACCAAGGGACTTGTAAAGTTCACTGATCGAGCTGAAAGCTACAGAGCATGGCGAGTCTCTTTCCAGAACGCCTTCAGAGACTTGGAACTTTCCAGTAGTGAAGAGTTAGATTTACTGGTAAAGTGGCTTGGGAACGAGTCAGCTGAACACGCCAAAAGAATCAGGAACATTAACATAAAGTACCCACAAACAGTACTTCGTATGGTGTGGGAGAGACTCGAAGAATGTTAAGGGTCAATAGAAGCTATAGAAAACGCTTTGAATAAAAGTATTGATGATTTTTCCAAGATAGCAAATAAGGGTTATCAAAAGCTCAGGGAACTGAGCGACTTGTTAAGTGAGGTACATGCTGCTCAGGCAGAAGGTGACCTCCCAGGGTTGGCATTCCTGGACACCGCCAGAGGTGTCAACCCAATTGTCCAAAAGCTCCCTTACAACTTACAAGAAAAGTGGGTCAGTCACGAGTCCCATTACAAACAGGCTCATAAAGTACCATTTCCTCCTTTCAGGGTGTTTGTAGACTTTGTTGCTCAGCAGGCTAAAGTTAGAAATGACCTCAGTTTTGATTTCACTATGTCATGTACCACTGCCTCCGGTGTAAAACCCAGTAAAACACTAGTGGCAGTCCACAAAACTAATGTTACCTCCACAGGTTTTCCTTACAGGACAAGTAAGTCCTCTCCAGAAGAGGACAAACCGCAGGATCTCAGCAAACACTGCCCCTTACACAAGAAACCTCATCCTCTACTAAAATGTAGAGCCTTCAGGGAGAAGTCTTTAGAAGACCGTAAGAGTTTTCTAAAGGAAAACAAGATATGCTTCAGATGCTGCGCGACGACCTCACACTTCGCCAAGAGCTGTGAAACCAGTGTGAAATGCACACAGTGTAGTAGTGTGGAGCACAACACAGCCTTACACCCTGGACCACCCTCAGGGGTATCGTCATGAGTAGAAGAGTCTGAGAATTCCCAGCGAGCCAACGGGATAAGGCAATCAAGGTATATGCAATCTTGGACGATCAGAGCAACAGGTCTCTAGCTAAGTCCTTTTTCTTCGACACCTTCAACATTGCTGGTCCCGGCTCTCCATACTCCTTGAAGACATGTGGGGATGGGAAGAAAAACATTAGACTCGAACAAAGACGACCCAGGAAAACATACTCAGAAGGGAGGTAAGAACATTTCTAAAACAATCCACAGTGAGGAGATTGGAACAAAACAAAATCCTCTAAACTGCATGCTCGCAAACGCCAGAAGCCTGACAAACAAGATGGAAGAACTAGAAGCAGAAATATCTACAGGTAACTTTGACATAGTGGGAATAACCGAGACATGGTTAGATGAAAGCTATGACTGGGCAGTTAACTTACAGGGTTACAGTCTGTTTAGAAAGGATCGTAAAAATCGGAGAGGAGGAGGGGTTTGTCTCTATGTAAAGTCTTGTCTAAAGTCCACTTTAAGGGAGGATATTAGCGAAGGGAATGAGGATGTCGAGTCCATATGGGTCGAAATTCATGGAGGGAAAAATGGTAACAAAATTCTCATTGGGGTCTGTTACAAACCCCCAAATATAACAGAAACCATGGAAAGTCTACTTCTAAAGCAGATAGATGAAGCTGCAACCCATAATGAGGTCCTGGTTATGGGGGACTTTAACTACCCGGATATTAACTGGGAAACAGAAACCTGTGAAACCCATAAAGGCAACAGGTTTCTGCTAATAACCAAGAAAAATTATCTTTCACAATTGGTGCAGAATCCAACCAGAGGAGCAGCACTTTTAGACCTAATACTATCTAATAGACCTGACAGAATAACAAATCTGCAGGTGGTCGGGCATTTAGGAAATAGCGACCACAATATTGTGCAGTTTCACCTGTCTTTCACTAGGGGGACTTGTCAGGGAGTCACAAAAACATTGAACTTTAGGAAGGCAAAGTTTGAACAGCTTAGAGATGCCCTTAATCTGGTAGACTGGGACAATATCCTCAGAAATGAGAATACAGATATTAAATGGGAAATGTTTAAGAACATCCTAAATAGGCAGTGTAAGCGGTTTATACCTTGTGGGAATAAAAGGACTAGAAATAGGAAAAACCCAATGTGGCTAAACAAAGAAGTAAGACAGGCAATTAACAGTAAAAAGAAAGCATTTGCACTACTAAAGCAGGATGGCACCATTGAAGCTCTAAAAAACTATAGGGAGAAAAATACTTTATCTAAAAAACTAATTAAAGCTGCCAAAAAGGAAACAGAGAAGCACATTGCTAAGGAGAGTAAAACTAATCCCAAACTGTTCTTCAACTATATCAATAGTAAAAGAATAAAAACTGAAAATGTAGGCCCCTTAAAAAATAGTGAGGAAAGAATGGTTGTAGATGACGAGGAAAAAGCTAACATATTAAACACCTTCTTCTCCACGGTATTCACGGTGGAAAATGAAATGCTAGGTGAAATCCCAAGAAACAATGAAAACCCTATATTAAGGGTCACCAATCTATCCCAAGAAGAGGTGCGAAACCGGCTAAATAAGATTAAAATAGATAAATCTCCGGGTCCGGATGGCATACACCCACGAGTACTAAGAGAACTAAGTAATGTAATAGATAAACCATTATTTCTTATTTTTAGTGACTCTATAGCAACAGGGTCTGTTCCGCAGGACTGGCGCATAGCAAATGTGGTGCCAATATTCAAAAAGGGCTCTAAAAGTGAACCTGGAAATTATAGGCCAGTAAGTCTAACCTCTATTGTTGGTAAAATATTTGAAGGGTTTCTGAGGGATGTTATTCTGGATTATCTCAATGAGAATAACTGTTTAACTCCATATCAGCATGGGTTTATGAGAAATCGCTCCTGTCAAACCAATCTAATCAGTTTTTATGAAGAGGTAAGCTATAGGCTGGACCACGGTGAGTCATTGGACGTGGTATATCTCGATTTTTCCAAAGCGTTTGATACCGTGCCGCACAAGAGGTTGGTACACAAAATGAGAATGCTTGGTCTGGGGGAAAATGTGTGTAAATGGGTTAGTAACTGGCTTAGTGATAGAAAGCAGAGGGTGGTTATAAATGGTATAGTCTCTAACTGGGTCGCTGTGACCAGTGGGGTACCGCAGGGGTCAGTATTGGGACCTGTTCTCTTCAACATATTCATTAATGATCTGGCAGAAGGTTTACACAGTAAAATATCGATATTTGCAGATGATACAAAACTATGTAAAGCAGTTAATACAAGAGAAGATAGTATTCTGCTACAGATGGATCTGGATAAGTTGGAAACTTGGGCTGAAAGGTGGCAGATGAGGTTTAACAATGATAAATGTAAGGTTATACACATGGGAAGAGGGAATCAATATCACCATTACACACTGAACGGGAAACCACTGGGTAAATCTGACAGGGAGAAGGACTTGGGGATCCTAGTTAATGATAAACTTACCTGGAGCAGCCAGTGCCAGGCAGCAGCTGCCAAGGCAAACAGGATCATGGGGTGCATTAAAAGAGGTCTGGATACACATGATGAGAGCATTATACTGCCTCTGTACAAATCCCTAGTTAGACCGCACATGGAGTACTGTGTCCAGTTTTGGGCACCGGTGCTCAGGAAGGATATAATGGAACTAGAGAGAGTACAAAGGAGGGCAACAAAATTAATAAAGGGGATGGGAGAACTACAATACCCAGATAGATTAGCGAAATTAGGATTATTTAGTCTAGAAAAAAGACAACTGAGGGGCGATCTAATAACCATGTATAAGTATATAAGGGGACAATACAAATATCTCGCTGAGGATCTGTTTATACCAAGGAAGGTGACGGGCACAAGGGGGCATTCTTTGCGTCTGGAGGAGAGAAGGTTTTTCCACCAACATAGAAGAGGATTCTTTACTGTTAGGGCAGTGAGAATCTGGAATTGCTTGCCTGAGGAGGTGGTGATGGCGAACTCAGTCGAGGGGTTCAAGAGAGGCCTGGATGTCTTCCTGGAGCAGAACAATATTGTATCATACAATTATTAGGTTCTGTAGAAGGACGTAGATCTGGGTATTTATTATGATGGAATATAGGCTGAACTGGATGGACAAATGTCTTTTTTCGGCCTTACTAACTATGTTACTATGTGCAGGTACTGTGAAGACGGCGGGGAGAAAAGCGACCGGATTCAAAGTAGGGTCTATGGACGGTCAAACCTGCTTATCCTTGCCATCAATACTCGAGTGCAACCAGATTCCCGACAACAGGTCTGAGATACCTTCACCAGAGGTAGCAGCTCATCATACCCACTTGAAACGTATAGCTCACCTGATACCGGAACTGGACCAAGGAGCTCCAATCGTCTTACTCCTCGGAAGAGACATACTACGGGTCTACAAGGCTAGAGGACAGATTAACAGCCCACAAAACGCCTTATATCACAGACTTGACCTAGGATGGGTCATTGTGGGAGACGTCTGTTTGGGTGGAGCACACAGGCTCAGTCAACAATATGCTCACCAATACTCTTAAAAATGGACATCCATCTCTCTTCCAGCTATGCGAGAGCAGTTTCCTAATAAAAGAATTGCCACACCACACCCCTCCACCATGTCCGTTAGCTGATCCTTCCTGTGAAGACCATGCATGCGACGGTGAGCAAGATCATATAGCATGCACAGTTTTCCACAGGACAAGAGAAGACAACCAGGTAGCAACGTCCATAGAGGACAGACTGTTTTTGGACATCATGGAGTGAGATATAGTAAGAGATTAATCAAAGAGTTGGGTCGCACCTTTACCATTCAAACCACAGAGGCAATGCTTACCCAACAACAGAGAACTTGTCTACAGTCGATTTGTCTCCCTTACACGCAAACAAGACACCAGAGAAAAGAGAACACCTCTTTACCTTCATGGAGAGAATATTCCAGAGTGGCCACGCAAAAATTGCACCTGTACTTCAAGATTCCGAGGAATGTTGTTACTTACCAATTTTCGGTGTGTATCATCCAAAGAAACCAGGTCAGATAAGAGTGGTATTTGACGCAAGTGCCAGACACGAAGGTGTTTCATTAAACGACGTCTTCCTGTCTTGTCCAGACCTCAACAACAGAGTTCTGGGAGTACTTCTTCATTTCCGCAAAGATGCAGTAGCATTTATGGCCAACATACAACAGATTTTCCACTGCTTCCTGTAACGCTCGCGCCGAGACTGGTTGGCGCGGGCGCCTGGGGGTGTGGCCCCACTTGACCACAGACCGAACTTCCCTGGAAGGGGCGTAACTAAGTAGCTTCTTAGGTGTTCGCTGGAGCCTCTGATGGTGAGGTCAGACTTGTGCAATAGGAAACTACCAGGTACCACTCCAGGGTGGAGTCAGTCTGTGGATGCTGATCCCACCGGGGACAAGACACGGGCAGGCAGGCATGGCTGTGACACTGGCTGACAGATGGGTATGGCAGAGGCCTGACGGGCGGACTGGCTTGACGGAGATACAGGCAGGCAGATGGGCGCGGCTGGCACTCAGGCAGACAGGCGGGCACGGCTGGCACTGGCAGACAGGACTGATACTCTGGTAGGAACTGGTATTCAGATGGATGTATGGAAACAGGTAAGAACCTGTTCAGACTGGAGAATATAAAGAAACAGGTAGAGACCTGTATGGCAAGTAGCAGAATAAAGATAGAGCAAGAGTGGAAGCAGAGCTTAATCACAGGAGGCGGAGTAAGAGTAGGAGGTGGAGCTAAAAGCTATGAGCAGAGAAGGAGAAGGCAGAGCTATGAGCAGAGAAGGAGAAGGCAGAGCTATGAGCAGAGAAGGAGAAGGCAGAGCTATGAGCAGAGAAGGAGAAGGCAGAGCTATGAGCAGAGAAGGAGAAGGCAGAGCCAAGAGCGGAGACGATGGAGGCGGAGCCAAGAGCGGAGACGCTGGAGGCGGAGCCAAGAGCGGAGACGCTGGAGGCTGAGCCAAGAGCGGAGACGCTGGAGGCGGAGCCAAGAGCAGAGACGCTGGAGGCAGAGCCAAGAGCGGAGACGCTGGAGGCGGAGCCAAGAGCGGAGATGCTGGAGGCGGAGCCAAGAGCGGAGATGCTGGAGGCGGAGCCAAGAGCGGAGTCGCAGGAAGTAACGCCAAGAGCAAAAGACATAGAACCGCAAGGAGCGGAGCCAGGTAGAACCGCAAAGAGCGGAGCCAGGTAGAACCGCAAAGAGCTGGGCCGCAGAGCGAGAGCCGTAGAGCAAAGCCCCAGAGTGCAGAGCAAGATCAGAGTGCAGAGCGGAGAGCAAAGCCACAGAGTGTAAAGCAAGGTCAGAGTGCAGAGTAAAGATACAGAGAGCAGAGCTGAGAGAAAAGCTGAGAGACACAGAACCACAGGTTGTGGTAGAACTGAGCAGAGAGAGGCAGAGCCACAGACAGTGGCGAACAGAGCAGAAAGATAAGGCGGACGTACACACAGCAGAGTTGGAAATGACTAATGACAAAAGAGGAGTAGGAACGGACATAGACCAGAGTTCAGACAGGAACGGACACAGATACACAAACAGAACACAGATGAAGGCCTGCAGTAGTGCAGCCCTCAGAGACAGGAAGCAGACACGACCTG
Source organism: Ranitomeya imitator (assembly GCF_032444005.1). Classification (NCBI taxonomy): domain Eukaryota; kingdom Metazoa; phylum Chordata; class Amphibia; order Anura; family Dendrobatidae; genus Ranitomeya; species Ranitomeya imitator. The sequence continues at coordinate 665,607,842 of NC_091286.1, forward strand.
GCAGCTCAGTAGCAAAAGCTAACTGAGGGGAATAGTTTGCTCAGGCATCCTCCAATGGGTGAGGATGCCTTAAGTATCAGAGGCCTAAAAGCTATTGGCCAGAAGCACCTTATGGAGGTGCACACATTCTCAATAAGAATCCGGAGTGGCTGGCGCCGCCCCCCTATGCACACAGCCAGGAAGTGTACACAGAGCAAGCGGCCATGAAGCACATGGCATGGAGCCGGCAGCAGACAGATCTCACAGCATGGCACTGGGTGAGTGAGTAGATGTAACAGGCAGGTGGGGAATGGAAGGCCATGCAGTGATGCCGGCAGGGTTGTTACACTTCCTTGATAAGGAAGAACACAGAAACTACTTGAGGTTCTTCTGGTACCGCGATAATGACCCCTACAAGGACATTGTGGAATATCGTATGAAGGTAGATATCTTCGGGAACAGCCCCTCCCCTGCTGTCGCTATCTATGGCCTTAGACATTCAGCCAGAGAGGGTGAAGCAAAGTATGGATTGGAAGTAAGATCGTTTGTAGAATAGGATTTCTACGTAGATGACTGCCTGAAATCCACACCCACAGATGAGTCGGCAGTCAGTCTCCTAAGAAGGGCACAAGGAATGCTCGCTTCATCCAATTTGAGGTTGCACAAAATTGCTTCCAACAGCCAAAAACTAATGGCAGCCTTTCCCTCTCAAGATTACTCAACCGATTTAAAAGACTTGGATTTAAGCATGGACTCCCTTCCTATGCAGCAGATCCTGGGTTTACTCTGGGATTTGAAAAAGGATGCATTCACCTTCCTGATCAGTGAAGAAGAGAAACCCTACACGTGTAGAGGTGTCCTGTCCGTCGTAAACAGCTTGTACGATCCTCTGGGATTTGTAACCCATGTGACTATCCAAGGTAAAATGATGTTGAGAGACTTCACCCAAGAGACATCCAATTGGGATGATCGGCTTCCCAGCGAGAAAAGGGACTTGTGGGTAAGATGGAAAAACTCTTTAGACGCCCTGTCAAGTCTCTACGTGGCACGACCATATGCTTCTGTACCATCAACGGAAGTCAAGATGCAAAGGCTTTGTATCTTCTGCGAAGCCTCAACCAAAACCAATGCAGCAGTAGCATATTTGAAAACTACTGACATCAACGAACAATGCCATGTAAGGCTAGTTATGAGCCGGACAAAACTGGCCCCACTTCGTGAACACACAGTACCCAGACTGGAACTCTGTGCAGCTGTGCTAACAGTAGAGTTAGCTGAACTTAGCTCGACAGAAATAGACCTGGAAGTCAAAGAAGTCGAGTTCTACACTGACAGCAAGGTAGTGCTGGGGTACATTTGTAATGAAACTCGTCACTTTTATGTCTATGTCAGCAATCGGGTGCTAAGGATCAGAAGATCCACCGACCCTAAACAGTGGCACTATGTGTCCACACACCACAATCCTGCGGACCACGCAACCAGAGGCCCCGTGAAGCACGTACGCTCCGATAGAGGTACCAACTTTGTAGGAGCAGTGAAAGAACTTCAAATTCCTTCCAACCTAGACACCACCAATGTGGAAAGATACTTGAATGAGCAGGGATTCACCTGGACTTTCAATCTGCCACACTCTTCTCACATGGGAGGAGCTTGGGAGAGGATAATAATAATAATAATCTTTATTTTTATATAGCGCTAACATATTCCGCAGCGCTTTACATGTTGCACACATTATCATTGCTGTCCCCGATGGGGCTCACAATCTAGACTCCCTATCACTATGTCTTTGGAATGTGGGAGGAAACCAGAGTACCTGGAGGAAGCCCACGCAAACACGGAGAGAACATACAAACTCTTTGCAGATGTCGTCCTTGGTGGGGTTTGAACCAAGGACTCCAGCGCTGCAAGGCTGCTGTGCTAACCACTGCGCCACCGTGCTGTCCATGATGAGGATGAGGATGATAGGAATGGTTCGCAGAATCCTTGACTACAATTTCTTGCAAGCAGGTAGCGCAAGACTCACACATGAAAGTTTGACCACATTCTTGGCAGAAGTTTCGGCCATCATTAATGCTAGACCATTGACTGCACTTTCTAGTGACTCTGGGGATCCGACCATTCTCACTCCTGCCATGTAGCTTACTCAGAAAGCAAGCGTCCTCAGCGCTCCACCTGGAGATTTCAGCAACAAGGACCTTTACAGATGACAATGGAGACAAGTACAAAGTCTCTCCAATACCTTCTGGGACAGATGGAGGAAGCAGTACCTCTCCACTTACAACCAAGGAAGAAGTGGCAGACCGACAAACCAAACATCAAAACCGGCGATGTTGTTCTCATGACAGACAGCCAGTCTCACCGCAATGAGTGGCCACTAGGCCTCATCACTAAAATATTCCCAAGCAAAGATGGGAGTGTGCGTACGGTCAAGATCAAAGTAGGCAAGTCCGGGGAGAGTAGACTATTCCTCAGACCAGTTGTGGAACTTGTCTTACTGTTTTCGCCAAAAGAGCCTGTAGGTGGCATCGGTTGATGCCAAGCGGGGAGTGTTTGTCCATTTTAATAAGGACAGTGTAGCTCGTTTCATGCATTAAAGTTTTGGTACTATAGTCTTGGTTTGCTGTGTTATAGCACCACCCAGTGGTGGTTAAATTTATAACCTGTGTTTTAGTAATAATTAGAGTGTTGCATTGTGGGATTGTACCAAGGTATGTTGGGAGAGAGAGATGCTCCATTACTTTCCTGTGTACCTCCTGGTACACACGTGTTCATGTGCTGTGCAGAATTATCTCACTTGCTTGCCATCCTGGTTAAGTTTATCCGGTAAGATTGTTGCCTCTGTTCTTGCAATATAGTGTTCTTCAGAATGTGATTTATTGCATAGCAGCTAGTACTTGGGAAATCTATTATCAGTCACTTGCTGTATGTAGTTATATGTAGAAGTTGCATCATCCTGTATATTTTTCCTGCTAGTTGTAAAGTATTAGCTGTGTTGTTATTTGGCTCAATACTTATCCGTATCATTTGTAGTCTTATAGTTTTACCCCATTTTCAATACCTCTTACCAATAAACAAATTAGACTACAGAGAACAGTCTGCTTATTTGGAAGACAGAAGTGGTTTATGCTGAATGTTGGATCACACACCGTATTAACATGTATGAAGACAGAACAATTATTATTTTTTTATGGTATGATTGTTACCATCTGGGGTCTTACGGAGCCCCAAATAATAAGCAATATTCAATTTGCATTGAAAAACTTCAACGTGAATTAAATTTCCTATCTAAATTCAAGATAACTGCTAAATTCAAATTAATACTACAAATACAACCCCTGGCAAAAATTGTGGAATCATCAGCCTTGCAGGATGTATTATCAGTTATATAATTTTGTAGAAAAAAAACAGATTACAGACATGACACAAAACTAAAGTCAATTCAAATGGCAACTTTCTGGCTTTAAGAAACACTAAAAGAAATCAAGCACTAAAAATGTGGTAGTCAGTAATGGTTCCTTTTTTTAACCAAGCATAGGGGGAAAATTATGGAATCACTCAATTCTGAGGAAAAAATTATGGAATCACCCTGTAAATTTTCATACCCCAAAATAAAACCTGCATCAAATTAGATCTGCTCGTTAGTCTGCATCTAAAAAGTAGTGATCACACCTTGGAGAGCTGTTACACCAAGTGGACTGACATAAATCATGGCTCCAACATGAGAGATGTCAATTGAAACAAAGGAGAGGATTATCAAACTCTTAAAAGAGGGTAAATCATCACACAATGTTGCAAAAGATGTTGGTTGTTCACAGTCAGCTGTTTCTGAAATCTTGACCAAATACAAACAACATGGGATGGTTGTTAAAGGCAAACATACTGGTAGACCAAGGAAGACATCAAAGCGTCAAGAGCAGAAACTTAAAGCAATATGTCTCCAAAACAGGAAATGCACAACAAAACAAATGAGGAATGAATGGGTGGAAACTAGAGTCAACGTCTGTGAACGAACAGGAAGAAACCGCTGTGGATGACTAGATGAAAGTCATATTCAGTGATGAATCGCAAATCTGCATTGGGCAAGGTGATGATGCTGGGACTTTTGTTTTGTGCTGTTCCAATGAGATTTATAAAGATGACTGCCTGAACAGAACATGCAAATTTCCACAGTCATTGATGATATGGGGCTGCATGACCTACTAACTGCCAGGAGCAAGCGACACTACTCTGTCCTCCTTCTCCTGGACTTGTCTTCTGCCTTTGACACTGTAGACCACTCCCTTTTGCTACAAATCCTCTCATCCCTTGGCATCACAGACTTGGCCCTTTCCTGGATCTCGTCATATCTGACAGACCGAACATTCAGTGTCTCCCTCCCCCACACCACCTCCTCACTTCGCCCCTTGTCAGTCGGTGTTCCTCAAGGCTCTGTTCTAGGACCCCTACTCTTCTCCATCTACACTTTCGGCCTGGGACAGCTCATAGAATCCCACGGTATGCAGTACCATCTCTACGCTGACGACACGCAGATCTACCTCTCCGGACCTAACCTCTCCTCCTTGCTTACCAAAATCCCGCACTGTCTGTCTGCCATTTCAGCCTTCTTTTCTGCTCGCTTTCTACAACTGAACATGGACAAAACAGAATTCATCATCTTTCCCCCATCTCACTCTACCCCTCCACCAGACCTATCCATCAATGTCAATGGCTGCTCACTATCCCCAGTCCCACACGCCCGGTGCCTCGGGGTGATCCTCGACTCTGCCCTCTCTTTCAAGCCACATATCCAAGCCCTTGCCTCCTCCTGTCGTCTCAAACTCAAAAATATTTCCCGGATCCGTGCTTTCCTTGACCGCAACACTGCAAAAACGCTAGTGCATGCCCTTATCATCTCCCGCCTCGACTACTGCAACCTCCTACTCTCTGGACTCCCCTCTAGCACTCTGGCACCACTCCAATCCATCCTACACTCTGCTGCCCGACTAATCCACCTGTCCCCTCGCTATTCCCCAGCCTCTCCCCTGTGTCAAGCCCTTCACTGGCTTCCTATCGCCCAGAGACTCCAGTTCAAAACCCTCACACTGACATACAAAGCCATCCACAACCTGTCTCCTCCATACATCTGTGACATGGTCTCCCGGTACCTACCTACACGCGACCTCCGATCCTCCCAAGACCTCCTTCTCTACTCCCCTCTCATCTCTTCTTCCCATAACCGCATCCAAGACTTCTCTCGTGCTTCCCCCATACTCTGGAACTCTCTACCCCAACACATCAGACTCTCGCCTAACATAGAAACCTTCAAAAAGAACCTGAAGACCCACCTCTTTCGACAAGCCTACAGCCTGCAGTGATCCTCAACCTACTGAACAGCCGCGCAACCTGCCCTACCCTCTCCTAGTGTATCCTCACCCACCCCCTGCAGACTGTGAGCCCTCGCGGGCAGGGTCCTCCCTCCTTATGTACTCGTGTGCCTTGTTATCTGCTCATGTTTAATGTATTTGTCTATATTTGCCCCGTATTCACATGTAAAGCGCCATGGAATAAATGGCGCTATAAAAAATGTATAATAAAAATTATTGTCAGGTAAAGGCACTGGGGAGATGGCTGTCATTACATCTTCAATAAATGCACAAGGTTATGTTGATATTTTGGACACTTTTCTTATCCCATCAATTGAAAGGATGTTTGGGGATGATGAAATCATTTTTCAAGATGATAATGCATCCTGCCATAGAGCAAAAACTGTGAAAACATTCCTTCAAAAAAGACACATAAGGTCAATGTCATGGCCAACAAATAGTCTGGATCTCAATCCAATTGAAAATCTTTGGTGGAAGTTGAAGGAAATGGTCCATGACAAGGCTCCAACCTGCAAAGCTGATCTGGCAACAGCAATCAGAGAAAGTTGGAGCCAGATTGATGAAGAGTCCTGTGTGACACTCATTAAGTCCATGCCTCAGAGACTGCAAGCTGTAATAAAAGCCAGAAGTGGTGCAACAAAATACTAGTGATGTGTTGGAGTGTTTTTATGTTTGTTTGTTTTTCATGATTCCATAATTTTTTCCTCAGAACTGAGTGACTCCATAATTTTTCCCCTATGCTTGGTTAAAAAAAAGTAACCATTACTGGCTACCACATTTTTTGTTCTTGATTTCTTTTCATGTTTCTTAAAGCCAGAAAGTTGCCATTTGAAATGACTTTAGTTTTGTGCCATGTCTGTGATCTGCTTTTTTTCTTCAAATTTAAACAACTGAATGAACATCCTCCAAGGCCGGTGATTCCATAATTTTTGCCAGGGGTTGTATACCATTAACAACAGGAGATAAGGAAGTCTACTCCCTCTTTATTTGTCATAGATTATGCCCAATACATTCTATCAGAGAAGTCTAAAGACTGTTTCATGACTCTGGTTTCTTATGTCTGATGTTATTATTTATTTAAAAGCCTTCAGTTCCATCTAGGTCCATAGCTACTTGATGGATGAATGATCTGTAGGAAGTTTGATCTTCTGCCAGCATAGATAGGTCCACTGTCATATTGATAGTATCAAGCCATCGAAAGGCTCAACTTCCTCTTCATCTTGTTCCTTATATTTTTACAAACATGATGTCCTTCTTCAGTGATTACTCTCTTCATGATGTGTCCAAGTAAGCAAGGCATATCTAGTCGGTGTAAAATAAATGTCTGACCTGCTGATCGCAGTTTAACCCCTTAATTCCATATGACGTACTATCCCGTCGAGGTGGGGTGGGCCGTAATTCCCACTGACGGGATAGTACGTCATAGGCGATCGGCCGCTCTCACGGGGGGAGCGCGGCCGATCGCGGCCGGGTGTCAGCTGACTATTGCAGCTGACATCCAGCACTATGTGCCAGGAGCGGTCACGGACCGCCCCCGGCATATTAACCCCCGGCACACCGCGATCAAACATGATCGCGATGTGCCGGCGGTACAGGAAAGCATCGCGCAGGGAGGGGGCTCCCTGCGTGCTTCCCTGAGACGATCGGTACAAGGTGATGTGCTCACCTTGTACCGAGGTCTTCTCCCTGCAGTCCCCGGATCCAAAATGGCCGCAAGGCTGCATCCGGGTCCTGCAGGGAGTACTTCCGGGTCAGGAGCAGGCTGCAGCTGCAGCTCTGTAAGCCTGCAGCGATGAGTGAGATCGCCGATCTTACAGAGTGCTGTCCGAACTGTGAGATCGGCGATCTGTGATGTCTTCCCCTGGGACAAAGTAAAAAGGTTAAAAAAAAAATTTCCACATGTGTAAAAAAAAAAAAAAAAATTACTAAATAAATAAAAAAAATATATATATTATTCCCATAAATACATTTCTTTATCTAAAAAAAAAAAAAACCAATAAAGGTACACACATTTAGTATCGCCGCATCCATAACGACCCATCCTATAAAACTGTCCCACTAGTTAACCCCTTCAGTGAACACCGTAAGAAAAAAAAAGAGCCAAAAAACAACGCTTTATTATCATACAGCCGAACAAAAAGTGGAATAACACGCGATAAAAAAGATGGATGTAAATAACCGAGGTATCGCTGAAAACTTCATCTTGTCCCGCAAAAAACGAGCCGCCACAAAGCATAATAAGCAAAAAAATAAAAAAGTTATAGTCCTCAGAATAAAGCGATGCCAAAATAATTATTTTTTCTATAAAATAGCTTTTATCGTATAAAAGCGCCAAAACATAAAAAAATGATATAAATGAGATATCGCTGTAATCGTACTGACCCGACGAATAAAACTGCTTTATCAATTTTACCAAACGCGGAATGGTATAAACACCTCCCCCAAAAGAAATTCATGAATAGCTGGTTTTTGGTCATTCTGCCTCACAAAAATCGGAATAAAAAGTGATCAAAAACTGTCACGTGTCCAAAAATGTTACCAATAAAAACGTCAACTCGTCCCGCAAAAAACAAGACCTCAGATGACTCTGTGGACTCAAATATGGAAAAATTATAGGTCTCAAAATGTGGATACGCAAAAACTTTTTTGCTATAAAAAAGTATCTTTTAGTGTGTGACAGCTGCCAATCATAAAAATCCGATATAAAAAATGCTATAAAAGTAAATCAAACCCCCCTTCATCACCCCCTTAGTTAGGGAAAAATAATAAAATTAAAAAAATGTATTTATTTCCATTTTCCCATCAGGGCTAGGGTTAGGGTTAGGGCTAGGGTTAGGGCTAGGGTTGGGGCTAGGGTTGGGGCTGGGGTTAGGGCTAGGTTTAGGGTTGGGGCTAGGGTTGGGGTTAGGGTTTGGGCTAGGGTTAGGGCTAGGGTTAGGGTTGGGGTTAGGGTTCGGAGCTAAAGTTAGGGTTAGGGTTGGGGCTAAAGTTAGGGTTAGGGTTGGGGCTAAAGTTAGGGTTAGGGTTTGGATTATATTTACGGGTGGGATTAGAGTTGGGATTAGAGTTAGGGGTGTGTCAGGGTTAGAGGTGTGGTTAGGGTTACCGTTGGGATTATGGTTAGGGGTGTTGTTGGATTAGGGTTTGAGGTAGAATTGGGGAGTTTCCACTGTTCAGGCACATCAGGGGCTCTCCAAACGCGACATGGCGTCCGATCTCAATTCCAGCCAATTCTGCGTTGAAAAAGTAAAACAGTGCTCTGTTGTGAATTCCGCTCTTGGGCTCCCTCCGGTAATTGTAAGTGGCACTTTTGTGAGTTCTGCTCTTGGGCTCCCTCTTGTGGTTTCTAGTGGTATGGCTGCTCCTTGGAGTTAGCTGTCATCAGCTGCCTCCACTTATCGTCTCTTCTGCTCTGCTATTTAGGCCTGGCTTTTCCTTCAGCCAGTGCCACTTGTAAATGGTTCCTGGTTGGATTCACATCTCCTTGGATTTCCCTGTTATCCTGACCAGTTCAGCAAAGTTAAGTTTTTGCTTGCTCTTTTCTATCCATAGATTGTGGACTTATCCGTTCTGTGCTTTCTATGTTTGTCCAGCTTATCAGTATGAATTAATTCTGTCTTCCTGGAAGCTCTGGGAAGCAGATTTACCCTCCACACCTTTAGTCAGGTGTGGAGATTTTTGTAAACTCTGCGTGGATTTTTTGTAGTGTTTTATACTGACCGCACAGTATTCCATCCTGTCCTATCTATTTAGCTAGACTGGCCTCCTGTGCTCATCCTGGTTTCATTCTGTGTATGTCTTTTCCCTCTCCACTCACAGTCATTATTTGTAGGGGGCTAATCTATCCTTTGGGGATTTTCTCTGAGGCAAGATAGCTTTCCTGCTTCTATCTTTAGGGGTAGTTAGCTCTTAGGCTGTGACGAGATGCCTAGGGAGAGTTAGGAGCATTCCACGGCTACTTCTAGTGTTGTGTTGAGCTTAGGGACAGCGGTCAGTACAGTTACCACGTCCTTCAGAGCTCGTTCCATGTTGCTCCTAAACCACCAGATCATAACAGTACAAGTGGCCAAAAATGAATTAAATGCATCTCAAAAGAAGGAAAAGAAAGTTCTGAACCATTTTTTTCTGTGCTCTGGTTTGTCTTTTTTTTTCCTCTTGATATCTGGGTGGTTCAGGATATATGCTTTGGCATGGATGTTCAGGGTTTGTTTTCTCGTGTGGATCAACTTGCTGCAAGAGTACAGAGTATCCAGGACTATGTTGTCCAGACTCCGGCTTTAGAGCCTAGAATTCCTACCCCTGATTTGTTTTTTGGGGACAGATCCAAGTTTTTGAACTTTAAAAATAACTGCAAATTGTTTTTTGCTTTGAAACCCCGTTCTTCTGGTGATCCCATTCAGCAAGTAAAAATCATCATATCCTTGCTGCGTGGTTACCCTCAAGACTGGGCTTTTTCTCTTGAAACAGGGGATCCGGCATTATTGAATGTTGATGCATTTTTTCTAGCGCTCGGATTATTGTATGCAAACCTAATTCTGTGGATCATGCAGAAAAAACCCTGTTGGCCTTGTGTCAAGGTCAGGAAGCGGTAGAGTTATACTGCCAGAAATTTAGAAAATGGTCTGTGCTCACTAAATGGAATGAAGAGGCTCTGGCTGCTATTTTCAGAAAAGGTCTTTCTGAAGCCCTTAAAGATGTTATGGTGGGCTATCCTACGCCTGCCGGTTTGAGCGAATCTATGTCGCTAGCCATTCAGATTGATCGGCGTCTGCGCGCGCGCAAAGCTGGGCACCATATGGCAGTGTCCTCTGAACAGAGTCCTGAACCTATGCAATGTGATAGGATTTTGACTAGAACAGAACGGCAGGAATTCAGACGTCAGAATAGGCTGTGTTTTTACTGTGGTGATTCTGCTCATGTTATCTCTGATTGCCCTAAGCGTACTAAGAGAGTCGCTAGGTCTGTTACCATTAGTACTATACAGCCTAAATTTCTCTTATCTGTGACCCTGATATGCTCATTGTCGTCCTTTTCTGTCATGGCATTTGTGGATTCAGGCGCCTCCCTGAACTTAATGGACTTAGAATTCGCCAGGCACTGTGGTTTTTCCTTGCAGCCTTTGCAGAGCCCTATTCCTTTGAGGGGTATTGATGCTACACCCTTAGCCAAGGATAAACCACAGTACTAGACACAGATGACTATGTACATGGCTCCTGCACATCAGGAAGATTGCCGTTTTCTTGTGTTGCATAACCTGCATGATGTTGTTGTACTGGGTTTTCCATGGTTACAGGAATATAATCCGGTGCTGGATTGGAAAACTATGTCGGTGACTAGTTGGGGTTGTCAAGGGGTACATAGTGACGTTCCTTTGATGTCAATTTCCTCTTCCCCCTCTTCTGAGGTCCCTGAGTTTTTGTCGGATTTCCAGGATGTATTTGATGAGCCCAAGTCCAGTTCCCTTCCTCTGAACAGGGACTGTGATTGTGCTATTAACTTGATTCCTGGTTGCAAGTTCCCTAAGGGACGACTTTTCAATCTGTCTGTGCCAGAGCATGCCGCCATGCGGAGTTATGTTAAGGAGTCTTTGGAGAAGGGGCATATTCGGCCATCTTCGTCACCATTGGGAGCGGGTTTCTTTTTTGTTGCTAAGAAGGATGGCTCCTTGAGACCCTGTATTGATTATTGTCTTCTTAATAAGATCACGGTCAAATTCCAATACCCCTTGCCTTTGCTTACTGATTTGTTTGCTCAGATTAAGGGGGCTAGTTGGTTTACTAAGATTGACCTCCGAGGGGCATATAATCTTGTTCGTATTAAACAGGGTGACGAATGGAAAACTGCATTTAATACGCCCGAAGGGGAAGAGGGAGTCTGATGGTTCTTTGATGAAACCGTGTGTTTTTTTTCCAGAAAGTTTTCTGTTGTGAATTCTGTTGTCAAGCTCCCTCCTGTGGTCATGAATGGTACTTCGGCTGGTTCTGTCCATGGGCTTCCTCTGGTGGTTGTGAGTGGAGCTGCTGCTTCTGAGTTTCCTTCCACAGGTGACGAGGTTAATTCGTTAGCTGGCTGCTCTATTTAACTCCACTTAGATCATTGCTCCATGCCACCTGTCAATGTTCCAGTATTGGTCTTGTTCTCTCCTGGATCGTTCTTGTGACCTGTCTTCCCAGCAGAAGCTAAGTTCCTGCTTGCTTTTCTCTGGTTTGCTATTTTTCTGTCCAGCTTGCTATTTTGATTTTGTCTTGCTTGCTGGAAGCTCTGGGACGCAGAGGGAGCGCCTCCGCACCGTGAGTCGGTGCGGAGGGTCTTTTTGCGCTCTCTGCGTGGTCTTTTTGTAGTTTTTTGTGCTGACCGCAAAGTTACCTTTCCTATCCTCTGTCTGTTCAGTAAGTCGGGCCTCACTTTGCTAAATCTATTTCATCTCTGTGTTTGTAATTTTCATCTTTACTCACAGTCATTATATGTGGGTGCTGCCTTTTCCTTTGGGGAATTTCTCTGAGGCAAGGTAGGCTTTATTTTTCTATCTCTAGGGCTAGCTAGTTTCTTAGGCTGTGTCGAGTTGCATAGGGAGCGTTAGGAGCAATCCACGGCTATTTCTAGTGTGTGTGATAGGATTAGGGATTGCGGTCAGCAGAGTTCCCACGTCTCAGAGCTCGTCCTATATTATTGTAACTATCAGGTCTTTCCGTGTGCTCTTAACCACCAGGTCCATAATTGTCCTAACCACCAGGTCATAACAGTTTTTGCCTGCGGAACGCAATTATGATGTCGGCAATCGGGAGTTGTTGGCTATGAAGTGGGCGTTTGAGGAGTGGCGACATTGGCTTGAGGGAGCTAGACACCGCGTTGTGGTCCTGACCGATCATAAGAATCTGATTTACCTCGAGTCGGCCAAGCGGCTGAATCCTAGACAGGCTCAATGGTCCCTGTTTTTCTCCTGTTTTGATTTTGTGGTCTCGTATCTTCCGGGATCTAAGAATGTTAAGGCTGATGCCCTCTCTAGGAGTTTTTCGCCTGATTCTCCTGGAGTCCTTGAGCCGGTTGGCATTCTTAAGGAGGGGGTGATTCTTTCTGCTATCTCCCCTGATTTGCAGCGGGTACTTCAGGAATTTCAGGCTGATAGGCCTGACCGCTGTCCAGTGGGGAAGCTGTTTGTTCCTGATAGATGGACAAGTAAGGTAATTTCTGAGGTTCATTGTTCAGTGTTGGCTGGTCATCCTGGGATTTTGGTACCAGAGATTTGGTTGCTAGGTCCTTTTGGTGGCCTTCCTTGTCGCGCGATGTGCGTGCTTTTGTGCAGTCCTGTGGGACTTGCGCCCGGGCCAAGCCTTGCTGTTCCCGCGCTAGTGGGTTGCTTTTGCCTTTGCCGGTCCCTGAGAGGCCCTGGACGCATATTTCCATGAATTTTATTTCGGATCTTCCTGTTTCCCAGAAGATGTCTGTTATCTGGGTTGTTTGTGACCGGTTCTCTAAAATGGTCCATCTGGTGCCTTTGCCTAAGTTGCCTTCCTCCTTAGATCTGGTTCCATTATTTTTTCAGCATGTGGTTCGTTTGCATGGCATTCCGGAGAATATTGTGTCTGACAGAGGTTCTCAGTTTGTCTCTAGATTTTGGCGGGCCTTTTGTGCTAGGATGGGCATTGATTTGTCTTTTTCTTCGGCGTTTCATCCTCAGACTAATGGCCAAACTGAGCGAACTAATCAGACCTTGGAGACCTATTTGAGATGCTTTGTGTCTGCTGATCAGGATGATTGGGTGTCTTTTTTGCCGTTGGCCGAGTTTGCCCTTAATAATCGGGCTAGTTCGGCTACTTTGGTTTCACCTTTCTTTTGTAATTTTGGTTTTCATCCTCGTTTTTCTTCTGGGCAGGTTGAGCCTTCTGATTATCCTGGTGTTGATTCTGTGGTGGACAGGCTGCAGCAGATTTGGACTCATGTGGTGGACAATTTGACGTTGTCTCAGGAAAGGGCTCAACGTTTTGCTAACCGCCATCGGTGTGTTGGTCCCCGGCTTCGTGTGGGGGATTTGGTTTGGTTGTCTTCTCGTCATGTTCCTATGAAGGTTTCTTCCCCTAAGTTTAAACCTCGGTTTATTGGCCCTTATAAAATTTCTGAAATTATTAATCCGGTGTCTTTTCGTTTGGCTCTTCCAGCCTCTTTTGCCATTCATAATGTTTTCCATAGATCTTTGTTGCGGAGATATGTGGTGCCCTTTGTTCCCTCTGTTGACCCTCCTGCCCCGGTGTTGGCTGAGGGAGAGTTGGAATATGAGGTTGAGGAGATTTTGGATTCTCGTTTTTCGAGGCGGAGGCTTCAGTATCTTGTCAAGTGGAAGGGTTATGGCCAGGAGGATAATTCTTGGGTTGTTGCCTCCGATGTCCATGCCACCGATTTGGTTTGTGCTTTTCATTTGGCTCGTCCTGATCGGCCTGGGGGCTCTGGTGAGGGTTCGGTGACCCCTCCTCAAGGGGGGGTACTGTTGTGAATTCCGCTCTTGGGCTCCCTCCGGTGGTTGTAAGTGGCACATTTGTGAGTTCTGCTCTTGGGCTCCCTCTTGTGGTTTCTAGTGGTATGGCTGCTCCTTGGAGTTAGCTGTCATCAGCTGCCTCCACTTATCGTCTCTTCTGCTCTGCTATTTAGGCCTGGCTTTTCCTTCAGCCAGTGCCACTTGTAAATGGTTCCTGGTTGGATTCACATCTCTTTGGAGTTCCCTGTTATCCTGACCAGTTCAGCAAAGTTAAGTTTTTGCTTGCTCTTTTCTGTCCATAGATTGTGGACTTATCCGTTCTGTGCTTTCTATGTTTGTCCAGCTTATCAGTATGAATTACTTCTGTCTTGCTGGAAGCTCTGGGAAGCAGATTTACCCTCCACACCTTTAGTCAGGTGTGGAGATTTTTGTAAACTCTGCGTGGATTTTTTGTAGTGTTTTATACTGACCGCACAGTATTCCATCCTGTCCTATCTATTTAGCTAGACTGGCCTCCTGTGCTCATCCTGGTTTCATTCTGTGTATGTCTTTTCCCTCTCCACTCACAGTCATTATTTGTGGGGGGCTAATCTATCCTTTGGGGATTTTCTCTGAGGCAAGATAGCTTTCCTGCTTCTATCTTTAGGGGTAGTTAGCTCTTAGGCTGTGACGAGATGCCTAGGGAGAGTTAGGAGCATTCCACGGCAACTTCTAGTGTTGTGTTCAGCTTAGAGACTGCGGTCAGTACAGTTACCACGTCCTTCAGAGCTCATTCCATGTTGCTCCTAAACCACCAGATCATAACAGTGCTCCTTCCCTTCCGAGCTCTCCGGTGCGCCCAAACAGGGGTTTACCCCAACATATGGGGTATCAGCGTACTCAGGACAAATTGGACAACAACTTTTGGGGTCCAAGTTCTCTTGTTATCCTTGGGAAAATAAAAATGTGGGGGGCTAAAAATCATTTTTGTGGGAAAAATACGATTTTTTTATTTTCGCGGCTCTGCGTTGTAAACTGCAGTGAAACACTTGGGGGTTCAAAGTTCTCACAACACATCTAGATAAGTTCCTTGGGGGGTCTAGTTTCCAATATGGGGTCACTTGTGGGGGGTTTCTACTGTTTGGGTACATCAGGGGCTCTGCAAATGCAACGTGACGCCTGCAGACCAATCCATCTAAGTCTGTATTCCAAATGGCGCTCCTTCCCTTCCGAGCTCTCCGGTGCGCCCAAACAGTGCTTCCCCCCCACATATGGGGTATCGGCATACTCAGGACAAATTGGACAACAACTTTTGGGGTCCAATTTATCCTGTTACCCTTGTGAAAATACAAAACTGGGGACTTAAAAATCATTTTTGTGAAAAAAAAAAGAATTTTTATTTTCACGGCTCTGCGTTCTAAACTGTAGTGAAACACTTGGGGGCTCAAAGCTCTCAAAACACATCTAGATAAGTTCCTTAGGGGGTCTACTTTCCAAAATGGTGTCACTTGTGGGTGGTTTCAATGTTTAGGCACATCAGGGGCTCTCCAAACTCAACATGGCGTCCTATCTCAATTTCAGTCAATTTTGTATTGAAAAGTCAAATGGCGCTCCTTCCCTTCCGAGCTCTGCCATGCGCCCAAACAAAGGTTTACACCCACATATGGGGTATCAGCGTACTCAGGACAAATTGCACAACAACTTTTGTGGTCTAATTTGTTCTCTTACCATTGGGAAAATAAAAAATTGGGGGCAAAAAGATCATTTTTGTGAAAAAATATGATTTTTTATTTATACGGCTCTGCATTATAAACTTCTATGAAGCACTTGTTTGGTCAAAGTGCTCAACACATCTAGATAAGTTCCTCAAGGGGTCTACTTTCCAAAATGGTGTCACTTGTGGGGGGTTTCAATGTTTAGGCACATCAGGGGCTCTCCAAATGCAACATGGCGTCCCATGTCAATTCCAGTCAATTTTGCATTGAAAAGTCAAATGGCACTCCTTCCCTTCCGAGCTCTCCCACGCGCCCAAACAATGGTTTACACCAACATATGGGGTATCAGCGTACTCAGGACAAATTGCACAACAACTTTTGTGGTCTAATTTCTTCTCTTACCCTTGGGAAAATAAAAAATTGGGGCAAAAAGATCATTTTTGTGAAAAAATATGATTTTTTATTTTTACGGCTCTGCATTATAAACTTCTATGAAGCACTTGGTGGGTCAAAGTGCTCACCACACATCTAGATAAGTTCCTTAAGCGGTCTACTTTCCAAAATGATGTCACTTGTGGGGGGGTTTCAATGTTTAGGCACATCAGGCGCTCTCCAAACGCAACATGGCGTCCCATCTCAATTCCAGTCAATTTTGCATTGAAAAGTCAAATGGCGCTCCTTTCCTTCCGATCTCTGCCATGCGCCCAAACAGTGGTTTATCCCCACATTTGGGGTATCATCGTACTCAGGACAAATTGTACAACAACTTTCGGGGTCCATTTTCTCCTGTTACCCTTGGTAAAATAAAACAAATTGGAGCTGAAATAAATTTTGTGTGAAAAAAAGTTAAATGTTCATTTTTATTTAAACATTCCAAAAATTCCTGTAAAACACCTGAAGGGTTAATAAACTTCTTGAATGCGGTTTTGAGCACCTTGAGGGGTGCAGTTTTTAAAATGGTGTCACACTTGAGTATTTTCTTTCATAAAGACCCCTCAAAATGACTTCAAATGAGATGTGGTCCCTAAAAAAAAAAATGGTGTTGTAAAAATGAGAAATTGCTGGTCAAATTTTAACCCTTATAACTCCCTAACAAAAAAAAATTTTGGTTCCAAAATTGTGCTGATGTAAAGTAGACATGTGGGAAATGTAACTTATTAAGTATTTTGCATGACATATCTCTGTGATTTAAGGGTATAAAAATTCAAAGTTGGAAAATTGCAAAATTTTCTAAATTTTCGCCAAATTTCCTTTTTTTTCTCAAATAAACGCAAGTTATATCGAATAAGTTTTACCACTAACATGAAGTACAATACATCACGAGAAAACAATGTCAGAATGGCCAAGATCCGTTGAAGCGTACCAGAGTTATAATCTCATAAAGGGACAGTGGTCAGAATTGTAAAAATTGGCCCGGTCATTAACGTGCAAACCACCCTCGGGGCTTAAGGGGTTAAGGTATATGGCTGCCAGAATAATCATCCACAGAAAATACAGATGATGAGAAAAGAATGTGTATCACTGTCTGATTTTAATAAGTAAAAGCAAAATGAAGTAAAAATGATACATTTCCGTACAAAAAGTGGGACCCTTACTTTGGATTTCTGGGTACTTCATCATCAGTAGAAGGCCCCATCTCAGGGTGGTTGAGGATGTCTCCATGCCAGCTTCAAAGAGATCCGACACCAGGGTTGTTAGGTTTTCATCGGTGAAGTATAATTTAGGATTTGGCTTTTCCTAATGTAGAAAATGCATCAAAAACATGTTCTTTGAGAAGCCACTTTGAACTGCTGCTCTAGCAAGAATCCAAACTCAAGCATTAGCTACAAACATGGAGCATGGAGGAGGGGAGCAGAGAAACTAACAATAGGAGAGTGTTTGTAAATATTGTTTGCACATGAATTCTTGCCAAAGCCGCAGATCAGAGCAGCTTCTAAAAGAGCATGAACTTGATAGTTAAAACAGCACTTTTAGCATTGTTTTATAGCATTAGCGTTATAACAGTGTGTTAAAATGTCTTTGTATGTGACAGTTCTCTGACTATTTCTACAATATATTTAATCATATGTGCTGGACATATCCATATGCTCCCATTCACTAGATAGATCTATCTATCTATCTATCTATCTATTTATCTATTTATGATCAAACCTTTTGAAATTCAAATTTGCCATCTTTGCCAAACATTTCCCAAAAATTTGATTTTCAAGCCAATTCAATGGGTGTAAAAAGAGAAAGAGAGAGAAAAATATATACAAAGAGAGCAAAGAGAAAGAGAGGCAGAGTGAGGCCGGTTTCACATGTCAGTGGCTCCGGTACGTGAGGTGACAGTTTCCTCACGTACCGGAGACACTGACTCACGTAGACACATTAAAATCAATGTGTCTCTGCACATGTCAGCGTGTTTTCACAGACCGTGTGTCCGTTTGAAAAACACGGAGACATGTCAGTGTTCATGGGAGCGCACGTATTACACGGACCCATTAAAGTCGATGGGTCCGTGTAAAACACGTACTGCACACGGATGCTGTCCGTGTGCCGTGCAGTAGACAGCGCTACAGTAAGCGTTGTCCCCCCAGCGTGGTGCTGAAGCTGCCATTCATTTTTTCTCTCCAGCAGCGTTCGCTGGAGAGAAGATATGAAAAATCTTTTTTTTTTTTTTTGGTGTTTAAAAAAAAGATCCCTGTCCCCAAACCCCTCCCACCCCCTGTGGCCCCCCCCTCCCTCGCTGTTAATAAAATACTTAACCGGCTCCCTCCCTGCTTCCTCTCATCGCCGCAGCTTCTCCTGTATGAGCGGTCACGTGGTGCCACCCATTACAGTGATGAATATGCGGCTCCACCTCTCATAGGGGAGGTGACAGAGTCCCTTTAAGTATATAAATAAGCATGAAACAGAAAAAGGTGCTCATATTTCATACATGTGCCAAGTTACGGGGACAATCTCTTCCATATAGCACTATATCAAGGGTAAATGTCCTATAGAAAGTTCATTGAAACATTGCATCTGTCCATATTGTAGTGAAAGGTTAGTTACCCATAATCTCGGAGCTCAGTCCTGTAGGCGACCACTCTCCCCGACGTGCGTTTCGCGAGAATGATTCTCGCTTCCTGAATAATATGGTCATCTGCTTGTTTTTCATCTCTAGTGTCTTTTTCTGTCCCTTGGCCGGAAGAGCTGTGCACTCTGACCAGCAAACATCTACTCTGTAAATGCAGAACATAGCGCTCATCTTTTATACTGGCAGTCTTAGTCTCCCATGATTGGATGTGCTGCAGAATGTTTTGGGATAGCTACAGGACAAAAAGGAAATCTCCATAATGTTAGCACAACCTTTTTGTTGATATTTCTGTTTTTTTTCAGGTAAGACCCTATTGCGTTTCTCTGCTCCCTTGCGCCTAAACATATTAAAATGGCGATAGGCATTTTTCATTTTTTGGCTGCATATAATTATTATTATTATCATTATAATTATTTTACCAACATTTATTCCAAGGAGCTTTACATGTGAATAGGGGTATACATAAAAAAATACAATAATCTTGAACAAAATTAGTCAAGAACTAGTAATAGTGGAGAGAGAACCCTCCCCAGAGAGGGCTCACAGTCTACAAGGGATGAGTGAGGATACAGTAGATGAGGGTAGAGCTGGTCATGCAGTGATATGGTGCAAAGAGGGTTAGTGCAGGTTGTACGCTTGTTGGAAGAGGTAAATCTTCTGTTCCTTTCAATACACCCAAAGAAACAATGTGGAGTACAAGTCCAAAGTAATTATAATTATAATTACAAATTACAATTACAAAGTAATTATAAAGGTACAAGTTTATTATATAATTTATCACATTATTCACAAACAAGGAATAAAGATAAATGCAATATCAAAGGCTAATGTTAAGCGAGGAGAAACAAGGTAGAACAAACCAGTGTGTCATCCCTAAAATACCACATACATTCTAAAATAAAGTTCTTAGTGCTTTGTAGTTAATGGGAGAAAGCACCAGGACAGGGTGGTAAGTAAGGCTAATATTCAAAGATCCTATAAGCCTAGAGTCAAGTGCCCTATCAATATAAAGACCTCCCAAACCCTGGGTCCCTTACCCATTCTGTCATATATCAGGATCCACATGATGCCGCCCAAACGAGCGTTTCACATTGGCTTCATTAGGGGCCTGTATTTATTAGTCGCTTCCTTTCCAGTCTGATATTTTGGGGTAGGGAGTTCTAGAGTAGGGAGGATGCACAGGAGAAATCTTGTATGCGATTGTGGGAACATGAGATAAGATTGTAATGGAGAATGAGATCTTGTGAGGATCAGAGGTTGCATGCAGGTAAGGACCTAGAGACTAAGGGTACCGTCACACAGTGGCATTTTGATCGCTACGACGGCACGATTTGTGATGTTCCAGCGATATATCCGTGACGTTCCAGCGATCTCGCTGTGTCTGACACGCTCCTGCGATCAGGGACCCCGCTGAGAATCGTACGTCGTAGCAGATCGTTTGAAACTTTCTTTCGTCGTCTAGTGTCCCGCTGTGGCGGCATGATCGCATGGTGTAACAAAGGTGTGCACGATATTGTATACGATGTGTGCATAGTAACCAACGGCTTCTACATCGCACATACGTCATGAAATTATCGCTCCAGCGTCGTACATTGCAAAGTGTGACAGCAGTCTACGACGCTGAAGCGATATTGTTAGGATGCTGGAGCGTCACGGATCGTGCCGTCGTAGCGATCAAAATGCCACTGTGTGACGGTACCCTAAGTCACAGATCTATGGAGGAGACAGGTTACCCAGAGGCAGCGAGCTTGCAGGACTGGGGAGAGTAAGCAGCCATTTACTTCTTTTGATAAGTCTAGTGGGGGGTTGAGCGAGATGGAGGAAAAATAATGAATTCTGATGTATCCATGTTACGTTTAAGAAATCTAGCAGAGAACAAAGATGAAATAGCAGACAGACTTTGTGGGATTATGGTTAGTAAGGAGGTAATATCAGGACCAGTAAGTTCATTAGGTGTGTTATCAGCATAGGTGTGATACTGAAAGCCGTGCAACTCTATGAACTGTCCCAGACCAAAGGTGTAGATGAAGAAGAGCAAAGGTCCTAGAACTGAACCTTGGGGGAAACCAACAGATAGGGGGCAAGATGAGGAGGTGGTGCGTGAATGGGAGATGTTAAATGTCTGGTCTGTAACGTATGAGGAAATCCAATTGTGAAGTCAAGAGATCAGATAATCTGTAGTAAGGGTACCCTCACACTATACGATTTACCTACGATCACGACCAGCGATATGACCTGGCCGTGATCGTAGGTAAATCGTAGTGTGGTTGCTGGGGAGCTGTCACACAGACAGCTCTCCAGCGACCAACGATGCCGAGGTACCCGGGTAACCAGGGTAAACATCGGGTTACTAAGCGCAGGACCGCGCTTAGTAACCCGATGTTTACTTTGGTTACAAGCGTAAAACTAAAAAAAAACAAACAGCACATACTTACATTCTGGTGTCCGTCAGGTCCCTTGCCGTCTGCTTCCCGCACTGTGACTGCCGTCCGTAAAGTGAAAGTGAAAGCACGTCACCGCTGTGCTCTGCTTTCACTTTACGGCCGGCAGTCACAGTGCGGGAAGCAGACGGCAAGGGACCTGACGGACATCAGAATGTAAGTATGTGCTGTTTGTTTTTTTTTAGTTTTACGCTTGTAACATACATAGTAACATAGTAACATAGTAACATAGTTAGTAAGGCCGAAAAAAGACATTTGTCCATCCAGTTCAGCCTATATTCCATCATAATAAATCCCCAGATCTACGTCCTTCTACAGAACCTAATAATTGTATGATACAATATTGTTCTGCTCCAGGAAGACATCCAGGCCTCTCTTGAACCCCTCGACTGAGTTCGCCATCACCACCTCCTCAGGCAAGCAATTCCAGATTCTCACTGCCTTAACAGTAAAGAATCCTCTTCTATGTTGGTGGAAAAACCTTCTCTCCTCCAGACGCAAAGAATGCCCCCTTGTGCCCGTCACCTTCCTTGGTATAAACAGATCCTCAGCGAGATATTTGTATTGTCCCCTTATATACTTATACATGGTTATTAGATCGCCCCTCAGTCGTCTTTTTTCTAGACTAAATAATCCTAATTTCGCTAATCTATCTGGGTATTGTAGTTCTCCCATCCCCTTTATTAATTTTGTTGCCCTCCTTTGTACTCTCTCTAAGCGGTCCTGCGCTTAGTAACCCGATGTTTACCCTGGTTACAAGCGAACGCATCGCTAGATCGCATCGCTAGATCGCTTGATCGGTGTCACACACACCGATCTAGCGATGCCAGTGGGAGATCCAGCGACCAAAGAAAGTTCTAAACGATCTACTACGACGTACGATTCTCAGCAGGATCCCTGATCGCTGCTGCGTGTCAGACACAGCGATATCGTAACGATATCGCTGGAACGTCACGAATCGTACCATCGTAGCGATCGAAATGGCAGTGTGTGACGGTACCCTAAGAGGGAATGGTCCACCGGGTCGAGCGCAGAGGGCAGGTGCAGAAGGAGGAGGACGGAGTAGTTTAGCTTGAATTTGTCAGGTAGTAGGTCATTGGTGTTAGGAGTCGAGTTCCCACTGCTGCACAGGGGGAATCTCAAACCATGTCTGCTGCGGTCTCCCATTCTCCTTCAGCCCCAGTGGAGCCTGCTCAGCAGAGACGTCGGTCCCAGCGTCAGCCTCAAACTGATACTGTGCAAATGGTTACTGCTGCCTTTCCAGGCTCTGCCTTTGTAGCCAGTACTGATCAGCAGCGAGCAGGCATTTCAGGGACTAAGTTCTGCTTTTCCCATACTGAGTATGTCCACAGGATGACCTCTCATTGTAGGTCAGGGGTCACACGCTCAGGTCCTGTAACAGTTCCTATTGGACCATTAGGAAGGTCCTATAGAGCTACAGCTATAAGGTTCGCATGGCCATGCGCTAGTATAAACTTGATAATGTGTGTGTGTAGATGAATGTCTGTTGATGGATGAAAGCTCCGTAAAGGGCCACTGTCACCCCATCCAGCCGTTATAAACTAAAAGAGCCACCTTGTGCAGCAGTAATGCTGCATTCTAACAAGGTGGCTCTTTCAGTTTTGTGTTCATGTATTAATAAAATAAAGCGCTTTAAAACTTTTCAAAAATACCTATCTTTGTCCACGGAGGCGGGTCTGAAGCCTCCTCTGTGAAGCGTCACTCATCTCTTCTGGGGCGATGGTCGCCGCCCCCTGCGCGCTGTTCTTCTTAAATCGGGCACCTGCGCTGTGCGTGCCTGCCTGGGGCAGGCGCATTGAGAATTGGCAGTCATAGCTCAGATGCCGGGTTCCTGACTGCGCCTGTGCGGGCAGTGCGGCCACCCTGTTACTGAATCCCCGCACTGTGTTATGCATTATGCACAGTGCGGGGCTGGGATTCCTGGGCATGCGCACTGCGCTTGTCAGATGCTCCCCCAGGTTTCCCGCCTTCCAGCGTAGGTCTGTGCAGGAATCTGCCCAGGAATCCCAGCCCCGCACTGTGCATAATGCATAACACAGTGCGGGGCGGGGATTCAGTAACAAGGTGGCCGCACTGCCCGCACAGGTGCAGTCAGGAACCCGGCATCTGAGCTATGACTGCCAATACTCAATGCGCCTGCCCCAGGCAGGCACGCACAGCGCAGGCGCCGGATTTATTTACGGTGACTCTGTGAAGCAACAGAGTTCGCTTCCATTCACACTGTGTGAGGTTTAACCCATGTATGAGCAAGCGTCCATCCGCCATTGCTCAGCAGCAGGTGTCATCTCTGCACAGTGGACCCCAGACTGCGAATGCACCTCATATTCTCTAACATTATAATTTGGCGCGTTCTGCCAGTCCCAAAATTATACTAGTGCCAGGGTCTGGCTAGTAATGACAGATGAACAGCGACTGCAGTGGTACATCCAGCAGCTGGAGGGCAGGTTGGCGGCTCTCGAGCGTACAACCTCAGTTGTGGATGTTAGTGCAGTAGCTGTTCAGGCTGCTAGCGTGGCTGCAGCAAGTTTGTCCACTGCCACCCCTGTTCTGACCTTATCCCACCTCCCACTGCCAGATAATTACTCTGGTGATAGCAAGTCATGTAGTTCGTGAGACAGTGCGATAAATATCTCGAGCTCCTGGCTGCACGTTTTCCCACAGAGCGGGCAAAGGTGGGATTCATTATATCCCTTCTGTCGGACAGGGAGTTGGAGTGGGCTACGCCACTGTGGGAGCGCGACGAACATGTGGTGCAGAGTGCTCCACTGTTTCTGAGCACTCTGAAACAGGTATTTTTAGGGCCTTGAGTCACCCATGATACAGCGCTCCAGCTGCTGACATTGACCCAGGGCTTGTCTATGGTCAGCCATTTTGCCGTCCACTTCCGGACTTTAGCTTATGGGCTGGAGTGGCCGGATAAAGCCCTCATCCCTGTATTTTGGAGGGGGCTGGCTGACCATGTGAAGGATGCTTTTTCCCACCACACTGAAGGAGCTAAAAAGCTGTATCAACTCGAATCAACCTTCATTTTAACGAGCGAAGGGAGAGCGAGCCCAGTGTAGGCAGAGGTTTCAGCTGGTTCCCACCTTTGCCAAACCTCTGGAATCTCCGAGGCGGGCGTCTGAGTCACATGAGGCCATGGAGGTGTCACGAGCGGGATCTAAGTCCAGGACCGCTCGTGCACTCAAGGTCTGTCATGTTTGCCGGCAGTCAGGACATCTTGCATCCAGATTTACCCAGCGGTTGGGAAAAAGTCCGCGTCTAGTGGTTGTAGGAGGAGGTACACTAGACACGGCGACGTTTTCCTCCAAACTGTCCTTCTAGGCCACAATTACCATAGGCCCATCCACTGTTATGGTAGAGCTTTGCATTGATTCCGGGGCGCAGGGCAATTTTATGTAATCTGCCTTCGCCCAGCGACACGCAATACCCCTGGTGATGCTTGCCAAACCTGTGACCGTGCGAGTGGTAAATGGGTTGACACTGCCCTCACAGATAACACATCAAACCATCCCATTTACCTTATCCATGTCCCCATCTCATCAGGAGATTATCTCCCTGCTAGTCATTCCTGAGGGAATTGATGAAGTCCTGTTGGGGATACCATGGCTACGCTACCACTTTCTTCATATAGAGTGGTCCTCGGCGAGAATTCTGGGATGGAGTGAATCTTGTGAGGCTAGATGTCTAAGGGAGTGCGTTCAGGTTGCTACAACTGAAGTACCCACAGATCTTTCCTCTCTCCCCAAGCACTATTGACCATATGCAGACGTGATCTCCAAGAGGGCTGTGGATACCCTCCCTCCTCACCACTGCTATGACTGTCCTATTGACCTCATGCCTGGTGCTGAGCCTCCCCGGGGTCGAGTCTACCCGTTATCTCTCCCGGAGATGGAGGCAATGTCTCAGTACATTCAGGAGAATCTGGCAAGAGGATTAATTAGGAAGTCAGTGTCACCTGCAGGGGCAGGGTTCTTCTTTGTGCAGAAGAAGAACGGAGAATTAAGTCCATGCGTAGATTACAGGGGTCTTAACACCATCACTGTTAAGAATAAATACCCTCTGCCCCTGATATCTGAGCTCTTCGATAGGTTGCGTGGAGCGGGGGTATTTACTAAGCTTGATTTGTGGGGTGCTTACAACCTGATTTGCAACCATGAGGTGAACGAATGGAAGACGGCGTTTAACACCAGGTATGGGCATTATGAATACCTGCTTATGCCCTAAGGCTTTGTAATGCCCCAGCTGATTTCCAAGACTTTGTCAACGATATCTTCCAGGATATGCTCTCCACCTTGGTTGTAGTCTATCTGGATCATATTCTCATCTACTCTCTAGATATAGACTCCCTAACGGAGAGATGTTTGCAAAGTCTTAGACCTCCTATGGGAAAACTCCCTCTATGCCAAGTTGGAGAAGTGTGTGTTTGAGCAGGAATCTTTGTCTTTCCTGGGCTATATCATCTCTGCCCAAGGATTGGCTATGGATCCTACCAAGCTACAGACTGTGATGGACTGGCAATACACCCATTCTCTCAAAACAGTGCAGCGCTTTATTGGGTTCATCAACTATTATGCCAGCTCATTTCCGACTTCTCAACTTTGGTAGCTCCCCTGGTTGCCCTCACCAAGAAGAAAGCTAATCCCAAATTGTGGTCGGAGGAGGTCTCCAATGCCTTCCTCTCTATCAAGTCACACTTTGCTGGCACTCCCATTTTACATTGCCACAATGTTATTAAACCATTTATCATGGAGGTGGATGCCTCTTTCGTCGGAGCTAGAGCAGTCATCTTCCAGAATGATGCTCAAGGTCGGAAGCATCCTTGCTTCTACTTCTCCAAGTCCTTCACACCGGCAGAGAGGAATTATTCCATCGGGGACAGGGAGCTGCTAGCCATGAAGTTGGCCTTTTTTGAGTGGAGACATCTTCTGGAGAGGGCTCGCTACCCCTTCCAAGTATTCACCGACCACAAAAATTTGGTGTATTTACAAACCGCCCAGTGGCTAAACTCTCGCCAGGCCAAATGGTCCCTGTTCTTCTCCCGGTTCCACTTTACTCTCAATTTTCTCTCCGGGGAGATGAACACTCGGGGAGACACTCTCTCTTGCTCCTTTGTGTCATCAGAGGAGGAGCCTTGGCTTATTGTCCCTTCAGAGAGCCTGAGAACTGTGGCTCCAGTTTCGCTAGAGTCTGTGTCCCCAGGCAAGACTTTTGTGCCATCTAATTTATGGCCGAAGGTTCTCTCTTGGGCTCACTCGTCCAGGGTGGGAGAACATTTTGGGACCAAGGGGACATTTGAGCTTCTGGCGAGGATGTACTAGTGGCCACATATGGCCCGTGACGTCGGGGACTATATTCGGGCATGTGTCTCTTGCGCCAAGAATACTTGACAAAGGCCACTCTGGCCGAAACGTTGTAACTTTATGATGGCAGAATAAATCTTCTTTTGGACATTTATCACCTGGTATGGATGCTGCTCTTCTTTTCTTTTCTGCGATTTTTGGTCCGATTGGATCCTTGGACTTTGGAGCGTGCATCCCCCAAGCTTAGTGCTGATGGTTGACTCTCTTGCATTGCGCCAAGAATCCGTCTCCTCGGCAATGGCCTGCTGGGTTACTTTACCCCCTGCCGGTGGCAGACAAGCCCTGGGAGATGGTCGGGATGGACTTCGTGGTGGGCTTACCAAAGTGTCGTAGCTGCACCTTTATCTGGTTAGTCACCGACCATTTTTCAAAAATGGTGCACTTGGTGCCGCTTCCACAGTTACCTTCTGCACGAGCCTTGGCAGCGCTGTTCAATAAACACGTTTTCTGCCTGCATGGTATGCTAGACAAAAATGTCAGTGACCGGGGTCCCCAGTTTGCGTCTCGCTTTTGGAGAGAGCTCTGTCGTTTACTCAGCATTGAGCTGAATCTCTCTTCTGCGTACCACCCCGGGATGAATGGTTTGGTAGAGAGGGCCAACCAGACTCTGCTAACATACCTGCTACATTTTGTCTTTGCCAGGCAGAATGACTGGGCATCCTTGCTACCATGGGTGGAATTTGCATTGAACAACGCCGTAGCCGACTCCACCGGGCAGACCCCATTCCTCCTTAACTACGGCCAGCATCCACATGTCCCTGTGCCCACTCCCGTGTCATCCATCGATTCTAGGGTGGCAGACTGGGTGGTGGAGGCACGCGACATTTGGGATCACACACAGGATGCCATCCGGGTCTCCAAGGAGAGAATGAGCGTTTCTGCCGATGCACATCGGCGCCCTGCTCCTACCTTTGCTCCTGGTGACTTAGTGTCGAGTTGAGTCCACTAAGTTTCCGCCTAAGTACATAGGCCCTTTCAAGGTCCTTGAACAAGTCTATCGGTTGGCCCTTCCTCCACACCTAGGTATCACCAACACCTTTCATGTGTCCCTCCTAAAACCCGTTTACATGTCCCGGTTTCCGACTCATCTGCCGGGACATCGGGCTCGTCCACAGACGATTACGAGGTTAATGCTATTACGGAGTGTAAGGTGGCACGTGGCAAAAAATTCTATCTGGTGGATTGAAATGGTCATGGCCCACAGGACAGGATCTGGGAATCTGTTGAGCACATTCGGCACTGCTGCTCATTGCGGCCATTGAGCATAGAGACGACCAGGGAGGGGGGACAATGTTAGGAGTCAAGTTCCCACCGCTGCACAGGGGAAATCTCGAACCATGTCTGCTGTGGTCTCCCATTTTCTTTCAGCCGCAGTGGAGCCTGCTCAGCGGATACGTCGGTCCCAGCGTCTGGCTCAAGCTGATACTGTGTGCTTGGTTACTGCTGCCTTTCCAGGCTCTGCCTTTGTAGCCAGTACTGATCAGCAGGGAGCAGGCGTTTCAGGGACTAACTAATGATTTTCCCATACTGAGCATGCCCACAGGACGACCTCTCATTGGAGGTCGGAGGTTACACGCTCAGGTCCTGTAACAGCTCCTATTGGACCATTAGGAAGGTCCTAGAGAGCTACAGCTATAAAAGGTTCGCATGACCAAGCGTCTGTCGATGGATGAAAGCTCCTTAATCATTTTCATTCCTTGTGTTGATAACTGCTCACGAATGGTGGAAGCTACCAAGTGCCCGACAGTGCTACCTGCAAACTTAGCACACGTTTCAGCGTCTATTCGCAGTGCGTGCCTGTACTGCACAGTGCGTAATCAGTGCGCTTTCCTGACAGCCGGTCAATGTAGGGTGGGAATTCCCGCTTGGACTCAGAATCTGACTCAGGGCGTCTTCAGGCACGGGCTCAAAAGCCACCGAGGGTCAGAGCGAGTCTAATCACCAGTTTAGTGGATGTGATTCATAGGGATAATAATAATAATAATAATAATTTTTATTTATATAGCGCCAACATATTCCGCAGCGCTTTACAAATTATAGAGGGGACTTGTACATACAATAGACATTACAGCATAACAGAAATACAGTTCAAAACAGATACCAAGAGGAGTGAGGGCCCTGCTCGTAAGCTTACAAACTATGAGGAAAAGGGGAGACACGAGAGGTGGATGGTAACAATTGCTATAGTTATTCGGACCAGCCATAGTGTAAGGCTTGGGTGTTCATGTAAAGCTGCATGAACCAGTTAATTAATTTTTTTTTTTTTTTTTTAATATAGGCCACACAGGGATCGTTAGGTTAATGCATTGAGGCGGTAGGCCAGTCTGAACAAATGAGTTTTTAGGGCACGCTTAAAACTGTGGGGATTGGGGATTAATCGTATTATCCTAGGTAGTGCATTCCAAAGAATCGGCGCAGCACGTCTAAAGTCTTGGAGACGGGAGTGGGAGGTTCTGATTATTGAGGATGCTAACCTGAGGTCATCAGCAGAGCGGAGGGCACGGGTAGGGTGGTAGACTGAGACCAGAGAGGAGATGTAGGGTGGTGCTGAGCCATGGAGTGCTTTGTGGATGAGGGTAGTAGTTTTGTACTGGATTCTTGAGTGGATGGGTAACCAGTGTAATGACTGGCACAAGGTAGAGGCATCGGTGTAACGGTTGGTGAGGAATATGATCCTGGCAGCAGCATTCAGGACAGATTGGAGCGGGGAGAGTTTGGTAAGAGGGAGGCCGATTAGTAGAGAGTTACAATAGTCCAGACGAGAATGAATAAGTGAAACAGTAAGAGTTTTTGCAGAGTCGAAAGTAAGAAAAGGGCGAATTCTAGAAATGTTTTTGAGATGCAGGTAAGAAGAGCGAGCCAGTGATCGGATGTGGGGGGTGAATGAAAGGTCAGAATCAAGGATGACCCCAAGGCAGCGGGCATGTTGCTTTGGAGTAATGGTGGAACCGCAAACGGAGATGGCAATGTCAGGCAAAGGTAGGTTAGTAGAGGGAGAAAACACGAGGAGTTCAGTTTTTGACAGGTTTAGTTTCAGATAGAGGGAGGACATGATGCTAGAGACAGCGGTAAGACAATCACTGGTGTTTTCTAATAAGGCAGGCGTGAGATCAGGAGAAGAAGTGTATAGTTGGGTGTCGTCAGCATAGAGATGGTACTGGAAGCCAAATCTACTGATTGTTTGTCCAATAGGGGCAGTATACAAAGAGAAGAGGAGGGGGCCTAGGACTGATCCTTGAGGAACCCCAACAGTAAGGGGAAGGTGAGAGGAGGAGGAACCAGCGAAACATACAGTGAAGGATCGGTCAGAGAGATAGGAGGAGAACCAGGAGAGAACGGTGTCCTTGAGGCCGATGGAGCGGAGCATAGTGAGGAGGAGCTGATGATCCACAGTATCAAATGCTGCAGAGAGATCCAAGAGAATTAGCATGGAGTAGTGACCATTAGATTTAGCTGTTAGTAGGTCATTAGAGACTTTAGTGAGGGCAGTTTCAGTAGAGTGTAAAGAGCGGAAACCAGATTGAAGAGGGTCGAGAAGAGAGTTATCTGAGAGATAGCGGGTAAGACGGGAGTGGACCAGGCGTTCGAGGAGTTTAGAGATGAAGGGAAGATTAGAGACAGGTCTATAATTAGCGGCACAGTTTTGGTCGAGGGATGGTTTTTTAAGTAATGGATGTATGATGGCATGCTTAAATGAGGAGGGAAAAATACCGGAAGTGAGGGAAAGGTTGAATATTTTAGTTAGGTGATCCCACTATTGTCTTTCATCTGCACCCTGCGACTGCCAACAAGGCAGGGCGCAACGTATTTGACTCTGTGAAGCAACAGAGTTTGCTTCCATTCATGCTATGTGAGGTCTAACCCACGTGTGATCAAGCATCCATCTGCCATTACTCAGCAGCAGGTGTCATCTCTGCACGGAAGGACCCTGGACTGCGAACGCACCTCATATTCTCTAATATTATTATTTGGTGTGTTCCACCAGTCCTAACAATTGGTGACTTTAGTCAGGGCAATTTCAGTGGAATGATGTAGCCGGAAGCTAGATTGTAAGTGGTTGAAGAGGGAGTGGGAGTGGCAGTAGAAGTGGGAGGTTAGTTCAAAATGGACATGTTGTTCCAGTTGTCTTGAGGCATAAGAGAGAAATGATACGGGGAGATAGAAAGACAGAGAGGATGGATCAAGAGAGTGCTTTTTGAGGATGGGTGTGACTGAGGCATGTTTGAAGAATGAGGGGAAGATACCAGTTGTTGATGACAGATTGTAGAGGTTAGTTAGGGTTGGGATTAAGACTGTGATGAGTTTTTGGATGAGGTGGGACAAGATCGGTTCAAGTTCACAGGTGGTGAGACGTGATCTGGAGAGTAGAGAGGAAGATTGACCTTCCATAATGGCGGAGAAGCTGGTTTTGGAGGAGTAGGGCTCAGTATTTTTTAGGAGGCGCTGTTGGGATTTTTATTTCGAAGATTTGTCTGAAGTCATCAATCTTCTGCTTGAAGAATGAGGCAAAGTATTCAGCTGAGATTAAAAGAGAGGCATGGGTTGTTTGAGAATGGAGGAGACAATTGAAAGTATTGAATAGCTGTTTATATGTGAGACAGAGAGGATATGAGAGATGAGCAGTATGTTTGTTTTCCTGCTGTGAGTGTGGATTTAAAAATAGCCAGGTACTGTTTCAATGTGATGAAGTGTGGAGATGAGCGAATTTGATCAGCGAATGTTCGCCAAATATAAATTTGGCACGAGTATAGCACATTTGGATCTATGATCAGAAAGCCGAGAAAAATTGCATAAAATCAGTAAAAATTGGTATCATTCGGTAAAAGTGCAGGAAAATATTGGCATTGACACAAAAATGTTTCCCGCACTTTGGCAAAGATAATGGTGGTTTATCATGATTGTTTGGCACATGGATGATGAGAGGAGGGGAGTTGTAGAGCTCAGAGGCATGGCGTTCTTGTAAGCACATCACAGCAGTCATTTTTTTCCCTAACTTTATGTGTCCACATTGCAGCTAACCAATCAGTGAGAAGGAAGCACCCACAATGTTCTGAAACAACTGCTTGTGTCATTGGCTGCTGAAAGCATATGTCTATCTGCATATCAATAGTGGACATGTTGTCTTAGCGCAATTTTGACACTGATACAGCGCAGAGAGGCTGCTCCTGTCGCTGCCACTGTTTGCATCCAAATTTGAGCTATTTAGTAAGGCGGTTGTGTAGCAGTCAGATATTGTAGATAGATGGTGTCCAGTGTGGCTGTAAAATTTACATTCTGGATTTTGTTTTTTTTGGAGGGAGGCATTACTGAGATTGTCAAAGCCGGCAGGAACATGTCCTGTAAGTGTGTTGTGTTGTGCACTGCTTCTATTGTGCTCTGTGCACGAATATGCCAGTCTAAATAATATTTCAGTAGGTAAATGTGTAAAAGCCTGCTGTATCCAACATTTTAGCTAGTTAGATAGGTGGTTGTATATCAGTCAGATACTGAAGGTACCTTATGTCCACTGAGGCTGTAAAATTTACCTTAATAATTTTTAAATTTTTTGGGGGTCATACTTAAAGGGAACCTGTCACCCCGTTTTTTGAGATTGAGCTATAAATACTGTTAAATAGGGCCTGCCCTGTGTGTTCCTATAGTGTATGTAGTGTACCCCGATTCCCCACCTATGCTGAGAAATAACTTACCAAAGTCGCCGTTTTCGCCTGTCAATCAGGCTGGTCAGGTCGGGAGGGCGTGGTGGGGAATCGGGGTACACTACATACACTATAGGAACACACAGCGCAGGCCCTATTTAACAGTATTTATAGCTCAATCTCAAAAAACGGGGTGACAGGTTCCCTTTAAGTGCACAAACAAATTCAGCAGGGCACGTGTTGTGCACTGCTTCTATTGTTATCCATGCATGAGTTTAACATTCTAATTCACATGTAGCTAGTGAAAAAAAATTAAACAGCCCCTTGGTTCCCACCAAGTAATTTACTGCTGTGGTGAAATAAAACTGTCTACAAACCTAAGGTGCGTTAAAAAAAGTTATAATTTTTGCAGGTGCTAAATGTTAAACACCCTTATGTATCCCACGTAGTCATTTTGTGACGGTGATAGTAACTGTCTGCAGACCTAAGGCATACTAAAAGAAAATTATAATTTGACAGTTGCAAAAAGTTAGGCAAATCACTGTAGCACACATTGTCATTTGTTTAGGTTGAAATAAAGCTGTAGAGGCCTGATCCAGATGCCACTATTAAATTCTTCTGTTATTAAAATCATAAAGTAAAGGACCTAAGTTTAAAAAGAGTTTGTAGCATCTAGTGTGTTATAGAGGGCTGATACATAGGCCACAAAAAATATTTTGTTAATAATGTCATACAGTAAGGGACCTGATTTTAAAAAGAGTTTGTAGCAACTAATGTGTTATAGAGGGCTGAATCACTAGTGAAGCGAGCAATGTCACGTCCTATGCAAAGACAACTGACAACTTATGTTACTGGACAAGCTACAGCACTACCTTTCTTTGGCAGCTATACACCAGTATGCCTTGTTGATAAAGCCCAGAAAGAGTATGTACTAGAGTGTATAGCAAGTGCAGCTTCAAGTGGCCTCTCTTCCTCTTCCTCCACCTCAACATTACACCCAGTACAGTCCACAGATGTGACACCAAAATTCCTCTTGCTTTCCCCCACGCCCCAACTATCCAAATGTTCAACTGACTGTATGGAACCATATATGGGCTATTCTGAAATGCTGTTCACATATTCTATGACATGTTCATCAGATGTGTACTCAAAAGCTTTGCAGAGTCAAGATGCGGAAATCTGTACAGATGCCCAAACTTTTTTTAGCTTGGATCCTGGACAGGAAGAACTTTGGTCCCAACAGCATCCTGACCCCTGTCATCAGGCTTTAACCCCTAGGGGGAGGTGTTCCTGACGAGACTCAGATATCTGAAGCTCACGCAGACTGTATTGTGCTGGCATGGCAAGAAGAGGAGGAGAATGACTCCAATGGCCAGGAATGTAATAACACAGAGGATGATGATGAGGTGTTAGATCCCAGTTGGCGTGAACATAGAGGCACACAGCGAAGTAGGGCATCTGAGGAGGAAGACGAGGAGGTTACGTTGCACCGTCATAGACACATAGTGATGCAGACACAACGAGCGATGCATCATCAGCCACAACTGTGTCTCTGAACAGCATCATCCACTGGTCTGCAGCTCATAGGGGTGGCAAGGGTTGCTCAGCCTGGGACTTTTTTGACGCAGCAAAGGATGAGCCAACTTGCAAAAAAACTAAGTTGAGGTAAAAGCTGTAATAATTTACTACTAAATGTATGAACCTTCACATGCGCAATCAATCTCTTTATAGCCCCAGCGGTAATGTCAGCGCGTGCCCCAGCACAGCACTCGCCGGAAGCGGCAGAGTCGGCGTCCAACGTCACGAAACCGCACCCCGCACTGACGCGGGGCTATAAAGAGACCTCCACTTCTTCTTACACTAGCGCCCCCCGAGGAAGCAATATATGCGAAACGGGCGTCGGGGCTCCCTCTCCCGCACACGGCTACAGGTCGGTACGCTATGTATGCATTTTTCATTTTTCATATACTCTGGTGGCTGACCTTAGGTCCTATTCAATTATATGGGATTCTCCCTAGATGACTTATCTTTACCCATACCTTCGGTCTTGGCTTATTTATGCCATATAGTACACTTTGTCACTTTCAATATATACTGAGCTCTCCACTGATGGTATTGGTTACTTCTCAGTGTATATATATATATATCTGCACTAGGCACTTTATCCTAATTTACTCTCCGCATTTCATAGTGTTTATCGCCCTGTATTAGTACGCATTATGTGAGCACTTATATCATACACTGATCACTTTTTCTGCCATATATTTGCATACTTAACTTATAAGCTTGACCTTCACTATCTGCATTATGCATTGTATATGGTCTTTACTGAAGGCTGTTTGGTATTGGTAGTTTTTGTATCAAGACATTTGTTTGCAACAATATTCTTTTTGCTCTATTTATATATCATTTGTGCCGTGTGTGGTACTAGTGTCGCCTCTTTTATCTCATTTTTGCATCTTGTTATTTGGTTTTTATTCTCTACATTTGTTAAATTTATATATATGGTTTTTTCAATAAAATTGTTATATTTTAGCTCATTGTGTCCATTTTTGTTTTGGGTTACTATATTTATTATGGCGGAGCTCTTTACCTCTGGTGCCCTGTTTATAGGTTTACCTTTCACATTTTGGTCTTCCAAAATTGATTAGGGGTCTGAGGTCGCCTTACATACCTTGGAGATTTTATCGTGTCCAGTAGCCAACGTTCTCTCAGAACATGTCTTCAGCGCTACTGGTGGTGTCCTGATGGATAAGCGCATACGGCAGTCCCCTGAAAGTTTTGACTGCCTCACTTTCATTAAGATGAAGAAGTCAAGTATCTCTTAGGACTTTTCCACCCCAATTGCAGACTGCACAGAATAGTAGATATTGCATTTTTTGTGTGATGCATTAATGTCACGTAACTGCACCCTTTGATATCTTTAGTGTTGCTTCTGTGGCTGCTACTGCTGCTGCTGATGATGTTAAACCAAATTTGTTGTAATGTGAACAGTCATGGTTGGTCTACATCTGCTGTGTTAGCTGTAGTGGAAGACATGTCGGTCCCAATTGTACTATTTCTTTTCTATCACCTGTTGGTGAAATTAATGCCACTTTGGTGCTGTCTGCCAATACTTTTTGGAAACATGAACACTCCTGATTCGGTGTCCATCTGCTGGATTGGGTGTAGAGAAAGGCTTGTTGGTCCATATTAGAATATTTCTAGTTTGGGAAAATTGATGCCACTTCTGTGGGGTATTTCCCTCATTTCTTTAAATATGAACACTCCTTGAAGGGTGTCCATCTGCTGTATTGGGTCTCTCCAAAGGACTATCCTTTTGCCTTAATAATAAATCTAAGGACTTTGACCTTTGACATTTTGCTAAAGACATTGCAAATAACCACTTAGATACTGAAGAAGATACTCATGATTCTATAGAACGTTTTCACCTCGATGTCCTATCTAAATCTAATTTGTGTCCTTTAGAAGACAAAAGTCACCAAATTAATGCCTTCAGTGACATTGTACAAAAAGAATTTGAAAAAAAATCACACGTAGACCTATTATTAATAAAAAGAAGAAATGCAATCTTAATTTGCAAGAGAAACAAGCATTGAAATAACTGTCATTTAATAATTTGATTGTGATTAGACCAGCTGATAAAGGTGGAGGAATTGTAATTCAGAATCGATGCGATTATATTAATGAAGCCCACAGGATTCTGTCTGACACTGATTACTATATTAAAAGCTCATTGAATGATTATTTTAATTCCATTAAAGCTTATAATGTTCTTATCGCTGAGGGTCTCTCCCAGAATACTTTTAATAGTAAAGAGAGGAACTTCCTAAGTATTTCGAACCCCAGTACCCCTTTTTTCTATCATTTACCCAAAGTGCACAAAAGTCTTTACAATTCCCCTGGCAGACCGATTTTTGCAGGTATCAATTCTCTAACTTCGAATTTAGCCCACTACAATGATAGGATTATGCTACCGCATGTATTTAATTTGGAAAGCCACCTCAAAGACTCAACTCGCCTGTTATATCTGCTGCAAGAAGTCACTTGGAAACCGCAATATGTTTTTATCACAATGAATGTCACTGCACTTTACTCTAATATTCCACATGATGTTGGCATAAATTGTTTTAATCAATTTTTAAATTCTGATAATAGGCTTTCCTTGGCACAAAAAGATTTTATTACATAAGGAATTGATTTTATATTGAAAAATTTGAATTTACTTTTGAAAAAATATTTTATCAACAAATCAAGGGGACTGCGATGGGCTCAAAGGTAGCGCCCACGTTCGCTAACTTTTTTATAGGATATTTTTGAAATTTTTTTATTTCAAATAAAAATTGGTGCAAAGGTATTATTTTATATAAAAGATTTATAGATGATCTATTTTTATATTTGGGACAACTCCACTAATAATATTGAAGCTTTTATCCAGTCAATAAATTTTAACAGCTGGTATCTTTCCTTTACAGTGGCCCATAATAATCTGTCCATCAACTTTTTAGATGGTACCCTTTTTATTAAAGAAGAAAAGATCTGCAGCAAAACTTTTTTTAAGAAAACTGGACCCCAAAGGGTATATCCACTATAGTAGTGGACATTACAAACATGATTAAATAATATTCCCAGCAGTCAATTTTACCGTATTAGAAAGAACTGTTCACTATTTACCGATTTTAAAAAACATTCTAATGTTTTAAAGAAATATTTCTGCACTCAGTATTACCCTTCACATTTAATTAAAAATTATTTTAAAAATTCTATAAAACTAAATCAGAGAACATTATTAGAGCACCAAAAGAAAAAAACAACTAATAATAATTACTAGGGTTGAGCGACCTTTACTTTTATAGGATCGGGTCGGGTTTCACGAAACCCGACTTTTTCAAAAGTCGGGTCGAGTGAAATCGGCCGATCCTATAAAAAAGTCGGGGTCGGGGTCGGCCGAAACCTGAAACCCAATGCAGTGCATTGGGTTTAAATGGTTCCCAGGGTCTGAAGGAGCGGAAACTCTCCTTCAGGCCCTGCGATCCATATTTTAGTGTAAAATAAAGAATCAAAATAAAAAATATCGCAATACTTACCCTCTGACGCGCCCTGGTACTAACCGGGAACCTTCCTTCCTTAGAATCAGCCTTCCAGGACCTTGCGGTGACGTCGCGGTGACGTCGCGGCTTGTGATTGGCCGCGCGGCCGCCCATGTGACCACTCGCGCGACCAATCACAAGCCGCGACGTCACCGCGACGTCACCGAAGGTCCTGGAAGGGCTGATTCTTAGGAAGGAAGGCTGCCGGAAAGAAGCAGGGCGCGTCCGAGGGTGAGTATATTCCTATTAGGTATATACTCACCCTCGGAAAGAAGCAGGGCGCGTCCGAGGATGAGTATATTCCTATTAGGTATATACTCACCCTCGGACGCGCCCTGCTTCTTTCCGGCAGCCTTCCTTCCTAAGAATCAGCCCTTCCAGGACCTTCGGTGACGTCGCGGTGACGTCGCGGCTTGTGATTGGTCGCGCGAGCGGTCACATGGGCGGCCGCGCGGCCAATCACAAGCCGCGACGTCACCGCGACGTCACCGCAAGGTCCTGGAAGGCTGATTCTAAGGAAGGAAGGTTCCCGGCTAGTACCAGGGCGCGTCAGAGGGTAAGTATTGCGATATTTTTTATTTTGATTCTTTATTTTACACTTAAATCTGAATTCCAATACCAATTCCCGATATAAACATATCGGGAATTGGTATCGGAATTCCGATTCTAGATTCAAAAGATCGCCGACTTCATGGCCGACCCCACACAGGGGTCGGGTCGGGTTTCATGAAACCCAACCTTGCCAAAAGTCGGCGACTTTTGAAAAATTTCGACCCGTTTCGCTCAACCCTAATAATTACTCATTGAACTTTATAACACAATTCTCCATTGAGCACAAGAAAATACGTAAAGTTCTCCATAAGAACTGGCACATATTAAATGACGCCCGTCCTAAACAGAATCCTACCTAGTAACCCGGGGTGTTGTGAATTCTGTTATCGAACTCCCTCCTGTGGTCATGAACGGTACTTCGGCGAGTTCTGTCCATGGACTCCCTCTGGTGGCTGTGAGTGGAGCTGCTGCTTCTGAGGTTCCTTCCACAGGTGACTTAGTTTATTCTTTGGCTGGCTGCTCTATTTAACTCCACTCAGATCATTACTCCATGCCAGCTGTCAATGTTCTTGTACTGGTTCAGTTAGCTCTTGGATCTTTCTGGTGACCTGTCTACTCCAGCAGAAGCTAAGTCCCTGCTAATTAATTATTTGTTCATTGTTTTCTTGTCCAGCTTGCTATCATGATTTTGCCTTGCTAGCTGGAAGCTCTGGGATGCAGAGTGGCACCTCCGCGCCGTGAGTCAGTGCGGAGGTCTTTTTGCACACTCTGCGTGGTCTTTTTGTAGTTTTTTGTGCTGACCGCAAAGATACCTTTCCTATCCTCAGTCTGTTTAGTAAGTCTGGCCTCCTTTGCTGAAACCTGTTTCATTTCTGTGTTTGTGACTTTCATCTTAACTCACAGTCAATATATGTGGGGGGCTGCCTTTTCCTTTGGGGAATTTCTCTGAGGCAAGGTAGGCTTTATTTTCTGTCTCTAGGGCTAGTTAGCTCTTAGGCTGTGAAGAGGCGTCTAGGCAGAGTTAGGTATGCCCCACGGCTATTTCTAGTGTGTGTGATAGGATTAGGGGTTGCGGTCAGCAGAGCTCCCACTTCCCAGAGCTTGTCCTGTGTTAGTTTAACCATCAGGTCGTTCCGGGTGCTCCTAACCACCAGGTCTATAACAGTACAGCTGGCCAAAAGTGTTAATGCATCTCAATAGAGGGATAAGAGAAGTTCTGAGACCATTTTTTTTTTTGCACTGTGTTTTGTCTTTCTTTTCCCCTAAATCTTTGGGTGGTTCAGGACACAAGTCTAGATATGGACATTCAAGGTCTGTCCTCTTGTGTGGATCATCTCACTGCAAGGGTACAAAACATTCAAGATTTTGTGGTTCAGAATCCGATGTTAGAGCCTAGAATTCCAATTTCTGATTTGTTTTCTGGGGATAGATCTAAGTTCCTGAATTTCAAAAATAATTGTAAACTGTTTCTTGCTTTGAAACCCCGCTCCTCTGGTGACCCCGTTCAACAAGTAAAAATCATTATTTCTTTGTTGCGTGGCGACCCTCAAGACTGGGCATTTTCCCTTGTGCCAGGAGATCCTGCATTGCGTGATGTAGATGCGTTTTTTCTGGCGCTTGGATTGCTTTATGATGAACCAAATTCAGTGGATCAGGCAGAGAAAATCTTGCTGGCTTTGTGTCAGGGTCAGGATGAAGCGGAGGTGTACTGTCAGAGGTTTAGAAAGTGGTCAGTGCTTACTCAGTGGAATGAATGTGCCCCGGCGGCAATTTTCAGAAAGGGTCTTTCTGAAGCCCTTAAGGATGTCATGGTGGGATTTCCCACGCCTGCTGGTCTGAATGAGTCTATGTCCTTGGCCATTCAGATCGATCGGCGCTTGCGTGAGCGCAAAGCTGTGCACCATTTGGCGGTATTCTCTGAGCATAGGCCTGAGCCTATGCAATGTGATAGGACTTTGACCAGAGCTGAACGGCAAGAACACAGACGTCGGAATGGGCTGTGTTTTTACTGTGGTGATTCCACTCATGCTATCTCTGATTGTCCTAAGCGCACTAAGCGGTTTGCTAGGTCTGCCACCATTGGTACGGTACAGTCTAAATTTCTTTTGTCCGTTACTCTGATTTGCTCTTTGTCGTCCTATTCTGTTATGGCATTTGTGGATTCAGGCGCTGCCCTGAATTTGATGGACTTGGAGTTTGCCAGGCGCTGTGGTTTTTTCTTGGAGCCCTTGCAGTATCCTATTCCATTAAGAGGAATTGATGCTACGCCTTTGGCCAAGAATAAGCCTCAGTACTGGACTCAATTGACCATGTGCATCGCTCCTGCACATCAGGAGGATATTCACTTTTTGGTGTTGCATAATCTGCATGATGTGGTCGTTTTGGAGTTGCCATGGCTACAGGTCCATAATCCAGTATTGGATTGGAAATCTATGTCTGTGTCCAGCTGGGGTTGTCAAGGGGTACATGGTGATGTTCCATTGCTGTCAATTTCGCCTTCCACTCCTTCTGAAGTCCCTGAGTTTTTGTCGGATTACCGGGATGTATTTGATGAGCCCAAATCCAGTGCCCTACCTCCTCATAGGGATTGTGATTGTGCTATTAATTTGATTCCTGGTAGTAAGTTTCCTAAGGGCCGACTGTTCAAATTTATCTGTGCCAGAGCACGCCGCTATGCGGAGTTATATAAAGGAATCCTTGGAGAAAGGTCATATTCGCCCGTCGTCATCACCGTTGGGAGCAGGGTTCTTTTTTGTGGCCAAGAAGGATGGTTCTTTGAGACCTTGTATTGATTACCGCCTTCTTAATAAGATCACAGTCAAATTTCAGTACCCTTTGCCGCTGCTGTCTGATTTGTTTGCTCGGATTAAGGGGGCTAGTTGGTTCTCCAAGATAGATCTTCGAGGGGCGTATAATCTTGTGCGTATTAAACAGGGTGATGAATGGAAAACAGCATTTAATACGCCCGAGGGCCATTTTGAGTACCTGGTGATGCCATTCGGGCTTTCTAATGCTCCATCTGTTTTTCTGTCCTTTATGCATGACATTTTCCGAAAGTACCTGGATAGATTCATGATTGTATATTTGGATGATATTTTGGTCTTTTCGGATGATTGGGAGTCTCATGTGAAGCAGGTCAGAGTGGTGTTCCAGGTCCTTCGTGCAAATTCCTTGTTTGTGAAGGGGTCAAAATGTCTCTTTGGAGTTCAGAAGGTTTCATTTTTGGGTTTTATTTTTTCCCCTTCTACTATCGAGATGGACCCTGTTGAAGTTCAGGCCATTTATGATTGGACTCAGCCGACATCTGTGAAGAGCCTGCAGAAGTTCCTGGGCTTTGCTAATTTTTACCGTCGCTTCATCGCTAATTTTTCTAGTGTTGCTAAACCATTGACTGATTTGACCAAGAAAGGTGCTGATGTGGTCAATTGGTCCTCTGCGGCTGTAGAGGCTTTTCAGGAGTTGAAGCGTCGTTTTTCTTCTGCCCCTGTGTTGTGCCAGCCAGATGTTTCGCTCCCGTTTCAGGTCGAGGTTGATGCTTCTGAGATTGGAGCAGGGGTTGTTTTGTCGCAAAGAAGTTCTGATGGCTCGGTGATGAAACCATGTGACTTCTTTTCTAGAAAGTTCTCGCCTGCTGAGCGCAATTATGATGTTGGCAATCGAGAGTTGTTGGCCATGAAGTGGGCATTCGAGGAGTGGCGACATTGGCTTGAAGGAGCCAAGCATCGCGTGGTGGTCTTGACGCATCACAAGAATTTGACTTATCTCGAGTCTGCCAAACGGTTGAATCCTAGACAGGCTCGATGGTCGCTGTTTTTCTCCCATTTTGATTTTGTGGTTTCGTACCTTCCGGGCTCTAAGAATGTGAAGGCTGATGCCCTGTCAAGGAGTTTTGTGCCTGACTCTCCGGGTGTTCCTGAGCCGGCGGGTATTCTCAAAG
The DNA here is from genome assembly GCF_032444005.1 of Ranitomeya imitator. Lineage (NCBI taxonomy): Eukaryota > Metazoa > Chordata > Amphibia > Anura > Dendrobatidae > Ranitomeya > Ranitomeya imitator. The sequence continues at coordinate 665,649,449 of NC_091286.1, forward strand.
AAGGGGTAATTTTGTCTGCCATCTCCCCTGATTTGCGGCGGGTGCTGCAGAAGTTTCAGGCTGATAGACCTGACCATTGTCCAGCGGAGAAACTGTTTGTCCCTGATAGATGGACTAGTAGAGTTATCTCTGAGGTTCATTGTTCGGTGTTGGCTGGTCATCCTGGAATCTTTGGTACCAGAGATTTGGTGGCTAGATCCTTTTGGTGGCCTTCTTTGTCACGGGATGTGCGTTCGTTTGTGCAGTCCAGTGGGACTTGTGCTCGGGCTAAGCCCTGCTGTTCTCGTGCCAGTGGGTTGCTTTTGCCCTTGCCGGTCCCGAAGAGGCCCTGGACGCATATTTCCATGGATTTTATTTCAGATCTCCCTGTCTCTCAAAGGATGTCGGTCATTTGGGTGGTTTGTGATCGTTTCTCTAAGATGGTCCATTTGGTACGCTTGTCTTCCTCCTCTGATTTGGTACCATTGTTTTTCCAGCATGTGGTTCGTTTGCATGGCATTCCGGAGAACATCGTCTCGGACAGAGGTTCCCAGTTTGTTTCGAGGTTTTGGCGGTCCTTTTGTGCTAAGATGGGCATTGATTTGTCTTTTTCTTCGGCTTTCCATCCTCAGACAAATGGCCAAACCGAACGAACTAATCAGACTTTGGAAACATATCTGAGATGCTTTGTTTCTGCTGATCAGGATGATTGTGTGTCCTACTTGCCTTTGGCTGAGTTCGCCCTTAATAATCGGGCCAACTCGGCTACTTTGGTTTCGCCTTTTTTCTGTAATTCTGGTTTCCATCCTCGTTTCTCTTCAGGGCAGGTTGAGCCTTCGGACTGTCCTGGTGTGGATACTGTGGTGGATAGGTTGCAGCAGATTTGGACTCATGTGGTGGACAATTTGACATTGTCCCAGGAGAAGGCTCAACGTTTCGCTAACCGCCGGCGCTGTGTTGGTCCCGACTTCGTGTTGGGGATTTGGTTTGGTTGTCGTCTCGTTATGTTCCTATGAAGGTTTCCTCTCCTAAGTTTAAGCCTCGTTTCATTGGTCCGTATAAGATTTCTGAAGTTCTCAATCCTGTGTCATTTCGTTTGGCCCTTCCAGCTTCTTTTGCCGTCCATAATGTGTTCCATAGGTCGTTATTGCGGAGATACGTGGCGCCTATGGTTCCCTCCGTTGATCCTCCTGCCCCGGTGTTGGTCGAGGGGGAGTTGGAGTATGTGGTGGAGAAGATTTTGGATTCTCGTATTTCGAGACGGAAACTCCAGTACCTGGTCAAGTGGAAGGGTTAGGGTCAGGAAGATAATTCCTGGGTTTTTGCCTCTGATGTTCATGCTGCCGATCTAGTTCATGCCTTTCATTTGGCTCGTCCTGATTGGCCTGGGGGCTCTGGTGAGGGTTCGGTGACCCCTCCTCAAGGGGGGGTTACTGTTGTGAATTCTGTTATCGAACTCCCTCCTGTGGTCATGAATGGTACTTCGGAGAGTTCTGTCCATGGACTCCCTCTGGTGGCTGTGAGTGGAGCTGCTGCTTCTGAGGTTCCTTCCACATGTGACTTAGTTTATTCTTTGGCTGGCTGCTCTATTTAACTCCACTCAGATCGTTACTCCATGCCAGCTGTCAATGTTCTTGTACTGGTTCAGTTCGCTCTTGGATCTTTCTGGCGACCTATCTACTCCAGCAGAAGCTAAGTCCCTGCTAGTTAATTATTTGTTCATTGTTTTCTTGTCCAGCTTGCTATCATGATTTTGCCTTGCTAGCTGGAAGCTCTGGGATGCAGAGTGGCACCTCCGCGCCGTGAGTCGGTGCGGAGGTCTTTTTGCACACTCTGCGTGGTCTTTTTGTAGTTTTTTGTGCTGACCGCAAAGATACCTTTCCTATCCTCAGTCTGTTTAGTAAGTCTGGCCTCCTTTGCTGAAACCTGTTTCATTTCTGTGTTTGTGACTTTCATCTTAACTCACAGTCAATATATGTGGGGGGCTGCCTTTTCCTTTGGGGAATTTCTCTGAGGAAAGGTAAGCTTTATTTTCTGTCTCTAGGGCTAGTTAGCTCTTAGGCTGTGAAGAGGCGTCTAGGCAGAGTTAGGTACGCTCCACGGCTATTTCTAGTTGTGTGATAGGATTAGGGGTTGCGGTCAGCAGAGCTCCCACTTCCCAGAGCTTGTCCTGTGTTAGTTTAACCATCAGGTCGTTCCGGGTGCTCCTAACCACCAGGTCTATAATACCGGGGATCACATTTCGGAGAGCCCCCACAATTAAAGATTTAATAGCCAAAAGCTGTTTGAAATCCCGTTTTAGTTCTAATGGTTGTCATACCACCAATTCCATTAAAGGAATTTTCAAACGTGGCACTAGAAACTGTTTATGCAGGTCTAGTATAAACCATAAAATTGACTATATAGTATCCTTTTCCACAAAAGAAAAAATCCTGATTCCTTTTTTCCTGAACTGCAATTCTGATTTTGTAATTTATGTAATTGAGTGTCCTTGCGGTAAGCAGTATGTGGGGAGAACTCCGCAGCCCCTACATCTCAGACTTAATTCCCACCACCATAATATTAAAAAGTGCCTGCTTACCCATGGTTTATCCAGACATTATGCCTTGGTACACGATAAGGATTTTAAATCACTAAGGATCAGCCCAATTGATCACATACTGAAGCATCTTCCCAATAGATCCATGAAATTAAATAGAAAAGAAGTATATTGGATCTATAAATTGGATAGCCTGAAACCACAATGTTTAAATGAAATAACTGAGGTCTTTATCTGAACAGTACAGCTTCAACTTCTTTCTTCATGAATTTTATATTTTTATGCATAATTAATTTGATATTTGCATAGTTTTAGTTACCTATATTTATTATGATAGGTGGATAGTAAAATAACTGAGGTTTATCTGAATGCACAGCCCCCCCTTTTTTTATGAATTTTTGATACATTTAAATTTCTGTACCTTGTATTTATAATTTTTTTTTAATCACTTTGTGATTTTATTCCTTTGTACATATTCATTGTAGTTAATATATATTTTTATATTTATACTTGTTTCTTCCTGGTGTCATCTAGGGTTAATATGATTACTCATTGCCTTTGTGGGAATTCAATGCAATCTTACTAATATATTCATATATATTTTTCATACACAAAAAATTCCTTCTTTCTCAATGTAACGGGGTCTACCAAGCTGGGGTACCTCTTTCAGTACCACCCCGTGTTTCCGGAGGTCCACTCTGCTTTGGCTGGAGTCGAAATGAAGGACGCTGGCTGGAATTCCTTGGTTACATGGGCACATGCTTCTCCACGTATTTCCAGTCTGACAACACTTTACTCACAGGACACAGAATATATAACACAGATACAGAGGGCAGGTAATAGAAAAGTGGCAGGCCAGACATACATTACTATAGCCGCAGGTGGCCGGAGCCTGCCGATATTTACTGTGGGAATTACAAAGGTGGGGGGGTGGACAAAAGGGGGATATCGTGTCCCCTCTGCCCAGGGGCGCAGCCTGTTGGCTGATGCATTAGGGACATGCATCTCACATGGAACCTATTATACATACATATAACTGCACAACATATTCTGGGTGCTGAGTGGCTCCGTAACATGTAACACTCCACTTTTATAATGTGCAAAAACCTTATATTGGTATAGTCGGGAGTTTCTTCTTGGGAGCGATTATTTCCACTCCCTAAAATTTATACAAGCTGTTTCTTTTAAAATAGTTTTCTGATTAATGACTATTTCATCTTGACATAGGGTCCCCAAAGATATTACTAATTGTGGTGTTTGTCCCTGGGTGAAATTTTTCACTCTACCTCTCTGTGCCTCCTCTCATCTTGCTGATATTCTTACAATGGGTGAGTAGTGAGTACTTCATATATAGACTCACTCCCGCCCCTTTGTAATAGAATGACTAATATTGTCTCCTGCTGCTTTCAAGATGTGCTTATCTTATCTGGACTAGTGAAGCGGCATATTCAATCCGTCTTTCTGTGTTGCGCTTATATGAGCCTCAGCTTGATACTAATAGCTATTTTTTATGTTGTTGATAAAAAGATCCTTTTATAACATATTTTTAACTCACGTTTTCACAGAAATTCTTTTAAATCACCACACTGTTCACTAAACATTCTATATAAATATTTATTTTTTTAATGGAAACTAATAATAAAAAATGATTTTATTTTGCATTTATTATAAAGATTCCTATGGACCATTCTGAGAAAAAGAGTTTGCTGGCTCCACGCGGTAGACCACTTGTAATGCATCTGCTCTCGAACCCAAATGACACTTTTATTACAAGTTCTTATCCATTTAAGTGGTTCCTTCCTTTTTTTTAAATTAATTTCTTATTTTTTTCTGTAAATGTTGCAATTTGGATTTGTCTCCTAGAAATATGAATGAAGTCAATAATTTCTCACTATATATTTCTATAATACAACTTCTTGGAATTCTTTACTGTGTGATATTGGTGAACTCTGACACTGTGTCATCTGATTTGTTGGCGCTCGTTTTTTTCTGAAACTCAGCTTCTCTTCAAAACTATATATGCTTGTGATACCTGTGTATACTGTGTGGTGTTTCCTGATGAAGGGGGCATGAGACCCCTGAAACGCTTTGAAAAAAAAACACTGTGAACTACAACACACTCCTGGAATTTATCCCTGCGGCAGTGTGGAGTTTTATCCACAAATTCCCTTGAATATAGTATCTTTTTGGGTTGCTGAGGACCTGCGGATCTGTGAGCAAATTTCATGCTATATTCTTTCCTTTGCAACGTGGATAAGACCCTATTGCTCTTTTTTTGTCTTCCTATTCTTTTACAACTGTATTGGGTGTAGTGAAAGACCTGTCAGTCCCTATTCTACTATTTCTACAGTGGTGAAATTGATCCGACTTTGGTGGTATATGCCAATAGTTTTTGGAAACATGAACACTCCTGTTTGGGTGTCCATCTGCTGGATTGGGTGTAGAGAAAGACCTGTTGGACCCATTAGACTATATCTACTGTGGTAAAATTGATGCCACATCTGTCGGGTAAGAGCCTCATTTCTTTAAATGTGAACACTCATTGTTGGGTGTCCATCTGCTGGTTTGGGTGTTGTGATAGACCTGTTGGTCCCTATTTGACTATTTCTACTGTGGTGAAGTTGATGCCTGTGGTGTAAGCCCCTCATTTCTTTAAATGTGAACACCCTTGTAGGGTGTCCATCTGCTGTATTGGGTATAGTTAAACACCTGCCAGTCCCTATTATACTATTTCTACAGTGGTGAATATGATGCCACTTTGGTGGTATCTGCAAATAATATTTTGAAATGTGAACAGAACATCCATGGTTGAGTGTCCATCTGCTGGATTGGGTATAGTGAAACACCTTTCAGCCCCTATTATACTATTTCTACTGTGATGAAATTGATGCCAATTTTGTGCTGTCTGCCATCAATTTTTGGAAATGTGAACACTCCTGGTTGGGTGTCCATCTGCTGAACTGAGTATAGTGAAAGACCTGTCAGTCCCTATTATACAATTTCTACAGCGGTGAAATTGATGCCACTTTGTTTAGGTCTATGGTTAGGTCTCCTTCATGTGTGTTACTTTTAGCAGTAGGCCTCCAAAAACATCAGGCCTCCACTTCCTTGCACTCAACTACCCGTGTTACTATCCTTAAATTTTGCTGACAATGGTAGTCTAAAAATCTGATATTTGTGCCACCTGAGTGTGGCTCAGCATGAAAGCAGGTAGAGGTGTAGCATGTGGTATCAGGGTTCCCAGCAAAGGGGCCCTTCACCCACGTCGTCTTACTGTGACATTCATTGGAAAGATGTAAATGCTGTCCCAGATCCTGATACCTCATGCCTGGCTGATTGCTGTAGTTCCATGCTGCAATTTGTACTGTGGGTGAATTGAGGCCACTTTCCTGTTGTCTGTCCCTCATTTGATGTTTTTTGGCAGCAATTCGGGTCATTCTAAGGTGTTGTGCATGCTTTAATTTTTGCCTCCCATTGACTATAATGGCATTAGGCAATGTTTGGCAAATATTCACTGAATTAATTGGCGAATAAGTGCTCATTCGGCAAACGTGACCCAAACCGAATATTTAGATATTCACTAATCTCTAATCTTTCGAATGGGATCTTTTCCATCTCAGCAACCCTGGAAGCCCACCTCAGTTCTTTAGTCAGGCTGGTATGCCAAAGCTGTCTGTTGATTGTACAAGCTTTGGTATGTGTGAGGGGTTGAGTGATTTGAGAGCTGCACCTGTTGTGGTGTTATATAAAGTGGCAACAGCATCTGCATTGTGTAAGGAACTTATATTTGCAAAAGGGAGAAAGGATTCAGAGATAAAGGTGTTTGAGATTTCTGTGAGGGTGTGCAAGTTTGTGTAGCGGGGAATGTGCACAAGGAGCGGAAAGGTGAGGGTATGCAAGTAGGTTGTGGTCAGAGAGAAGGAGAGGTGAGTTGGACAGGCTAGATAGGAAACAAAGACGAGGGATAATGAGGTCCAGTGTGTGGCCATCTTTGTGAGTGGCTGCGGAAGAACATTGAGCGAGGCCGAAGGAGATAGTGAGAGATAAAAGCTTACAGACAGCTGAGTGGGATGTGTTAATGGGGATGTTGAAGTCACCCATGATGATAGTGGGGATGACAATTTAACCCCTTCCCTACCTGTGACGCAGCGCATGTGTCATGAAAGTCGGTGCCAATCTGACCTGTGACACATATGCTGCGTCACACAATGATCGCGTTCCTGCAGATTGGGTGAAAAGGTCAACTCAAATTTCACCAGACCTGCAGGGACAGGGAGAGTTGTACTTCAGCCCAGGGGGGTGGCTTTGCACCCCCGTGGCTGCGATCGTTCTCATTGGCTGTTGAAAGTGAAACAGCCAATAAGAGCAATTTGTAATATTTCACCAATGAAATTGGTAAAATATTACAATCCGGCCATGGCCGATGCGTCAATATCATCGACCACGGCTGGAGACCACTATCTGCCCCCACCACTGACTGACAGCGGCAATCTGCCACCTCTGTCAGCCTTTCCTCCCCTCTGTCCTGACCCCCGTTGCCCTCCTATCCCCTCCATCCTGTCCTCCGCCGCTCCCGCTGTTCGATCCCACTCCCCCATACCTCCTGAGTCCTGGTGTCCCTCCCGGTGTCCGTCTGTCTTCAGCGATGGGCGCCGCCATCTTCCAAAATGGCGGGCGCATGCGCAGTTCGCCCGCCGAATCTGCCGACCGGCAGATTCATTCACTCGAGGTACATTATGATCACCGTGATAGAACCAGTGATCAAAATAAAAAAATAGTAAATACCCCCCCTTTGTCACCCCCATAAGAAGGGAACATAATAAAATAAAGAAAATATATTTATTTTTATTTTTTTATTAGGGTTAGAATTTGGGTTAGGGTTAGAATTAAGGTTAGGGTTAGAATTAGAATTGGGGATGGGTTACAATTAGGGTTAGGCCGGGGACACACACAACGTATAAAAAATCGGTCCGTTTTTGACGGACGAGAATCGCACAAATGTTTCCAAAACAGTGATCCATGTGCAGTGCGAGGATGCGATTTTCTCGCATCAAATGATCCGTTTGACATCCGTGTGACATCCGTACGGCATCCGTATGGCGAGATTTTCTCGCAGGCTTGCAAAATGGACATATAATGGATTTTCCACCTGAAAAAATTTAAACCATCACCAAGAACATTATTTAATGGCCCGAAACACAGGTGCCACCCACCAATCTATGCAGTTGAGTCCCTGCTTGTGTTGGTGCACTTCGGATTGATGAGCAACATGTCTGATCTACTGACTTTTAACACCACAGAGCGTGTGCTTTACAACTGGGTACTTTCCCAATGTTTTGGCCAGCCATACCCAGTTATTGTAGATCCGAGGAGGCGGAGACGGATGTGGGTACATCCACTTCTAAAGCAACGGATCAATAAAGGCCATTTCAGCCGTCTGTATGCTGCTCTGAGGTCAAATCCGGACAAGTTGTTCAACTTTTGTCGGATGAGGATTCAAACCTTTGATATTTTGTTGGAGATTTTGCGACCAGGGATCACGAAGAAGGACACCAGGATGCGCAAATCTATTTCAGCAGAGCGCCTTATCCTTACCTTACGGTATGTATAAATACTCTTTGTCCACAATAATTTAACACTTTAATGTTGTTACCCCTTATTCAAATTAGCTAATTAAATGGTTATGTAACTTCAACATCATTTGGCCTCCTTAGATAATATTTAATTTTGGCAAAGATCAAAGCCATCGCATGTCCTTAATGTTTGAATAATCATGCCATCTTTCTTTTTTTTTGGGGGGGGGGGGCAAATATAACACTGTATTTTGTTCATTTTATATTTTAAAATAATACTCTGTTTTCTTTTAGCTTCCTTGCCACTGGCCTATCATATGCGGCACTGCATTTAGAGTTTCTACTGGGCAAATCCACAATTTCTGGAATTGTGCGGGATACATGCACGGAAATCTGGAGAAGACTCCATCAAGAGGTGATGCCTGAACCCAAAATGGCAGACTGGTTATGTATTGCTCAAGGATTTCAGGACACCTGCCAGTTTCCGCACTGTATTGGGGCACTTGACGGAAAGCACATCCGTGTGCGTAAGCTGCCAGGTTCAGGGACCCAATTCTATAATTATAAACAGTTTTTCTCTGTAGTGCTGTTGGCTCTAGTCGACAGCAACTACAGGTTTATAATTGTAGATATTGGGGCCTATGGGAGAACTGGAGACTCTCGAGTCTTCAGTTCTTCCATTATGGGTCGGCGGCTGCGCAACAATGAATTGGATCTCCCACCCCCAAGTCACATACCAGGTGCTAATTTGGATGCGGTGCCTTACATGATGGTAGCAGATGAGGCGTTTCAATTATCAAGGAACGCCATGAGGCCCTATCCACGGAGAGGCCTGGACTACCGGCGCAGAATTTTTAATTTGCGTCTTTCCCGTGCCCGCCGTCTGGTCGAGTGTTCATTTGGCATTCTCAGTGCAAAATGGCGGGTACTTCAGTCTGCAATCCAACTGAGTGAAGGCAATGTAAATGGCGTGATAAAAGCATGTGTTGTTCTTCACAACTTTACAAGATACCATGATTGCCCATCATCTGCTTCCGATGAAATTGATTATGCAAATACTGTCTTGACAACTACACGTGTTCTTCCTTCACGTCGTCAGCCCTCAGGCCTTAAAGTTCGTGATGTTTTAACCAATTTTTTTGTGTCACCAGAGGGATCTACTGTTTGGCAAGACAATGCTGTTTTGCAGTAAAGTTTAGTTATACTGTAAGTTAATAAATACCATAATTTTCCTGCTTCAATTGTGTAGTATGTATCTCCTTCAGAAATTAGCTAAGTGTGTAAAGTTGTCAAATCATGTATGTAGTTGGACCAATACATAACACTCAGATTTGTGAACCAATTTTTACTGCTCAAAGCATATATATACAGTATATATATTCCCAAAACATATTATCAGCATATGTAATTTGAGCCATATAAACCAGACAGATTAACATGCCAAGGTAACAAAAAACTTAGCCCATACAATAGGACAAATGACAGGCCAAAAAAAAGTCCAAACAAATTACAGGTTCTGGTAGGTTGGGGGTGGTGATGGTGATGGTGGGTGTCAAGCATGTGCGGAACTTTGCCTAGGTAGTTGACCAACCAGACTGTCAACCTGTGGTATTGCAGGTCTAAATTGAGGGTGTTGTGGCAAGTTTCGATCATGTGTATGAGTTAACACTTGATGTTGAGGGTAGAAGGGCATCAAGTCCTGGGTACTGGATTGTCCCATTTGGTCAGACCCCCCAATATGGCCATGTCGAGCAGACACATGTTGGGACCAGCTTCCAAACATGTGTCTGTTCAAGTGGTCATATTGGGCAGTTGCAGGATAATCATAAATTGGACTGTTTTGTGGTTGTTGGGTGCTTTGGGCAGGCTGTTGTTGTGGAGCTATAGGTGGCGGGGGTGGTGCTGCGACTGTTTGGGATTGGTCCTGTGGAAGGTCTTGCGCCGCCAGAAGGTTGGTAGCTGACATTTGCCGCCGTTCGAGGTAATTAAAAACATGAGTGGGGTTCTTTGGAGGTGTGGCCGCATCTAGAACAATTTGTATACAACTTCTGGTCCGCAGCCTGAGCGAGCGTCGAATGGGCTGTAAATAGTGGGCAAGACTGCGGAAGTACGCTTCCTCCCCATCGTCATGGGCAGCCCTGGACAAATAGTCCAACACCCCTGTATCCACTTGCCTCCTGGTGCCAATGTTAGAAGCCACCCTTCTGCGCCGACCACGGTTTGGTCTTGTAGTAGGCTGTGGTGAGGTATCCAGAGCCAAGGTTGGACTGCTGCTCTGGGCTCCTTCCTCCACCTCTGGATTTGCCTCCTGTGTGGCAGAAGATGCTGCTGCTGGTTGTGGTGGTGGTTGGTTGCTGCCTGTTGCTTTCCCAGATGGTCCAGCCATTTCAGCACCTTCACCAATGGGGTCAATCACCAACTCAGAGTCAGATGCAGTCTCCCTTTCTGTCAGATTGGACTCTGTTCTGTATTTCACAAAAAAATTTTTAAATTAAAAAATAGATACATATTCACGTAATAAGATTTGTAAAATATTTTGAGACATTCATGCACTTACGGTCTGAGCTCCATCAACGGTGCAAGAAAATTAAGACGATCAAAATAAAGATATTTTCTTTTTTTTGTTGCTGCATCACCACTCCGCCCAGGAACTTGACGTTCACGCCGGTATTGGTCCCGGTAACTCCGCCAGCGTCTAGTGACATCATTGACTGCAAAGATCCAAAATTTGATATATAAATATCACGCACATAACTCAAACCGTTACAGGGTTTGCAATCATACACGGGCCCTGGAGCCTAGGGGGAACCTAAAATTCTTTGGGGCCTATATTATAGGACTATAGCTACTACATTTCATCCATATTTGTGTGTCTTGGTAATGTTTTTTGCATCTTTAACCAAGAGCATGGATCATTTACTTCACTCATAAACAAACCACATATGATGTGTTCATGCTTATTTTTATCAGGAACCCAATATAAAACCCCATTTTTTGTTAAAGGATGGTACTTACAAATTTCTTGCTGAACCTCTTGAGGTCGCTCATCAAAATCGGGGAACATGTGGTGACAGATTGACCTCCATGCTGCGTCTTTACGTGCACGGTCCACATAATGTGTGTCGCGTTGGTCCCATAATTCTGGTCTATCATGGACCAGAGCAATCAGCATCTCAACATTTATATGCCTGGCCATGCTGCTACACAGTACACTCCGTGGAGGCGTGCTTCCTGGTTTGCAATCCAGCGTGGGCCAGAAATTAGCATGCCAAAGCTTCCTGATAATGGATGATTTAATTTCCTGTCACCTGGAGAAGTGTTCCGTATTTCTCGCAATGCACACGCATGGTCCGTATGTTATCAGATTTTTTCTCGCACGCATAGACTTGCATTGGCGATTCTTGGCCGAGATACGCTGACAATCGCAGCATGCTGCGATTTCACTCAGATCCGGAATAGGGCCGAGAAAATATCGGATGATGGGAGCTGCCCCTTAGATTAACATTGGGACGAGTGCTATGCGATTTTTTATCGCATTGCACTCGTCCATATTACGGTCTAGTGTGACCCCGGCCTTAGAGTTGGAATTGGGGTTAGGGTTGGAATTAGCGTATGTGAACATAATGCGGATATGGCTGTGGATCCGGACCGTATTGGTCGCTGGTGATTCGCAGCAGTTTTCCATGCAGTGTACAGTACCATGTAATCCTATGGAAAACCAAATCCGCTGTGCTGATGGTGCGGAAAATACCATGCGGAAATGCTGAGTTGTATTTTCCGCAGCATGTCAATTCTTTGATTGGATTCTGCAGTGTTTTACACCTGCTCCTTAATAGGAATCCATAGGTGTAAAACCACAGGTCAAATCTGCACAAAAAACACAGGAAATCCGCAGTAAATCTGCAGGTAAAACGCAGTGCGTTTTACCTGCGGATTTTTCAAAAACGGTGCGGAAAAATCCACACACAAATCTGCAACGTAGGCACATAGCTTCAGGGTTAGGGTTGGAATTAGAGTTGGGGTTGGAATAATGGTTAAGATTAGGGGTGTGTTGGAGTTAGGGTTAGGCTTGTGGTTAGGGTTACGGTTAGGGTTGGGATTAAGGTTAGGGGTGTGTTGCCGTTAGGGTTGTGTTTAGGGTTATGGTTAGGGTTGGGATTAGGGTTAGGGGTGTGTTGGGGTTAGGGTTGTGATTAAGGTTATGGTTAGGGTTGGGAATAGGGTTAGGGGTGTGTTGGGGTTAGTTTTTAAGTTAGAATTGAGGGGTTTCCACTGTTTTGGCACATCAGGGGGTCCCAAACGCAACATGGTGCCATCATTGATTCCAGCCAATCTTGCATTCAAATAGTCAAATGGTGCTCCTTCCCTTCCGAGCCCCGACGTGCGCCCAAACAGTGGTTTACCCAAACATTTGGGGCATAACCCTACTCAGGAAAGATTGCACAACAAGTTTGGGTGTCTAACTTCTCTTGTTACCCTTGGGAAAATAGAAAATTGGGGGCTAAAAATGTATTTTTGTGGGAAAAAATGATTTTTTATTTTCACCGTTCTACGTTATAAAATTCTGTGAAGCACTTGGGGGTTCAAAGTGCTCACAACACATCTAGAGAAGTTACTTGGGGGGTCTAGTTTCCAAAATGGGGTCACTTGTGGGGGGTTTCTACTGTTTAGGCACAACGGGGCTCTCTAAACGCAACGTGATGCCCGGAGACCATTCTATCAAAGTCTGCATTTCAAAACATCACTACTTCCCTTCTGAGCCTTGACCCAAACAATGGTTTACTTTAACATATTGGGTACCAGCATACTTATGACAAACTGGACAGCAACTTTTGGGGTCCAATTTCTCCTGTTACCCTTGTGAAAATTTAATAAAATGCAGACTAAAAAAATCATTTTTGAGGAAAAATAAATATTTTTATTTTCACCGCTCTGCGTCATAAACTAATGTGAGGCACTTGGGGGTAAAATGTGCTCACCACACATCTATATAAGTTATGAGGGGGGTCTAGTTTCCAAAATGGGGTCACTTGTGGGGGGTTTCTACTGTTTAGGTACATCAGGGGCTCTGAAAACGTAATATGACGCCAGCAGACCATTCCATTAAAGTCTGCATTCCAAAACATCACTACTTCCCTTCTGAGCCCCGACGTGTGCCCAAATAGTGGTTTACCCCCACATATGGGGTACCAGCGTACTCTTGACAAACTGAGCAACTACTTTTTGGGTCCAATTTCTCCTGTTACCCTTGTGAAAATAAAAAAATTGCGGATTAAAATATTATTTTTGACGAAAAGAGATTTTTTATTTTCACGGCTCTGCGTTATAAACTTCTGTGAAGCACTTGGGGGTAAAAAGTGCTCACCACACATATAAATAAGTTCCTTGGGGGGGTCTAGTTTCTAAAATGGGGTCACTTGTAGGGGAGCTCCAATGTTTAGGCACACAGGGGCTCTCCAAATGCGACATGGTGTCCACTAACAATTGGAGCTAATTTTTTTACATTCAAAAGTGAAATGGCTCTCGTTCCCTTCCGAGCCTTGCCGTGCGCCCAAACATAAGTTTACCCCCACATACGAGGTATCGGTGTACTCAGGAGAAATTGCGTAACAAATTTTAGGATCCATTTTATCCTGTTGCCCATGTGAGAATGAAAAAAATGAGGCTAAAATAAATTTTTTGTGAAAAAAAAGTACTTTTTCATTTTTAGGGATCAAGTTGTGAAGCACCTGGAGGTTCAAAGTTCTCACTATGCATCTAGATAAGTTCCTTGAAGGGTATAGTTTCCAAAATGAGGTCACTTGTGGGGAGCCCCAATCTTACGGAACACAGGGTCTCTCCAAATGTGACATGGTGTCTCCTAAAGATTGGAGCCAATTTTTCATTCAAAAAGTCAAATGGCGCTCCTTCTCTTCCGAGACCTGCGCCCAAAAAGTGGTTTCCCCCCCCCCCACATATGGGATTTCAGCGTACTGTGGACAAATTGGACAACAACGTTCGTGGTCCACTTTCTCCTTTTACCCTTGGGAAAATAAAAAAATTCTTGCTAAAATATCATTTTTGTGACTAAAAAGTTAAATGTTATTTTTTTCCTTCCATGTTGCTTCTGCTGCTGTGAAGCACCTGAAGGGTTAATAAACGTTTTGAAAGTGGTTTTGAACACCTTGACGGGTGCAGTTTTTAGAATGGTGTCACTTTGGGGTATTTTCAGCCATACAGACCCCTCAAACTGACTTCATATGTAAAGTGGTCCCTAAAAAAATGGTTTGGTAAATTTTGTTGTAAAAATGAGAAATCGCTGGTCAAATTTTAACCCTTATAACTTCCTAGCAAAAAAATAAAATTGTTTCCAAAATCGTGCTGCTGTAAAGTAGACATGTATAAAATATTATTTATTAACTACTGTGTATTGTGTCACATAACTCTCTGGTTTAAGAGAATAAAAATTAAATATTTGAAAATTGTGAAATTTTCAAAATTTTCACCAAATATACAATTTTTTCACAAATGAATGCAAAAATTATCAACCTAAATTTACTACTATTGTGAAGCCCAAAATGTCACGAAAAAACAATCTCAGAATCGCTAAGGCTGCTTTCACACATCAGGTTTTTGGTTTCAGGCACAATCCGGCAGTTTCAGGCACAATCTGGATCAGTTTTTTTCTTACGCCTGATCTGTTTTTTCCCCATAGAGTTGTATTACTGCCGGATTGTGCCTGAAGGACATGCGTTTCATCCATTTTGTGCCGGATCCGTCCCTTCAGGCTTTTTTGCCGGACACAAAAAACGTCTCCTGCAACGTTTTTTCTGTCCGGCGAAAAAGCCTGAAGGGATGTTTCTGGTAATAAATGCATGGAACTGATGTGTGAAAGAACATTTCTGGCGACCGAATCCGTTTTTAACACACTGAGCATGCCCAGAAGCTTTGTTTTTGATTCTGGCATGGAGAAATATCTCTCTCTCTCTCTATCTCTCTCTTTCTCTCTCTCTTTCTCTCTTTCTCTCTTCTCTCTCCCACTCAAAAAACATGCGCAGTACATAGAGCCGGATCCAGCTAAAAAATGGATCCGGTGCATCAGTTTGCATACGTTTTTTCACTATGTACACCGGATCCGTTTTTTAGCAAATTTGACGGATTGTGCCTGAAACCAAAAACCTGATGTGTTAAAGTAGCCTAAGATCCATTGAAGCGTTCCTGAGTTATTACGTAATAAAAGGACACTGGTCAGAACTACAAAAAATGGCCAGGTCATTAAGGTCAAAATAGGCTGGGTCATGAAGGGGTTAAAGGAAGTGAAGTAACCAGGTGGTGAATTGATTGAAGAAGATTGTGGCTGGTCTTGGGGATTCAAGGGTAAGTAGATGTGCATAGAATGCACCTTAAAAAAAAGGGAGAGTAGCGGAGGTCAGCGGTGGAATTTTTCATAAAGGAGCAGTTATCTGACAGGAGTAAACCATCTCCACCATGCGTGCTGTTGGGGCGAAGGTGTGAGAAAGATGGAATCCACCATAAGTGCACCTGGAAAAGCTGTGTCAGAGGTGGCGAGTTAGTTTTCGGTGATGCAGAGGAAGGAAAGTTCGTTAGTAAGGAAAAGATCATGGATGTAGAAAAGTTTGTTGCAGACAGAGCGAGAGTTTGATAGAGTTCCTGTTAAAGGGACTGAGGAAGTGGGGGCTGGGCTAATGGCTATAAGAGTACGAGTTGAGAAATTTGTGCTCAATCAATGAAGGAAGAGATGACCAGTCCATTCCTGAGGCTATGTGCACACGTATTTGTGTCCACTGCGGATTTTTCTGCAGCGGATTTGATAAATCCGCAGTGGAAAACCACTGCAGATTTATCGTGGATTTACCGCATTTTTTCTGCGGTTTTTACTGCGGTTTTCCATATTATGGCAGTTGTAAAACCGCTGCGGAAAACGCAGAAAGAAGTGACATGCTGCGGAATGTAAACCGCTGTGTTTCCGCGCGTTTTTTTCGGCAGCATGTGTACAGCAGTTTTGGTTTCTCATAAGTTTACATTGTACTGTAAACTCATGGGAAACTGCTGCGGATCTGCAGCTGTGGAACCGCTGTAGATCCGCAGCAAAATCCGCATTGTGTGCACATACCCTAAGTGTAGGGATTAGAGGGAGTAGTAGAATGTGGAGGGCTTTAGGGTGATTAATATAAAGAAACAGAAACATTGTTTACTGTGACTATGTATTCAATTATCTTAAATTCAAATTTCTTGTCTAATTCATTGCAGTGCTGCACTTAGATGATGCTCAGCAGACTACCAATATTGAATTATGAACTGTTTGACTCTAAATAGATTAACCGCTGGAGACAAGATAAAAGACTTAAACTGCATATCAGGGCGTCTGAAAATTAATGAAGGAATGAAGAGAGCAGACTGAAGCTTAGTGCAATTTCATTAAATAGAAATGACCATTAAGTCTAAGTCCCAAGACACAGATGTGTGTGGTATTGAGCTTTAAATAGGTTTAGGTAGATGACGTCATTGATCCGCTATAAGCAAATTGCAAAACCCACTGTGGAACACAACAGAGGGCAGCAGACTCAGGGGAAGGAAGCGGAGCCTGCCATACCCGGGACAGGTATGTAATAGAAGATATATTACAGATTTTCATGTGTACTATTAATTTATGAAGTAAAAATTCTTAAAACCGTTACTTTTTCCTTTCCCTGTAATCTGTAACAGCTCAAGCTACCATGTGCCATTTATAATACTACAAAATTTACACTTCTAAAACACAATATGACATCCCAGCAAGCCATATAGCTCCACAACTAGACAAAGTTTCCCATATAAAATAAAACTAAATTGTGATTGAACATGAATTTTGCCAGACGACAAGCTCAGCTCTGCCACACATGTAACACTACATATTTATTACCTCTCGTTGTTTCACCAAAAAAGAGTCGATAAGATTCCTCTGGTCATTTACATCCAGTTGTTTCCTGTGGATGGTGAAGGCCTCTTGAATGAATAAGTGCAATTCATTCATATTCCTGATCGCCTTTTCAGCCACACTCGTAAACCAGCGCATCACAGATGGATATGTGTTATAAAGCTGCACAAAAAGAAATAGATGACATTTGCATTTCTATTTCTAACCAGGTATATTCCCAAAACTGCTATCCAAAATGCTAAAAATCCAATTATACACAAGATAGTTGCAATTGTTTCTTCCACTTGAAAAAGACACTAGTCCAGCACTGAAACGCATTATGGAAATAAAAACCTTCAACTCATCGTGGTCCTAAGAATTCTTCATTACATCAGCGCAGCCTGATATCGTGTAATCCAAATTGATCAACTTATCCCCAATTACTAATATCATGTGACAGAAGAATTGGGCGTTTTGGACTTCCATATTTTTTTGGCAATTTTAAATCATGTCCAACATCTTAACCCCGGAACAGCCGCGGTTAGAATCGCGATCCACTCACCGCTATTAACCTGTTAAAAGCTACTGTAAAATGCTGACAGCGACATTTAACATGCACTTCAATCGTGCACTGCACTGGCAATCGTGCAGGAAATCTGCCCACCGGTGACCCCCGTCACATCATTGCAGGTCACTGATGGGATGGCATGATAACCAGAGGACTCCTGGAGAACTTTATGGTTGTTATGGCCGAATTTCTTTCAGTGCCGCCAAGTCGTCAGCAATCATAGCAAGTGAGTAATTTAGCTACATACAGGCGAACTGATCATCACCTGTATGTACCAGTGCCGATCGGGTTATGGCAGCTTCTAGTCTACCATGGAGACTATTGAAGCATGCCAAAAGTAAAAAAAAAACTGATTAACCCCTCAATCCCATATGACGTACTATCCTGTCAAGGTGACCTGGGACTTAATTCCCAGTGACGGGATAGTACGTCATATGCGATCGGCCGCGCTCACGGGGAGAGCGCGGCCGGGTGTCAGCTGCCTATCGCAGCTGACATCTGGCACTATGTGCCAGGAGCGGTCACGGACCGCTCCCGGCACATTAACCCCCGGCACACTGCGATCAAAGATGATCGCGGTGTGCCGGCGGTGCAGGGAAGCATCCGCAGGGAGGGGGCTCCCTGCGTGCTTCCCTGAGACGATCGGTACACGGTGATGTACTCACCGTGTACCGAGCATCTTCTCCCTGCAGGCCCCGGATCCAAAATGGCCGCGGGGCTGTATCCGGGTCCTGTAGGGAGCACTTCCGGGTCAGGATCAGGCTGCAGCTGCAGCTCTAATCCTGCCCGGCTGTATGTCAGATCACCGATCTGACAGAGTGCCGTGCACACTGTCAGATCGGTGATCTGTGATGTCCCCCCCTGGGACAAAGTGAAAAAGTAAAAAAAAAAATTTCCACACGTGTAAAAAAAAAAAAAAAAAAATTCCTAAATAAAGAAGAGAAAAAAAAATATTATTCCCATAAATACATTTCTTTATCTAAAAAAAACAAAACAAAACAATAAAAGTACACATATTTAGTATCGCCGCGTCCGTAACGACCCAACCTATAAAACTGGCCCACTAGTTAACCCCTTCAGTGAACACCGTAAGAAAAAAAAAAAAAAACGAGCCAAAAAACGCTTTATTATCATAACGCTGAACAAAAAGTGGAATAACACGCGATCAAAAAGACGGATATAAATAACCATGGTACCTCTGAAAACGTCATCTTGTCCCTCAAAAAACGAGCTGCCATATAGCATCATAACCAAAAAAATAAAAAAGTTATAGTCCTCAGAATAAAGCGATGCCAAAATAATAATTTTTTCTATAAAATAGCTTTTATCGTATAAAAGCGCCAAAACATAAAAAAAATGATATAAATGAGGTATCGCTGTAATCGTACTGACCCGAAGAATAAAACTGCTTCATCAATTTTACCAAACGCGGAATGGTATAAACGCCTCCCCCAAAAGAAATTCATGAATAGCTGGTTTTTGGTCATTCTGCCTCACAAAAAATCGGAATAAAAAGCGATCAAAAACTGTCACGTGTTACCAATAAAAACGTCAACTCGTCCCGCAAAAAACAAGACCTCACATGACTCTGTGGACCAAAATATGGAAAAATTATAGGTCTCAAAATGTGGAGACGCAAAAACTTTTTTGCTATAAAAAGCGTCTTTTAGTGTGTGACGGCTGCCAATCATAAAAATCCAATATAAAAAAACGCTATAAAAGTAAATCAAACCCCCCTTCATCACCCCCTTAGTTAGGCTAGGTTCACATTGCGTTAATGGGTTAACGCTAACGGACAGCGTTGCACGGCGAAAATGTCACAATTAACGCCGTGCAACGGGTCCGTTAGCACACCCATTGACAGCAATGTGATTTTCGGGTGTAGCGCATCGCTAGAGCGTGCCATTTTCAGCTCGCGCTAGCAAGGTGCCGTTCTTTCGTGGCGCACCTCGGACGCTGCTTGCAGCGTCCGCGGCGCGCCCGAGGTCCGATCCCCAATCTTCCAGAGCGGGGATGTTAACGCGACCACTAAACGCAACACCTAAAAAGACATTGCGTTAGCGCAATCCGCTAGCGCTAGCGCTAAACGGATTTCCCTAATGCAATGTGAACCTAGCCTTAGGGAAAAATAATAAAATTAAAAAAAATGTATTTATTTCCATTTTCCCATTAGGGTTAGGGCTAGGGTTAGGGCTAGGGTTAGGGCTAGGGTTAGGGCTAGGGTTAGGGTTTGGATTACATTTACGGTTGGGATTAGGGTTGGGATTAGAATTAGGGGTGTGTCAGGGTTAGGTGTGTGGTTAGGGTTACAGTTGGGATTAGGGTTAAGGGTGCGTTTGGATTAGGGTTTCAGTTATAATTGGGGGGTTTCCACTGTTTAGGCACATCAGGGGCTCTCCAAACGCGACATGGCATCCGATCTCATTTCCAGCCAATTCTGCATTGAAAAAGTAAAACAGTGCTCCTTCACTTCCGAGCTCTCCCGTGAGCCCAAACAGGGGTTTACCCCAACATATGGGGTATCATTGTACTCGAGACAAATTGGACAACAACTTTTTGGGTCCAAGTTCTCTTGTTATCCTTGGGAAAACAAAAATTTGGGGGGCTAAAAATCATTTTTGTGGGGGAAAAAAAGGATTTTTTATTTTCACGGCTCTGCGTTGTAAACTGTAGTGAAACACTTGGGGGTTCAAAGTTTTCACAACACATCTAGATAAGTTCCCTGCGAGGTCTAGTTTCCAATATGAGGTCACTTGTGGGGGGGTTTGTACTGTTTGGGTACATCAGGGGCTCTGCAAATGCAACGTGACTCCTGCAGACCAATCCATCTAAGTCTGCATTCCAAATGGTGCTCCTTCCCTTCCGAGCTCTGCCATGCGCCCAAACAGTGGTTCCCCCCCACAAATTGGGTATCAGCTTACTCAGGACCAATTGGACAACAACTTTTGTGGTCCAATTTATTCTGTTACCCTTGTAAAAATGCAAAACTGGAGGCTAAAAAATAATTTTTGCGAAAAAAAAAAATTATTTTCACGGCTCTGCGTTATAAACTGTAGTGAAACACTTGGGGGTTCAAAGCTCTCAAAACACATCTAGATAAGTTCCTTAGGGGGTCTAGTTTCCAAAATGGTGTCACTTGTGGGGGGTTTTAATGTTTAGGCACATCAGGGGCTCTCCAAACCAACATGGCGTCCCATCTTAATTCCAGTCAATTTTGTATTGAAAAGTCAAATGGCGCTCCTTCCCTTCCGAGCTCTGCTATGCGCCCAAAAAGTGGTTTACCCCCACATATGGGGTTGCACTCAGGACAAATTGCACAACAACTTTTGTGGTCTAATTTCTTCTCTTACCCTTGGGAAAATAAAAAATTGGGGGCGAAAAGATCATTTTTGTGAAAAAATAAGATTTTTTATTTTTACGGCTCTGCATTATAAACTTCTGTGAAGCACTTGTTGGGTCAATGTGCTCACCACACATCTAGATAAGTTCCTTAAGGGGTCTACTTTCCAAAATGGTGTTACTTGTGGGGATTTCAATGTTTAGGCACATCAGGGGCTCTCCAAACGCAACATGGCGTCCCATCTCAATTCCAGTCAATTTTGCATTGAAAAGTAAAATGGCGCTCCTTCCCTTCCGAGCTCTGCCATACGCCCAAACAATGGTTTACACCCATATATGGGGTATCAGCGTAATCAGAACAAATTGGACAACAATTGTTGAGGTCCAATTTCTGCTCTTACTCTTGGGAAAATAAAAAATTGGTGGCGAAAAATCATTTTTGTGAAAAAATATGATTTTTTATCTTTACGGCTCTGCATTATAAACTTCTGTGAAGCAATTGGTGGGTCAAAGTGGTCACCACACATCTAGATAAGTTCCTTAGGGTGTCTACTTTCCAAAATGGTGTCACTTGTGGGGGGTTTCAATGTTTAGGCACATGAGGGGCTCTCCAAACGCAACATGGTGCCCCATCTCAATTCCTGTCAATTTTGCATTGAAAAGTCAAATGGCGCTCCTTTCCTTCCGAGCTCTGCCATGCGCCCAAACAGTGGTTTACCCCCACATATGGGGTATCAGCGTACTCAGGACAGATTGTACAAGAACGTTTGGCATCCATTTTATCCTGTTACCCTTGGTAAAATAAAACAAATTGGAGCTGAAATAAATTTTGTGTGAAAAAAAGTTAAATATTCATTTTTATTTAAACATTCCAAAAATTCCTGTGAAACCCCTGAACGGTTAATAAACTTGAATGTGGTTTTGAGCACCTTGAGGGGTGCAGTTTTTAGAATGGTGTCACACTTGGGTATTTTCTATCATATAAACCCCTCAAAATGACTTCAAATGAGATGTGGTCCCTAAAAAAAAATGGTGTTGTAAAAATGAGAAATTGCTGGTCAACTTTTAACCCTTATAACTCCCTAACAAAAAAAAATTTTGGTTCCAAAATTGTGCTGATATAAAGTAGACATGTGGGAAATGTTACTTATTAAGTATTTTGCATGACATATCTCTGTGATTTAAGGGCATAAAAATTTAAAGTTGGAAAATTGCGAAATTTTCTAAATTTTCGCCAAATTTCGGTTTTTTTCACAAATAAACGCAAGATATAGCGAATAAATTTTACCACTACCATGAAGTATAATATGTCACGAGAAAACAATGTCAGAATCACCGGGATCCGTTAAAGCGTTCCAGAGTTATAACCTCATAAAGGGACAGTGGTCAGAATTGTAAAAATTGGCCCGGTCATTAACGTGCATATTAAAACAATAATAAAATAAAAGTATAAATCACCCCCCTTTCGCCTTATTCACGCCTGATCTATCAATAAAACAGGATTAACCTGATCGCTAAACGGCGTAACGAGAAAAAGTCAAAATGCCAGAATTACGTTTTTTGGTCGCTGCAACATTGCATCAAGACGCAATAACGGGCGATCAAAAGATAATATCTTCCCTGACATGGTATAATTAAAAATGTCAGCTCGGCGCACAAAAAATAGCCTGCACTCAGTCCGAGGTCACAAAAATGGGGATGCTACGGGTAACGGAAAATGGCACTTTTTTTTAACAAAGTTTTTTTTTTTCACCACTTGGATAAAAAAGAACTTAGACATGTTTGGTGTCTATGACCCCATAGTGACCTTGAGAATCATAGTGGCAGGTCAATTTTAGCATTTAGTGAACCTAGTAAAAAAGCAAAACAAGGGTGGAATACATTTTTTTTTGCAATTTCCCCGCACTTGAAATTTTTTCCCATCTTTTAGTACAAGACATGGTAAAACCAATGGTGTCTTTCAAAAGTACAGCTTGTTCCGCTAAAAAAATCCCTCACATGGCCATTTTGACCATAAAATATAAACGTTATGGCTCTGAAAATAAGGGAAGCAAAAAGCTAAAACACAAAAACGAAATTACCTCCTGGGGTTAAGGTATTAATGCTGCATTTATCCAGATTCCAGGAATCAATGAATTTGACATGGCAGGGAAGTAAGGTGTCAGCATACCCAATCCTGTGTTTACAGAGAAGATACAGGTGCTTCTGACAAAATTAGAATATCATCAAAAAGTTAATTTATCTCAGTTCTTCAATACAAAAAGTGAAACTCATATACAGCTCTGGCAAAAATTAAGAGACCACTGCAAAATTTTCAGTTTTTCAGATTTTTCTCTTTATACATAAATTTTTTGAGTAAAATGTACATAGTTGTTTTATTCTCTAAACTTCTGACAACATATATCCGAAATTTAAAGCTAAAAATTTTGTATTTATTTGCAGCAAATGAGAAATCGACAAAAATAATAAAAAAATAAACAGTACTTTCAGACCTCAAATAATGCAAAGAAAACAAGTTATTACTCATGTAGAAACAATAATACTAATGTTTTAGCTCATGAAGAGTTCAGAAATCTATATTTCGTGGAATGACCACGATTTTTATGTGTCCATCAGTCTTTCACACTGCTTTTGGGTGACCTTATACCACTCCTGGCACAAAAATTTAAGTTCTTCTTTGTTCGATGGCTTGTGACTATCTATCTTCTTCTTGCTCACATTCCAGAGGTTTCCAATGGGGTTCAGGTCTGGAGATTGGGCTGGCCATGACAGGAATTGGTGTGGTGATCTTTCATCTACACATTGATTGACCTAGCTGTGTGGCATAGGGCATTGTCCTGCTGGAAAAAAACAGTCATCAGAGTTGGGGGAACATTGCCTGAGCAGAAGCAAACAAGTGTTTTTCCAGGATAACCATGAATGTGGCTTGATTCATACGTCCTTTTGAAAGATTAACCTGCCCAATTAATTAGCCTTGCTGAAGCACACCATATCATCACGATCCTCCACCAAATTTCACAGTGCAAGACATTGTACGCCTTTCCAGATCTCTGTCTAACCATTAGACGACCAGGTGTTGGGGAAAGCTGAAAATTAGATTCATCAGAGAAGTTTACCTTACTTCAGTCTTCTATGGTCAAATCCTTATGCTCTTGGCAAACTTCAGCCTGGCTCTCCTTTGCTTCTCATTTATGAAAGGCTTTTTTTCAAGCTTTACATAACTTAAGCCCTGCCACTAGGAGACTGTTAGAAACTGTTCTTGCCGTGCATTTCACCACACCTGCCATTTGTCATTCCTTTTGTAGGTCACTTGATGTCATCCTGCGGTTGCTGAGTAACGCTGGAATAAAATGAGGGTCAGCCCATTCAGAGGAGAGCCATTTTCACCCTCTGCCAGTCTGTAGATTTGTTGTCCCCAATGTCTGCTGCTTGACCTTGTAGTAATAGACTGCCATCTTTGAAATTTTAAGGATGGAGGCAACATGACGCTTACTGTATGCCTCTGCTAGTAAAGCCAGAATTGAGCCCTTCTTTTCCTCCCTCAAGACTTTGCTTGTCAACTCCTTTGACATGGTTAAGAGTTATTTTTTTATTCAAATTAATTTTGGGCAATTCCTAGCACTTGTTTGGCCATGCAGCTTGTACTATTGCAAGAGAATTGTGAAGACCACAGCAGTGTTTTTTATTCTTTCCCTCGTTAAATAAGATTTGGTTCAGGTGATCACCTAATCAGAAGTACATTAAGTAGAATGAGGTGTACTTTGGTGGGAATTCAATAGACACTGGTATGAAATGGCTGTCAGACATGTAGAGATGGTGATTTTTAGAAAACTGTGTAGTGGTATAATAATTTTTGCCAGAGCTGTTGTTAGGTGTTGAGTTCCCACTGCTGCACAGGGGGAATCTCGAACCACGTCCACTGCGGTCTCCCACTCTCCTCCAGCCTCAGTGGAACCTGCTCAGCGAAGACGTCGGTCCCAGTATCTGGCTCAAGCTGATACTGTGCAATTGGTTACTGCTGCCTTCCCAGGCTCTGCCTTTGTAGCCAGCACTGATCAGCAGCGAGCAGCCTTTCTGGGACTAAGTCCTGCTTTTCCCATACTGAGCATGCCCACGGGACAAACTCCCATTGGAGGTCAGGGGCCACATCATCAGGTCCTGTTGCGGCTCCTATTCGACCATCAGGAAGGTCCCGGAGCACTACTGCTGTAAAAGGTTCGCATAGCCGCTTGGCCATGCGCTAGTGTAAACTTGCTAAAGTGTATGTGTGGATGAATGCCTGTCGATGGATGAAAGCTTCTAATCATTCCCATCCCTAGAGTTGTTGCCTGCTCGCAAATGGTGGAAGCTACCTCATGCCTGACAGTGCTATCCTCAACATTCTGCACACGATACAGTGTTTCTCAGCAGCAACCGCCAGTGCGGGGCCGTGCGCATACTGCGCTTTCATGGACCTAGTTAGGGTGGTTAGTGGCGTCAGTCAGAGCAGCGCTGTATGCCCTCTTGTGCGGTAAATTATTAGCTCAGTTTAATCCCTGACACCACAGTAGAGGTGTCGAGCGTAAGAGGTCTAGAGGAACTCTTTCCCCGAGTCTTGGGACAGAGTTCTGTGACCCCTTGCTTGCACTTTTTGTGCAGTATCGCAGCCCTATGATGCAACAGGGCTCGCTTCCTTCATACCAGGTGAAGCTAACCCGTGTGTATTCTCATACCACCATATAGTCCACCATTACCAAGCAGCAGGTGTCCTGTCTGCATGATGGACCCCGGACTGCGAACGCACCTCACATACCCTCTAATTATTATTTGGTGCTTTCCACCAGTCCTTACAGCTGTATTATTGAGTCATTAAAACAGATAGATCTATTTCATGTGTTTATTTCTGTTAATGTTGATGATTATGACTAACAGCCAATGAATACTTTATAACACCAGCTTAAAAAATAATTTTAAAATCTGAAATGTTGGCCTACTGAAATGTATGTTCAGTAAATTCACTCACTACTTGGTTGGGGCTCTTTTTGCATCAATAACTGCTTGAATGCTGTGTGGCATAGAGGCAATCCACCTGTGGCACTGCTGAGGTGTCATGGAAGCCCAGGTTGCTTTTAGAGCAGCCTTCAGCTTGTCTGCATTGTTGGGTCTGGGGTCTTTCATCTTCCTCTTGACAAGTTCTCTATGGCTTTAGGATCAGGCAAGTTGATGGTCAATCAAGCACAGTGATGCTGTTGTTTTTAAACCAGGTATTGGTACTTTTGACAGTATGGACAGATGTCAAGTCCTGCTGTAGAATAAAATTTCCATCTCCAAAAATCTTGTCCACAGATATGTAAGATGCGCCAATTCCGGCACTTAGCCCCTCTCTTCCCACTCCCGTGTAGCGGTGGGATATGGGGTAATAAGGGGTTAATGTCACCTTGCTATTGTAAGGTTACATTAAGCCGGGTTAATAATGGAGAGGCGTCAAAAAGAAGCCTATCCATTATAAAACCAATAGTAATAAAGGGTTAATAACACACACACACACATTAGGAATAAAGTATTTTAATATTCTTCATTTAACAATACTTGCCATACTTCAGCGCCTGCAAAAAATGTAAAATAATAAACCGTATACTACCTGTCCGCCATAGTCCAATTAATAACGAGTGTCCCACGACGATCTCCCCTATAGAACAGTGACATCGGGTAATGTCACTGCTCTATAGGACCCTCAGTGACACACTGACAGGAGACAATGCCTACTGTAGTGCATCACTGTGGTTACTAAAGTTCTAAGTCTCACTTTATGTCAATTGCTGCATGGGAAAATTTCTCACCCAGCAATGCCAAAAGTTCCTGGAGCCCCTAGAGAGCAGTTGCATTAGCTGATGCTGCTGTTCTCCACGGGAGATCGTCGAGGGACACTCGTGGATTTTTGCGGACAGGGAGTATATTGGTTGTTTGTTATTTTAATCTTTATTACAGGTGACACTGGCTTCGGGGATCAAAATGACAAGTAATGGTATGTACTCTAGGTTTAATGTACTGTATGTCTGGATGTATAGCCTGCACAGAGCCCCCGGCAGTCACGCACAGACCACCGGCAGCCCACACAGAGCCCCGGCAGCCCATACAGAGCCCCCGGCAGCCCCCACAGAGCCCCCGGCAGTCATGCACAGACCCCCGGCAGCCCGCACAGAGCCCTTAGCAGTCACGCACAGACCCCAGGCAGCTTGCACAGAGCCCCTGGCAGCCCGCACTGAGCCCCGGCAGCCCGCACAGAGCCCCCTCGGTCATGAACAGACACACAGACAGTCTCCGCCCATGCACCACCCACACTCCATTATAGTGCTTCATTGCACTATGGGAACTTCCGATTCCAGTATCCGATATCGCAAAATTATCGGAACTTGGTATCGGAATTCCGATACAGCGAATATCGGCCGATACCCGATATTTTCAGTATCGGAATGCTCAACACTAGGATTGAGCAAAACGGATCGGACAAATTGAAAAATCGCCGACTTTCGGCAAAGTCGGGTTTCGTGAAACCCGACCCGATCCTTGTGTGGGATCGGCCATGAGTTTGGCGATCATCGCGCCAAAGTCGCGTTTCGTGTGACGTTTTCAGCGCCATTTCTCAGCCACTGAAGGAGGACGCAGAGTGTGGGCAGCGTGATGACATAGGTCTCGGTCCCCACCATCTTAGAGAAGGGCATTACAGTGAAAGCTCATCCACAGAGCGCAGTCGCACGACCACTCCATCCGCAGTTGCCAGTGTTGCACACGAGGTGTCCCATTATGTAACAGCTAGTGGGAAGCGTCAGCAGGCTGTTTTGGAAATGAAGTGTTTGGGCGACAACAGACACACAGCGGAAGTACTGGCCGAGTACTTGCAGCAAGAAACTCAGTCATGGCTGGGCAGTGTACATCTTGAGGCAGGCAAGGTAGTCAGTGATAACGGAAGGAATTTTATGGCTGCCATAGCCCTTTCAGAACTGAAACACATACCTTGCCTGGCAAACACCTTGAACCTGGTGGTGCAGTAGTTCCTGAAAAATTATCTGGGGTTACCAGCCCTGCTCCTGAAAGTGCGAAGACTTTGCTCGCACATCTGCCGGTTGCCCGTACACTGAAGCCGTATGCTGAACAATCAGCGATCGCTGAATCTTCCCCAGCACCGCCTAATAATCGACGTTGCAACAAGGTGGAACTCCACACTGCACATGCTTCAGAGGCTGTGCGAACAGAGGCACGCTGTTATGTATTTGTGGGAGGATACACATACATGGGCAGGCAGTTGAATGGCAGACATGGAGTTGTCTGGTGTGCAGTGGTCGAAGCTCCAAGACCTCTGTCAAGTCCTTCAGTGTTTTGAGGAATGCACATGGCTGGTAAGTGCAGACGATGCCATCATAAGCATAAGCATCCCACTAATGCGTCTGCTGATGCAAAGTTTGACGCACATTAAGGAGCAGGCGTCTGCAGCCGAGGAGCAGGGATGCCTTGATGACAGTCAGCCATTGTCTGCTCAGGGAACTCTCCTGGATGAGGTGGCGGATGAAGAGGAGGAGGAGGATGATGGGGATGAATATTTATGGGAGGAGGATGCTTCTCCGGGGGCAATAGAAACTGGTGGCGTTGCAAGGTCAGGTACAGGATTTTTGCAGGACACAAGTGATGTTAATTTGCAAGAAAGTGCTCCTCAACCCAGCACAAGCAGTGAATTGACACCTGGAACATTAGCCCACATGGCTGAGTATGCCTTGCATATCCTAAAACGGGACCACCGCATTATCAAAATGATGACCGATGACGATTACTGGTTGGCCTGCCTCCTGGATCCACGATATAAAGGAAAATTACAAAATATCCTGCCACATGAGAACCTGGAGCAAATATTGGTTATCAAACAAGCAACTCTTGTAGACTGTTTGGTTCAGGCATTCCCAGCACTCGGCGGTGGTGATGGTTCTCACACGAGCTGTAGGGGGCAACATGGGAGAGGTGTTGGAGGTGCACAAATCTGAAGTGGCGTTGGACAGAGGGGTTTTATGACCAGGTTGTGGAGTGATTTCGCAATGACCGCAGACACAACGGGTACTGTTGCATCGATTCAAAGTGACAGGAGACAGCATTTGTCCAGTATGGTTATGAACTATTTTTCTTCCCTTATCAATGTTCTCTCTCACAGGTCATTCCCCTTTGATTACTGGGCATCTAAAATTGACACCTGGCCTGAATTGGCAGAATAAGCATTACAGGAGCTCGCTTGCCCAGCTGCTAGTGTGCTATCAGAAAGAGTCTTCAGTGCTGCTGGTTCAATACTGACCGAAAAAAGGACACGTCTGGCTACCCAGAATGTTGATAATCTAACTTTCATTAAAATGAACAAATCATGGATTTCAAATTATTTTGCCCCACCTTCCCCTGCTGACACGTAGCTTGCCTGAAAAATGTCTTGCTTTTGGCTTCCTCTTACTGACTGCTCCAATTTCTCCATTTGAAGCTTCTGAATGTCCACCATAGGCCATTTTTGTACCTCCCTAATTGAGCTGACTCCGCCCACAGGGCCGTGGTCACCACTTGGCGCAAGCATCCGTGCGAGAGCCGTTTGCCTGGACAGGTGGGTGTGCCCACTCTTGGTCGACGGCACTGGCACAGGGTACCTCATAGTACAATGAAGTGTCTCTGATGGTGGTGGTGCACAACCAACGTAAGATACACCATCATAATATGAGGGGCCCTGTGCCGGTACCACCACCCACGAGAGAGTGTTCCACCCAGCAGGAACAGTGCTCTACCACTTGCAATACTTACCTCTCCCTGCTCCACCACTGTGTAGTCTGTGCTGTTAAATCCTTCAATGCCACTGCCAATACAAATTTGTTGAAATGATAGATGATACTAAAAATATACAGGGGCCCTGGCCTCCATTTAGACCAGTTAATACTTTGCGCCAACTACCACTGTCTGCTACTCAGCAGAGGAACCCACCCCTGTAACTAGCTATGACACCTGTTTATTTATGAACATTTTTTATGCAGACATTTAGCCCACTTTATTATTTTGGCCTACTAACTGTGTCAGTTACTCCTTACAGTTGTCCTCCACTGAATAAAGCTATGCCACCTATGTACCCCGTGTGAACAATTTTGAACTGCATGTAGCCTACTGTTTTATTTTAGGCCTACTACCTGTGTCTGTCTGCGCCACTCCTTACAGTTGTCCTCCACTGAATAAAGCTATGCCACTTGTGTACTCCCGTTACAAATTTTGAACTGCATTTAGCCTACATTTTTAGTTTAGGCCTACTAAGTCTGTTTGCGCCACTTATTACAGTTGTCCTCCACTGAACAAAGCTATGCCGCCTGTGTACTCCTGTTACCAAATTTGAACTGCATTTAGCCTACCTTTTTATTTTAGGCCTACTACCTGTGTCTGTCTGCGCCACTCCTTACAGTTGTCCTCCACTGAACAAAGCTATGCCGCCTGTGTACTCCCATTACAAATTTTGAACTGCATTTAGCCTACTTTTTTATTTTAGGCCTATTAAGTCTGTCTGCCCCCCTCATTACAGTTGTCCTCCACTCAACAAAGCAATGCCGCCTGTGTAGTCCTGTTACCAATTTTGAACTGCATTTAGCCTACTTACTTATTTGGGCCTAGTAACTAGGTCAGCCCGTGCTTACAGCTGTCCTCCACTGAACAAAGCTATGCCGCCTGTGTACTCCCGTTACAAAATTTTGAACTGCTTTTAGCCTACTTTTTTATTTTGGGCCAATATCTGTATTTCCTCCTCATCCTGCCCATTGCCCAGCCACTGCTAGATGAGTCTGCTGGTACATTGACCCAGAGCACTACATTCTTCTTGCACTCTACACAGCCAGAATCTGACCCTGCTGAAAGTCAGGTTCCCCTTCCCGCATACTATACCACCTTACATGGGGACAAAAAGGAAGGTGCAGATGAAAGTGCAGGTTCCTTGATCAGGTGCGGGGAGTCATACTCGTTGGCACTGGCACAGGGCCCCTCATAGTATGCTAATGTGTCTCTGGCAGTGGGAGGCGCCGCCTGCCGTCAAACACACCGCCGTACTATGAGTGGCCCTGTGTCAGTGCCAACTAGTGGGCCCCTCCTGCTTGCTCAGGGTCACAGCACTTGCAAAGTTGAAATACTTACCTCTCCCTGCTCCACCGCCGTGACGTATTCCGCGTTTCCTGGGCCCACGAAAATCTTGAGCCAGCCTTACCCCCCCACAACTTTAGCCAAATGACCCCCTGTTTTCAATGCCTATTATTCTAAAGTAAATTAAGATTGACAAGCTTCAGTAATACGAATTGATGTTTTTGGCATTAAAATAGGCACTGTAGGTGTTTTCCTGTCCTCCACTCACTGCCGACTTTTATTCCCCATTGACTTGCATTGGGTTTCGTGTTTCGGTCGGCCCCCCAACTTTTCGGCTGATTTCACCCGACCCGACTTTTTGAGAAAGTCGGGTTTCACGAAACCCGACTCGATCCTAAAAAAGGAAAAGTCGCTCAACCCAACTCAACACTACTGGCAATGAACAACACACTTGAGAAATATGTTTATAAAATTATAAGTTTAAGAGTAGGGGCACATTATGGGTTGCAGCCTCACCAATCACACATTACAAATCTTGTGAATGACTTAAATACTATTTCTCAAATACAAATGACTTGAGCTGCTCACCATAGCCATTGGGGTACCAGTTAATATGTCCATTTCATGAATCATCTTTATCATCTTCAAAAGTGTGGGATCTTCATAATCAAATCGCGTACTCAGTAAAATGTAGATGATCATATTAAATACAGCAGCATTTATATTATTGATGTTATCAAAGGGTTCACCTGGAAAAACAGTGAGAAAACAAGAGTTATAATTGCAAAAAACAAAAAAATCACAAGCACCCATGAACAGAACAAAGCAAGTGTGAACAGGTGCAAACTGCCATGACTGCACAACATACAAACAAAAGTATACAGTCTCCTCTGTAAGGCTACGTTCACATTAGCGTTGCGCGCCGCTGCGTCGGCGACGCAATGCACGACGCACAAAAAAACGCGCTCAAACGCACGCAAAAAACGCTGCGTTTTGCGACGCGTGCGTCGTTTTTTGACGAAAATCGGACGCATGAAAAATGCAACTTGTTGCATTGTCTTGCGTCCGACGCTAGCGTCGGAAACGACGCACGTGTCGGAAAACGCAACAAAAAAACGCACGCGTCCCCCATGTTAAACATAGGGGCCCGTCGCCGCTGCGTCACCGCTGCGTCGCCGACGCAACAGCGACGCACATTAGCGGAACGCTAATGTGAACGTAGCCTAAGCGCTAAGATGTATGCAGACACCAAATATATGACATATTTCAGTCAGGATAAGATGTGACTTTTTTGATGGATCCCTAAACCTAATATTCATCAATCATGCCTCTCCTGGGCTCAAAGCTACCAATATAAAGGGCAGGTAGGAATCACTGACTAATTAAACCCTTCACTCCCGAAGGTGGTTTGCACGTTAATGACCAGGCCAATTATGACCAATTTCATTTTATATGGTTATAACTCTAGAACGCTTTAACAGATCCCTGTGATTCGGAGATTTTTTGGGGTGAAATATTGTACTTCATGATAGTGGTAACATTTCTTTCAAATGACTTGCATTTACTTGTGAAAAAAAACAGTAGTTTAGTGAAAATTTTTTAAATTTTGCAATTTTCCAACTTTGAATTAAATTAAATGACAGAGATACAGCGCCTTGCAAAAGTATTTCTCTCTTGGTTCTCCTCCTATCTCTCTGACCGATCCTTCACTGTATGTTTTGCTGGTTCCTCCTCCTCTCACCTTCCCCTTACTGTTGGGGTTCCTCAAGGATCAGTCCTAGGCCCCCTCCTCTTCTCGTTGTATACTGCCCCTATTGGATAAACAATCAGTAGATTTGGTTTCCAGTACCATCTCTATGCTGATGATACCCAATTATACACTTCTGCTCCTGATATCTCGCCTGCCTTATTAGAAAACACCAGTGATTGTCTTACCGCTGTCTCTAACATCATATCCTCCCTCTATCTGAAACTAAACTAGTCAAAAACTGAACTCCTCGTGTTCTCTCCCTCTACTAACCTACCTTTGCCTGAAATTGCCATCTCCGTGTGCGGTTCCACCATTACTCCAAAGCAACATGCCCGCCGCCTTGGGGTCATCCTTGATTCTGACCTTTCATTCACCCCCCACATCCGATCACTGGCTCGCTCTTCTTATCTGCATCTCAAAAACATTTCTAAAATTCTCCCTTTTCTTACTTTTGACTCTGCAAAAACTCTTACTGTTTCACTTATTCATTCTCGTCTGGACTATTGTAACTCTCTACTAATCGGCCTCCCTCTTACCAAACTCTCCCCGCTCCAATCTGTCCTGAATGCTGCTGCCAGGATCATATTCCTCACCAACCGTTACACCGATGCCTCTACCTTGTGCCAGTCATTACACTGGCTACCCATCCACTCCAGAATCCAGTACAAAACTACTACCCTCATCTACAAAGCACTCCATGGCTCAGCACCACCCTACATCTCCTCTCTGGTCTCAGTCTACCACCCTACCCGTGCCCTCCGCTCCGCTAATGACCTCAGGTTAGCATCCTCAATAATCAGAACCTCCCACTCCCGTCTCCAAGACTTTACACGTGCTGCGCAGATTCTTTGGAATGCACTACCTAGGTTAATGTGATTAATCCCCAATCCCCACAGTATTAAGCGTGCCCTAAAAACTCATTTGTTCAGACTGGCCTACCCCCTCAATGCATTAACCTAACGATCCCTGTGTGGCCTATTTAAAAAAAAAAAAAAAAATCAGGTTCCTCGCATTATGTTCTCATTCACTTCATACAGTTAAGAGCCCTCTGTGTCAGTACTGCTACATACTTAGGCAGTTAACTAGTTCATGCAGCTTTACATGAACACCCGAGCCTTACACTATGGCTGGTCCGAATAACTAAAGCAATTGTTACCATCCACCTCTCGTGTCTCCCCTTTTCCTCATAGTTTGTAAGCTTGCGAGCAGGGCCCTCATTCCTCCTGGTATCTGTTTTGAACTGTATTTCTGTTATGCTGTAATGTCTATTGTCTGTGCAAGTCCCCTCTATAATTTGTAAAGCGCTGCGGAATATGTTGGCGCTATATAAATAAAAGTTATTATTATATTATAAGTATTTGGCCCCCTGGAACTATTTAACCTTTTCCCACATATTCTGCTTCAAACATAAAGATACCAAATGTACATTTTTGGTGAAAAATCAACAACAAGTGGAACACATTTGTGAAGTTGAACAAAATTTATTGGTTATTTTACATTTTTGTGGAAATTCAAAAACTGAAAAGTGGGGCGTGCAATATTATTCAGCCCCTTTACTTTCAGTGCAGCAAACTCACTCCAGAAGTTCATTGTGGATCTCTGAATGATCCGATGTTGTCCTAAATGCCTAATGATGACAAATATAACCCACCTGTGTGTAATGAAGTCTCGGTATAAATGCACCTGCTCTGTGATAGTCTCAGGGCTCTGTTTGAAGCACAGAGAGCATCATGAAGACCAAGGAACACAACAGGCAGGTCCGTGATACTGTTGTGGAGAAGTTTAAAGCCCAATTTGGATACAAAATGATTTCCAAAACTTTAAACATCGCAAGGAGCACTGTGCAAGAGATCATAATGAAATGGAAGGAGCATCATACCACTGCAATTCTACCAAGACCCGGCCGTCCCTCTAAACTTTCATCTCAAACAAGGAGAAGACTGATCAGTAGTGTTGAGCGATACCATCCGATATTTGAAAGTATCGGTATCGGATAG
The DNA here is from genome assembly GCF_032444005.1 of Ranitomeya imitator. Classification (NCBI taxonomy): domain Eukaryota; kingdom Metazoa; phylum Chordata; class Amphibia; order Anura; family Dendrobatidae; genus Ranitomeya; species Ranitomeya imitator. The sequence continues at coordinate 665,684,200 of NC_091286.1, forward strand.
TATCGGCCGATACCCGAAAAATATTGGATATCGCCGATACCGATATCCGATACCAATACAAGTCAATGGGACATCAAGTATCGGAATGTATCCTGATTAGTGTTGAGCATTCCGATACCGCAAGTATCGGGTATCGGCCGATATTTGCGGTATCAGAATTCCGATACCGAATTCCGATACTTCCCGCGTATCGGATACCGGAATCGGAAGTTCCCAGAATTCAGACTGAACGCAGCAGCCAATGAGGAATGAATGGAAGTGTGGGCACATCCTGTTTAGCATGGTGGGCATGTAAGTACTGGCAAGGCTGTGATTGGCTGCTGAAATGATGTCACTCTGCACTATAAAAAAACGCTGCCGCCATTTTGCGCTCACTCTGCTGTGATTTCAGTTAGGGACAGGACGCTGTGTTCTAACTGAGGGCCAGTTGAGATAGCTAATTGCTTTATTTTCCTTTCCCAAGGCTAATTTAGCAAAACGCTGTGTGTTCTTCACTGTTCACCTTGCTCTTGCCTTGCAGCGCTGTTTTAACAGCGTTCTGCAAGGTCTCTGTGTGTGTGTGTGCAGCTCACTCTGTAGTCTGTGTGCAGCCATATACCCGGTTGTATTCAGCTCAGGGGGGGTTCACACTGCCTCACACAGTTGTCCTTTTTTGCTCATAGTGCAGCCTGCTGCACATTTTTTCTCAAATTTCCTATTAGTGTCTTTCCACCCGTCTTTAGCTAAATTGTGGAAAAACACTACATAGGATAACCTAGAGGGGGGTTTTTGGGCCTTGCAGCGCCGTTTACGGCTGTCTGCACGGTCTCCGTGTGAGCCCAGCTCGCCCTATAGTCTGTGTGCAGCCATAGCCGGTTGGATTCAGCTCAGGGTTTTTACTGCCTCATACCTTGAAAAAAATTTCCCTTTTTTTCAAATAGTGCAGCCTGTTTAAAATTTAAAAAAAAAATTTCCTATTAGTGTTTTTCCACCCGTCCACAGCTAAATTGTGGAAAAACACTACATAGGATAACCTAGAAGGGGTTTTTTTCGGCCTTGCAGCGCCGTTTACGGCTGTCTGCACGGTCTCTGTGTGAGCGCAGCTCGCCCTGTAGTCTGTGTGCAGCCATAGCCGGTTGGATTCAGCTCAGGGTGCGTTACTGCCTCATACCTTGAAAAAAAATTTCCTTTTTTTCAAATAGTGCAGCCTGTTTAAAATTTAAAAAAAAAAATTCCTATTAGTGTCTTTCCACCCGTCTCCAGCTAAATAGTGGAAAAACACTACATAGGATAACCTAGAGGAGGGTTTTTGGGCCTTGCAGCGCCGTTTACGGCTGTCTGCATGGTCCCTGTGTGAGTTAAACTTGCTCTGTAGTCCGATCTGCAGAAAAAAAAAAAGGAAAGTTCACCAAACACCACTTAACACTTGTGTAGGCCACATTTTATAAATAATAAAGTCTAGTCCACACTTTACAACATTAGTGTTTCTTACACCTGTTAGGAGGAGCATTTCAGGAATAAGCACACTAAGGCCTTAGTACTTTTCTGCTTATCTTTATCTGTCAACCAAGATGAAGAGGGCAGGGAGTAAGGCACGTGGGCGTGGGCGCGGAGCAGGGAGAGGAGCAGGGAGAGGACGTGGTGATTCTGTGCCTGCTGCGGGCACCGGTGACTCGTCGTCACTCAGTTTCAGCAGGGAACAGTCCTTCATGCGCAGCTTTGTCGGAGAGCGCCGTGCACCGCTGCTGCGTGAAGACCAAATTGAAGCCGTTGTCGGGTGGATGGCAGCTAACGCCTCGGCATCGACTTCAGTTAGTGCCACATCCTCTCAGGCACAGAGCACTGGAGAGCAGCCATCTGTCTCTTCACCACCTGCCAAATTGGCCAGGCAGTCAGAGAGCCCAGGACAGGAGCCGTCTCTACTTCTGTTCTCTGAATCTCTTGGCTTGGAAACAGGGGGCCAGCCAAGCAGCATTGGAGAAATGGAAGAAGAGGCAGTGTGCAGTGATGCCCAACAGCTTTGTCTCTCTGACTCTGAAGAGGCGGGTGGGCCTGTGCCTCCGGTGACCACAGCGCAGTACGCATCTGATGATGAAACTCAGGTGCCGCTTTCTGGTGCGTACTGTGCTGCCGAGACTACCCAGGAGGAGCAGTTGGTGGCAGAGGGTAGTGGAGATGATGAGGTCGTTGACCCATCGTGGCGTGAGGAACAGGAAGGTGGTGGGAGCAGCTCTGAGGAAGAGATTCCCCTTACGGGCCAAAGAGGGAGAGGGAGGGGGAAGACTGCGGAGCCTGTAACCTCCAATTTGGCACCCGTTAGGAGTCTGTCTCTTTCCAAAGCCAAAAAGGACGCTCCCAAGACTTGCAGTGCCTGGTCCTTTTTTCACACAGTTGCAGATGACATTTGTTTTGTCAAATGCAAGCTGTGTCATCAGAAAGTAAAAAGAGGGAAAAATGGCAGCAACCTCAATACCACAAATATGTGGAAACATGTGCGGACCAGGCACGCGGTGGAGTTACAGAAACACACTGAAGATGTAGGCCAACCAACAGCGGCAGCTACCACCTCTTCAGCTCGTGTTGCCTCTTCCTCCAGCTCACGCACAGCTGGTTTGGCTTCCTCCCAGGATCGCCATGGAAGAACCTCTGGCACTGTTGTCCAGAGACCTTGTGTAATTCCACCCACAGCACCACCTTCCCAGTCATCCTCACACTCCCAATCTACTCTACAGCCATCGGTAGTACAGGCATGGGAGAAAAGGCGGGCATTCTCGGCCAACCACCCCCGAGCACAGGCTCTGAATGCAGGCATTGCCAAACTGTTGTCCCTGGAAATGCTCTCATTCAGGCTGGTGGAGACTGACAGCTTCCGTGACTTGATGGCATTGGCAGTCCCACAGTACAAGGTGCCCAGCCGCTTTTACTTCAGCAGGCAAGCCGTCCCTGCCCTGCACAGGCATGTTGAGGGAAACATAAAACATGCGCTACTGAACGCCGTCAGTAGCAAGGTCCACCTCACCACCGATGCGTGGACCAGTCAGCATGGACAGGGGCGATACGTTTCCCTCACTGCCCATTGGGTTAATGTTGTTGAGCCAGGTACAACTAGTGCGAGTGGCGCAGGACGTGTCCTGCCCACTCCAAGGATTGCAGGAATCCAGTCTGTACGCATTGACTCCTCCTCTTACACAAGTTCCTCAGATTCATCTCTGCAGGATCCGTCACAGTCCACCTCCACATGGACCCGTGAACGTTTACCTATGACCGACATGAGCACAGCCGTGGCCGAACGTCAGCAGGCCATCTTGAAACTAGTTTCATTGGGGAATCGAAGCCACACAGCGCAGGAGCTCTGGAATGCCATCAAGCAGGAGAGCGATGTGTGGTTACTGCCAGCGAATCTCCAGCCAGGCATGGTAGTGTGTGACAATGGCCGAAATCTGGTGGCAGCTTTGGCCCTTGGCAACCTCACTCACATCCCATGTCTGGCACATGTGCTCAATTTGGTTGTGCAGAGTTTTCTGAGGGACTATCCGGATCTTGATGCCCTGCTGCACAAGGTCCGCCTAGAGTGTGCTCACTTGCGGCGTTCCAGCTTGGCAAGATCCCGCATTGCTGCTCTGCAGCGCCGATTCCGCCTTCCGGAACACCGCATCATATGTGACCTACCTACCCGGTGGAATTCCACGTTACATATGTTGGAGCGGTTGTGTGAGCAGCAGCAAGCAGTTATGGAGTACCAGCTGCATCAGGCGCAAAGAAGTCGCAGTCAGCGCCGATCAGACTTCACAACCACAGAGTGGGCCACTATGAAGGACGTCTGCCAGGTTTTGCGTCCTTTTGATTATTCCACGCGGATGGCAAGTGCAGATGATGCACTAGTCAGCATGACTGTCCCCCTCATCTGCCTGCTTCAGCAAACTTTGCAAGGGTTAAGGGATGATGTTGTGGAAGAGGTGGAGGATGAGGAGTCACCTTTTCCATCAGCTTCTGGAGAGTCAGCGCCACGTGGTTCCTCACAAAGGGGTACGCAGGGGCCACTTTGTGAGGAGGATGAGGAGGAGTGAATGGAGGAGGAAGAGCTCCGTCCAGAGGAGGGAGCGACACAATTGTCCAGTGTTCAGTGTGTACAGCGAGGGTGGGGTGATGACGAGCGGGCAGAGATCATGTCTCAAGCAGGGGACAGCGTTTCTGGGCCAGTTGGCAGTCTGCAGCACATGGTGGATTTCATGCTGCAGTGCCTGAGAAATGACCGCCGCATCGACCACATTCTCAACATGCCTGATTATTGGGTGTTCACCCTCCTCGATCCTCGCTACCGGGACAACGTCCAAAACCTCATCCCAGCGTTGACCCGGGAGCGTAAATTGCGGGAGTACCACGACACACTGGTGAATTCCATCATCTTCTCCAGTCCAAATGAGAGGAGTGCTGCTAGTGCTTTACAAAGCAGCTCAGTGCGTCGAGGCAGTGGGGGAGGCTCTGCCCAAAGAGGGAGCAGAAGCAGTGCCTCTGCCCAAGGCAAGCCCAGTATGGCACAACTCTGGCACACTTTTGTGTGCCCGCCCCAAATGTCTACACCATCACCGGCGGCTCCAGTCAGCAGGAGGCAACGGTTCCGTCAGATGGTGACAGACTACATGGCTTGCCCTCTTTCTGTACTCCCAGACGGCTCTTCCCCATTCAAGTTTTGGGTCTCTAAGCTGGATACATGGCCAGAGCTAAGCCAGTATGCATTGGAGGTGCTGGCTTGCCCTGCGGCTAGTGTCTTATCGGAATGTGTCTTTAGTGCCGCAGGTGGTGTACTAACAGACCATCGCATGCGACTATCCTCCGATAACGTTGACCAGCTTACTTTCCTGAAAATGAACCAGGCCTGGATCTCGCAGGAATTTGCCACTCCTCTGCCTGATTAAGTAATTGGGTGTCATCCAGGTCTCCTGATGTGTTCATCTTTCTACCCCCTGAACTGCTATTCCTGGTCTCCAACACCGCCAGTTGCGGCTCAGAAGTGCAGGCTGCACAGTAAAAACATACGACCCAGTGTTATTGGATTTCAGTAACGTCTGCTGATCCCCAGCTGTGTAGCCGGCAATGTGTCCTGCGACCGCCACGCTGACACAACAACCTAAATGTAAGGGAACCTGTCCCCCCCCCGGCGTTTGTTACTGAAAGAGCCATCTTGTGCAGCAGTAATGCTGCACAAGGAAAAGGTAGCTCTTTTATTTTAGCTCCTTGCACACGCAGAACTTAACACTTATAAAATGTGTTCACTGATACCGTTATACCGTCCCGGAGCTGGGACTTTCCTTCGTAATGTGACGCAGCACAGCCGTCATTCCTACCCCCTTGGTGCCATGCGCTGCCTCCTCAACGTTGTTTTAAGCTGTCACGGAGCCTGCGCTGTTCTGTTATCCCTTGGCCATGCCCTATTTGCGCTGCCTGTCTTCTGACATAATTTGGTGTCAGGCTGGCTGCGCCTGTGCGGCCGCGCTGCCCGAGATCCCGCCTCGCAGTGTCTTCTGATTGAATCACACTGCGGGCCTTGGATCCATGGGCATGCGCAGTTCATATCTTCCCCTCGGGCTCTCGCTCATCTCCCTCCGCCTTCTTTAGACTGTGCACCGTCAGCTGATCCCTAATAGCATGCCACGGCCGTGACACCGCACAGTCTGAAGAAGAGGGAAGGAGGGGAGTGAGAGTCGAGGATATGCACTGTGCATGCCCATGGATCCAAGGCCCGCAGTGGGATTACGTTAGACGACACTGCGAGGTGGGATCTGGAGCAGCGTGGACGCACAGGCACTGACAGCCTGACACCAAATTATGTCAGAAGACAGGCAGCGCTAATTGGGCATGGCCAAGGGATAACAGAACAGCGCAGGCTCCGTGACAGCTTAAAACAACGCTGAGGAGGCAGCGCACGGCACCAAGGGGATAGGAATGACAGCTGTGCTGTGTCCCATTACGAAGGAAATTTGCAGCTCCGTGACGGTTTTACGGTATAAGGGGACACATTTTTAGTGTTTACTTCTGTGTTTGCAAGGAGCATAATTAAAAGAGCAACCTTTTCCTTTTGCATCCTTAGTGCTGAACAAGATGGCTCTTTCAGCTACAAACGTCTTGGGGGGGGGTTAAAGGTTCCCTTTCAACTTGCTCCAATCAGGCTTCGGCCTACACTCTGTTCCTCTGCTCCTCCTGCTGTCCCTGGGCTCTAACACCGCCAGTTGGTGCCTGGAAGTGCTGTCTGCACAGTCAACAGTCACTCCTCTGTTATTGGGGTTCAGTAACGTCAGCTGATCCCCAGCTGTGTGTGCAGCAATACCTCCAATCTGCTCCTCCTGCTGTCCCTGGGCTCTAACACCGCCAGTTGGTGCCTGGAAGTGCTGTCTGCACAGTCAACAGTCGCTCCTCTGTTATTGGGGTTCAGTAACGTCAGCTGATCCCCAGCTGTGTATCCGGCAACGTGTCATGCGACCGCCACGCTGGCACAACTAAAATGTAAGGGGACCTGTCCCCCCCCCCCCAGGCGTTCGTTACTGAAAGAGCCACCTTGTGCAGCACTAATACTGCACAAGGAAAAGGTCGCTCTTGAAATTATGCTCCTTGCAAACACTGAACTACACACTCATGTAATGTGTCCCCTCACACCGTCAAACTGTCCCTGAGGTGGGACTTTCCTTTGTAATGTGACGCAGCACAGCCGTCATTGCTACCCCCTTGGCACCGTGCGCTGCCTCCTTAGCGTTGTTTGATTCCGTCCTGGACCCTGCGCTGTTATGTTATCCCTTGGCCATGCACAGTTTGCGCTGCCCGTCCTCTGACATCATTTGTTGTCGTCCTGGCTGCGCCTGTGCGTCCACGCTGCCCGAAATCCCACCTCGCAGTGTCGTCTAATGTGATCCTACAGTGGGCTTGGTATCCATGGCCATGCGCAGTGCATATACTAGCCTCTCACTCCCCTTCTTCACGCTTCTTCAGACTAGGCGGAGTCAGCTGATCCCTAATAGCATGCCACGGCCGTGACGCCGCACAGTCTGAAGAAGCAGGAAGGAGGTGAGTGAGAGGCGATGATATGCACTGCTCATGCCCATGGATCCCTGGCCCGCAATGGGATTACATTAGATGACACTGCGAGGTTGGATCTCGGGCAGCTTGGACGCACAGGCACTGCCAGCCTGACACCTAAATGATGTCAGAAGACGGGCACCGCTAACTGTGCATGGCCAAGGGATAACATTACAGCGCGGGCTCCGTGACAGAACCAAACAACGTTGAGGAGGTGGCGCACGGCACCAAGGGGGTTGGAATGATGGCTGTGCTGTGTCACATTACAAAGGAAAGTCCCACTTCCGGGACGGTTTGACGGTGTGAGGGGACACATTATATGAGTGTGTACTTCAGCGTTTGCAAGGAGCATAATTTTCGGAGCCACCATTTTCCATGTGCAGTATTACTGCTGTACAAGATGGCTCTTTCAGCAACAAATGCCTGGGGGGGGAGGTTAAAGGTTCCCTTTCAACTTGCTCCACTGCAGGCTTCGGCCTACACTCTGCTCCTCTTTGATTCCCTGGGTTTCAACACTGTCAGTTGCCACCTGGAAGTGTTGTCTACACAGAAAAAACACTAGCTGATGTGTCAGTGGGGTTCAGCACCGCCAGCTGTTCCCCTGCTGTGTAGTCGGCAACGTGTCCAGCACAAGCCACGCTGACACAACAGAACAAAAGCTGCCACCAGTGCAGGCTTCGGCCTACACTCTGCTCCTCTCCTCCTCCTGCTGCCCCTGGGCTCAAACACAGCTAGTTTTTGCCCAGAAGTGCTAGCTGCACTGAGAAAAACACCAGCCAATGTGTTAGTGGGGTTCAGCACCGCCAGCTGTTCCCCTGCTGTGTAGCCGGCAACGTGACCTGCAAACGCCACGCAGGCACATGAACTGAAATTAAAGGGACCCTGCCACCCACCCCAAGGTGTTTCTATGTATAACAGCTACCTTGTACAGCAGTAATGCTGTATTTGTACAAGGTGGCTGACTTTTTCTCATTGCCAACGTGGAACTTAACACGTACAAAATGTGTCTCATTGAGACCATTCCACTGTCCCTGATGTGTGACTTTCTTTTCTAATGGTACGCAGCACCACCCTTGGTAGCGCTGCCCGTCTTCTGACATCATTGGTTGGCTGCCTGTGCCTGTGCGTCCGCCCTGCCCGACACAACCCCCCTCGTTGTCTCATATATTTTGGCTGTGAGGGTGTGATTGATGGGCATGTGCAGTGCATACGTTCGCCTGTCTTAACTCATCTCCTTCCGCCTTCTTCAGACTGTGCGGCCTCATGGCCGTGGTAGGCGATAAGGGATCAGCTGAGGCCGCCCAGTCTGAAGCAGGTGTAAGGACATGTGTGAGTGGCAAACATATTTACTGCACAAGGGCACGAATCCCAGCCACGCAGTGTGGTTTTTTGAAAACACACTGCGGGTCTGGGATTCATGGCCATTGCTAACCGCACCGGCCAACATGAAATGAGGTGAGAAGACAGGCAGCGCTCACAGCGCATGGCCAAGGGATCACAATAGCGCAGACTCCTGTACAGCAAATAACAACGCTCAGGAGGCTGCGCCCAGCACCAAGGCGTTATTTATGTGCACCTGTGCTGCGTCTCCTTAAAAAGACAAGTCACGCCTCCAATACAGTTCTACTGTTCAATGGGCTAAATTGTGTACGTCTTTCATTCTGCGTGTGCAATGAGCAAAACTTAAAGAGCAACCTTTAACTTGTGTAGTTTTACTGCTGCACAAGGTGTGGCTCTTCAACATTGTAACACCTGAGGGTGGGTTAAAGGTTACCTTTGAAATTGGTTCAATTAGGCTTCGGCCTACACTCTGCTCCTCCTGCAGACCCTGGGCTCTAACTACGCCAGTTGGGGCCCGGAAGTGCTGGCTGCACAGAGAAAAACACCCACCATTGTGTCAGTGGGGTTCAGCACTGCCAGCTGTTCCCCTGCTGTGTAGCCGGCATCGTGTCCAGCACAAGCCATGCTGGCACAACAGACCAAAAGCTGCCACCAGTGCAGGCTTCGGCCTACACTCTGCTCCTCTCCTCCTCCTGCTGACCCTGGGCTATAACACCGCCAGTTGTAGTCTGGAAGTGCTAGCTGCACAGAGAAAAACACCCGCCAATGTGTTAGTGGGGTTCAGCACCGCCAGCTGTTCCCCTGCTGTGTAGCCGGCATCGTGTCCAGCACAAGCCACGCTGGCACAACCGACCAAAAGCTGCCACCAGTGAAGGCTTCGGCCAACACTCTGTTCCTCTCCTCCTCCTGCTGACACTGGGCTCAAACACCGCTAGTTTTTGCCCGGAAGTGCTAGCTGCACAGAGAAAAACACCAGCCAATGTGTTAGTGGGGTTCAGCACCGCCAGCTGCTCCCCTGCTGTGTAGCCGGCAACGTGACCTGCAAATGCCACGCAGGCACATGAACTGAAATTAAAGGGAACCTGGCCCCACCCCTCCAGGTGTTTCTATGTATAACAGCCACCTAGTACAGCAGTACTGCTGCATTTGTACAAGGTGGCTGATTTTTTCTCCTTGCCCACGTTGAATTAAACACGTAAAATATGTGTCTCATTACAGACCATTACAATGTCCCTGAGGTGTGACTTTCCTTTTTAATGACACGCACCACCCCCCTTGGTAGCGCTGCCCGTCTTCTGACATCATTGGTTGGCTGCCTGTGCCTGTGCGTCCGCCCTGCCCGACACAACCCCCCTCGTTGTCTCATATATTTTGGCTGCGAGGGTGTGATTGTTGGGCATGTGCAGTGCATATGTTCGCCTGTCTTAACTCATCTCCTTCTGCCTTCTTCAGACTGTGCGGCCTCATGGCCGTGGTAGGCGATAAGGGATCAGCTGAGGCCGCCCAGTCTGAAGCAGGTGTAAGGACATGTGTGAGCGGCAAACATATTTACTGCACAAGGCCACGAATCCCAGCCACGCAGTGTGATTTTTTGAAAACACACTGCGGGCCTGGGATTCATATCCATTGCTAACCGCACCGGCCAACATGAAATGAGGTGAGAAGACAGGCAGCGCTCACAGAGCATGGCCAAGGGATCACAATAGCGCAGACTCCTGTACAGCAAATAACAACGCTCAGGAATCTGCGCCCAGCACCTAGTTGTAAATTTTGACACCTGTGCTGCGTCTCCTTAAAAAGACAAGTCAAGCCTCTACTACTGTTTGACATTATAATTGGCTAAATAGTGTACGTGTTTTATTTAGCGTGTGCAATGAGCAAAATTAAGAGAGCAACCTTTGACTTGTGCAGCATTAATGCTGCACAAGGTGTGGCTCTTGTACCTTGCAACACCTGAGGGGGGGTTAAAGGTTACCTTTAAAATTGGTTCAACTAGGCTTCGGCCTACACTCTGCTCCTCTCCTCCTCCTGCTGACCCTGGGCTCTAACACCGCTAGTTTTTGCCCGGAAATGCGAGCTGCACAGAGAAAAACACCAGCCAATGTGTTAGTGGGGTTCAGCACCGCCAGCTGTTCCCCTGCTGTGTAGCCGGCATCGTGTCCAGCACAAGCCCCGCTGGCACAACCGACCAAAAGCTGCCACCAGTGCAGGCTTCGGCCTACACTCTGCTCCTCTCCTCCTCCTGCTGCCCCTGGGCTCAAACACCGCTAGTTTTTGCCCGGAAGTGCTAGCTGCACAGAGAAAAACAACAGCCAATGTGTTAGTGGGGTTCAGCACCGCCAGCTGTTCCCCTGCTGTGTAGCCGGCATCGTGTCCAGCACAAGCCACGCTGGCACAACCGACCAAAAGCTGCCACCAGTGCAGGCTTCGGCCTACACTTTGCTCCTCTCCTCCTCCTGCTGACCCTGGGCTCAAACACCGCTAGTTTTTGCCCGGAAGTGCTAGCTGCACAGAGAAAAACACCAGAAAAAGTGTTAGTGGGGTTCAGCACCGCCAGCTGTTCCCCTGCTGTGTAGCCGGCAACGTGCCCTGCAAACGCCACGCAGGCACATGAACTGAAATTGAAGGGAGCCTGCCCCCCACCCCCAGGTGTTTCTATGTATAACAGCCACCTTGTACAGCAGTACTGCTGCATTTGTACAAGGTGGCTGACTTTTTCTCCTTGCCCATGTGGAACTCAACACGTACAAAATGTGTCTCATTAGAGACCATTACAATGTCCCTGAGGTGTGACTTTCCTTTTTAATGACACGCAGCCCCCTCATTGTTAGCGCTGCCCGTCTTCTGACACCATTGGTTGGCTGGCTGTGCCTGTGCGTCCGCCCTGCCCGACACAATGCCCCTCGTTGTCTCATATATTTTGACTGCGAGGGTGTGATTGATGGGCACGAGCAGTGCATATGTTCGCCTGTCTTCACTCCCCTCCTTCCGCCTTCTTCAGACTGTGCGGCCTCATGGCCGTGGCAGGCGATAAGGGATCAGCTGAGGCCGCCCAGTCTGAAACAGGTGTAAGGACATGTGTGAGCGGCGAACATATTTACTGCACAAGGCCACGAATCCCAGCACCGAAGTGTGACTTTATGAAAAGGCACTGTGGGTCTGGGATTTATGGCCATCGTTAACCGCACCGGCCAACATGAAATGAGGTCATAAGACGGCCTGCACTAACAGGGTATTGCCAAGGGATAACACAAGAGCGCAGTCTCCTGTACTGCAAATAACAACGGTAAGGAATCTGCACCCAGCACCTAGGTGTAAATTTTGACACCTGTGCTGCGTCTTCTTCAAAAGAAAAGTCACGCCTCCACTACTGTTTGACAGTATAATGGGCTAAATAGTGTACGTGTTTTATTCAGCGTGTGCAAGGAGCAAAATTATTAGAGCAACCTTTGACTTGTGCAGCATTAATGCTGCACAAGGTGTGGCTCTTGTACCTTGCAAAACCTGAGGGGGGTTAAAGGTTACCTTTGAAATTGGTTCAACTAGGCTTCGGCCTACACTCTGCTCCTCTCCTCCTCCTGCTGACCCTGGGCTCAAACACCGCTAGTTTTTGCCCGGAAGTGCTAGCTGCACAGAGAAAAACACCAGAAAAAGTGTTAGTGGGGTTCAGCACCGCCAGCTGTTCCCCTGCTGTGTAGCCGGCAACGTGCCCTGCAAACGCCACGCAGGCACATGAACTGAAATTGAAGGGAGCCTGCCCCCCACCCCCAGGTGTTTCTATGTATAACAGCCACCTTGTACAGCAGTACTGCTGCATTTGTACAAGGTGGCTGACTTTTTCTACTTGCCCACGTGGAACTCAACACGTACAAAATGTGTCTCATTGAGACCATTCCACTGTCCCTGAGGTGTGACTTTCCTTTCTAATGATACGCAGCACCACCCTTGGTAGCGCTTCCCGTCTTTTGACATCATTGGTTATCTGGCTGCGCCTGTGCGTCCGCCCTGCTCCAAATAACGCCCCTCAGTTTCTTATTTATTTTGTCAGCGAGGGTGTGGTTTATGGGCACGAGCAGTGCATATGTTCGCCTGTCGTCACTCATCTCCTTCCGCCTTCTTCAGACTGTGCAGCCTCATGGCCGCGGCATGCGAGAAGGGATCAGCAGAGGCCGCCCAGTCTGAAGCAGGTGTAAGGACGTGTGTGAGCGGCCAAAATATTTACTGCTCAAGGCCACGAATCCCAGCACCGCAGTGTGACTTTATGAAAAGGCACTGTGGGTCTGGGATTTATGGCCATCGTTAACCACATCCGCCAACATGAAATGAGGTCATAAGACGGGCAGCGCTAACAGGGCATTGCCAAGGGATAACACAAGAGCGCAGACTCCTGTACAGCAAATAACAACGCTCAGGAAGCTGCGCCAAGCACCAAGGCGTTATTTGGGACACCTGGGCTCCTTAAAAAGCCAAGTCACGCATCCACTACAGTTTGACTGTAGAATGGGCTAAATTGTGTACGTCTTTCATTCAGCGTGTGCAAGTAGACAAATTAATAGAGCAACCTTTCACTTGTGCAGCATTAATACTGCACAAGGTGTGTCTCTTGTACTTTGTAACACCTGAGGGGGGGTTAAAGGTTTCCTTTGAAATTGGTTCAACTAGGCTTCGGCCTACACTCTGCTCCTCTCCTCCTCCTCCTGCTTCACCACGGGCTCTAACATCGCTAGTTTTTGCCCGCAAGTGCTAGCTGCACAGAGATAAACACCCGCCATTGTGTTAGTGGGGTTCAGCAATGCCAGCTGTTCCCCCACTGTGTAGCCGGCAAAGTGTCCTGCAAACGCAACGCAGACACAAAGCTGCCTCCAGTGCAGGCTTCGGCCTACACTCTGCTCCCCCTGCTTACCCTTTGCTCCAGCACCGCTAGTTGGGGCTCTAGGAAGACAATCTTTAACAGGCAACGCATCTGGGTTCCAGCACCGCCAACTGGTTCTCGGCAGTGTTTTTGTCACGGGTACTCCCTCGTGCCCAGCCTGGTTCCAGCACCATCAGCTGTTTCCGGGTTGTGTCAAGTTCACTGAGACGCCTATGCTTGCCCCGTCGTGGTGCTGTCGGGTTAGCCAACTCCAGGGTGCCTCCAGTTTAGGAGCTTCCTATGTGGGCTGCATGAATTGGTAGTCAAGGCTGGTTCTGTAGTGCCAGTAGGCCCAGCTCCCCCTGTAGGACTGTTGGGGTTCGGTAACTGCGGCTGCCTCGCGGCCTAGCTGTTCTCTCCTCTCCTGTGGGCCTTCGGGTCCACCACCTGGTTCCAGCACCGTCAGCTGGTTCCGGGCCGAGCCTTTGGCTTAGGTGCCTCCTCCTGGGTATCCAAGTTTCGCCAACGCCTGGCGGTCCTCGGTAGTGCTTTTAAGCGCGGGCACCTACAGCTTAGTAACCGGGTTCCAGCACCGTCAGCTGGTCCTCGGTCATGCCATTGGCTCTTGCATACTGAGGCAACGCATCCGGGTTCCAGCACCGCCAGCTGGTTCTCGGCAGTGTTTTTGTCACAGGTACTCCCTCGTGCCAAACCTGGTTTAAGCACCGTCAGCTGTTTCCGGGTTGTGTCAAACTCGCTGAGACGCCTATGCTTGCCCCGTCGTGTTGCGGTCGGGTTAGCCAACTCCAGGGTGCCTCCAGTTTAGGAGCTTCCTATGTGGGCTGCATGAATTGGTAGTCAAGGCTGGTTCTGTAGTGCCAGTAGGCCCAGCTCCCCCTGTAGGACTGTTGGGGTTCGGTAACTGCGGCTGCCTCGCGGCCTAGCTGTTCTCTCCTCTCCTGTGGGCCTTCGGGTCCACCACCTGGTTCCGGCACCGTCAGCTGGTTCTCGGCAGTGTCTTTTGCTCTTGTACCTTCTGCTCCCCATCCTGGTTCCAGTACCGTCAGCTGGTTCCGGGCAGAGCCTTTGGTTTAGGTGCCTCCTTCTGGGTATCCAAGTTCCACCAACGTCAGGTGGTCCTTGGTAGTGCTTTCAGGCACGGGTACCTCCTGCTTAGTAACCGGGTTCCAGTAACGTCAGCTGGTCCTCGGTAGTTCCATTGGCTCTTGGACCTTCGGCTACCCATCCGGGTTCCAGTACCGTCAGCTGGTTCTCGGCAGTGTCTTTTGCTCTTGCACCTTCTGCTCCCCATCCTGGTTCCAGTACCGTCAGCTGGTTCCGGGCAGAGCCTTTGACTTAGGTGCCTCCTTCTGGGTATCCGAGTTCCGCCAACGTCAGGCGGTCCTTGGTAGTGCTTTTTAGCATGGGTACCTCCTGCTTAGTAACCGGGTTCCAGTAACGTCAGCTGGTCCTCGGTAGTTCCATAGGCTCTTGAACCTTCGGGTAGCCATCCGAGTTCCAGTTCCATCAGCTGGTTCTTGGCATTTTCTCAGCCTTCTTGTACCTTCTGCTACATTTCCAAGTTGAAGACCCTAACGTCGACGACCAGAAAGACCAACCTGATGACGACGATGACGACGGCGGAGACGACGACACTGGAGACGACGACCCTGGAGACGACGACATGGAAGACCGAGAAGCAGAAGAACAAGAGGCTGCAGAACAAAGAGCAGAAGAACATTAAGCATAACACTTAATATCAGAGCAAAAGATATTATCTAAATTATATGCAGAAGAAGACTAAGCAGTGTATGGGGGTGAGTCCGTTCCTCCTCGTGGTGCCCCTGGATAAAGCCTGATGCTGCAGGCCAAACTGAACGCGGACAAATGTAACTTTTGTGACTGGCAGAACGGAAGGTGTAATCTTCCAACTTTTATAGATAACAACTACGGGAATGCCTGTCACAAATGAGAATATGATAAAGAAGTAGAATAGGAAGAATAATAACAGTTGAATAAAATGAATATGTAGAATAGGAAGAATAATAATAGTTGAATAAAATGAATATGAAGAATGTAATCAAAAAAAAAAAAGGTAAAGGATGAAGAAGAAGATGAATAAGGTGAAGAAGAAGTTGATGTCAAAGATGCTGATGATGATGAAGATGAAAGTGTGGGAAAAGTAAAAAAAAAAGAAGGGGAAGGGCGTGGAATAGTGAAACATCAATATCTGACAAAATAAAAAAAAAATTTAAATAGTCAATATCTTTGTCACTCCGAACGTCTTTAAAAAAAAAAAAACATGCTATTCTATTTGATTGGGCTAAACCTCTATGACTTTAATGTCTCCGCCACCTCCCCAAATACATCCTGCATTATTCTTAGTTGTTTTCCTTCAAGTAGAATGAACCTACAAGGAAAGAAAGGGTTTATTTTAATTCCGATATTTTGGTCCCATTGACTTGCAATGGGATCGAGTATCGGTATCGGCGATATCCGATATTTTTTGAATATCGGCTGATCCTATCCAATACCGATACTTTCCGATATCGGAAGGTATCGCTCAACACTAATCCTGATGGTTCCCAGGGTCTGAAGGAGAGGAAACTCTCCTTCAGGCCCTGGGATCCATAGTGAGGTGTAAAATAAAGAATTAAAATAAAAAATATTGATATATTCACCTCTCCGGCGGCCCCTGGACATCACGCTGGTAACCGTCCGGCTTCTTTGTTTAAAATGAGCGCCTTTAGGACCTGCGAATGACGTCGCGGCTTCTGATTGGTCGCGTGCCGCTCATGTGACCGCCATGCGACCAATCAGAAGCCGCGACGTCATTCGCAGGTCCTCAATTCCTAGAATTAGGAGTTTAGTGAATGAGAATGACGTCGCGGCTTCTGATTGGTCGCGTGGCGGTCACATGGGCGGCACGCGACCAATCAGAAGCCGCGACATCATTCTCAGGTCCTAAAGGCGCTCATTTTAAACAAAGAAGCCGGCCGGTTACCAGCGTGATGTCCAGGGGCCGCCGGAGAGGTGAATATATCAATATTTTTTATTTTAATTCTTTATTTTACACATCCCTATGGATCCGATACCGATACCCGATACCACAAAAGTATCGGATCTCGGTATCGGAATTCCGATACCGCAAGTATCGGCCGATACCCGATACTTGCGGTATCGGAATGCTCAACACTACTGATCAGAGATGCAGCCAAGAGGCCCATGATCACTCTGGATGAACTGCAGAGATCTACAGCTGAGGTGGAACAGTCTGTCCATAGGACAACAATCAGTCATACACTGCACAAATCTGGCCTTCATGGAAGAGTGGCAAGAAGAAAGCCATTTCTCAAAGATTTCCATAAAAAGTGTTGTTTAAAGTTTGCAATAAGCCACCTGGGAGACACACCAAACATGTGGAAGAAGGTACTCTGGTCAGATTAAACCAAAATCGAACTTTTTGGCAACAATGCCAAATGATATGTTTGGCGTAAAGGCAACACAGCTCATCACCCTGAACACAGCATCCCCATTGTCAAACATGGTGGTGGCAGCATCGTGGTTTGGGCCTGCTTTTCTTCAGCAGGGACTGGGAAGATGGTTAAAATTGATGGGAAGATGGATGGAGCCAAATACAGGACCATTCTTGAAGAAAACCTGTTGGAGTCTGCCAAAGACCTGAGACTGGGAAGGAGATTTGTCTTCCAACAAGACAATGATCCCATACAGAAAGCAAATCTACAATGGAATGGTTCACAAATAAACATATCCAGGTGTTCGAATGGCCAAGTCAAAGTCCAGACCAAAATCCAATCGAGAATCTGTGGAAAGAGCTGAAAACTGCTGTTCACAAACAATCTCCATCAAAGTTCACTGAGATCGAGCTGTTTGGTAAGGAAGAACGGGCAAGAATTTCAGTCTCTTGATGCACAAAACTGATAGAGACAGACCCCAAGCGACTTTCAGCTGTAATCGCAGCAAAAGGTGGCGCAACAAAATATTACGTTAAAGAGGCCGAATAATATTGCACGCCCCACTTTTCAGTTTTTGAATTTCCACAAAAATTTAAAATAATCAACAAATTTTGTTCAATTTCACAATTGTGTTCCACAATTTTGGAACCACCAATTTTTTGTTAAGAAATTATAAGAATTAAAAGTGGACCAGTGATTTTTCATTTTTCCTACAAAATTTACAAAGCCATTTTTTACGGACCACGTTACACTTGAAGTCACTTTTACAGGTCTACATGGTAGAAAATACCCAAAAGTGATACCCCTTCAGGTGCTTCACAGGAATTTTTGGAATGTGGAAAAAAAACTTGTTACTTTTTTCACAAAAAAATTATTTCAGATCCAGATTTTTCTATTTTGTCAAGGGTAACAGGAGAAAATGGACTCCAAAATTTGTTGTTTAATTTCTCCTGAACATGCTGACACCCAATATGAAGGAAAAAAAAACACTGTCTGTGCACCAATTAGATGAAAAGTCAAAAGCAACTACTTCCGGTCTCAGAAGCCGAGATGGTGCACGTTCTTCCTGTGACGATCGCTGGGGTGCATACTGCATTCCATCGATGACTTCTGGTCTCGGAAGCTGAGAACGCGCACTTGCTTCTTGGGGCGCATTTGCAAACCATGGGGCTGAATAAAAAGAACCTAAACTGATTGGAATGAGTGCAGCGTTCTATTGTCTGAGGCTGCCCGTGGGCTACCATAACCTTTCCCCTGATGAACCCCTGTTTGGTCCTACAATAGGGGGTAAAATCGTTAGGATGTGTCATCAGCCTCGCTGGGATGTGTCTACTTTATTATGGGCATGGCCTTCTGATACATTTATACCTTCTCTCCATACTGTTTTGGCCATTTATATGCATATACAGGTTGGGGTAAAAGCCCCTCCATAATATGCTTGCTGTTATACATTGAGCACATTTTCTTATGCAGACTTCAAAATACATTCTTCTGAGCTATTGATATTGTAAACGTTTATACACTGTTATGCTATATGGGTCATTTAAAATGTGTATATAGGTTGGGGCCTAGCACATTTGAGTTAATGTTGTGTCTATATCATGGGCATGTTATTGTGCTGTATTATGCCTTATATATAAACAATCTATTGTGCTATTCACTATATATGATTATTAGGTCCAAAAAATCTATATGTTTTGTCTCTGACCAGTGATATACTGTAACTCTCTCTTTACACTACTAAGAGATAATAGACATAAGTAGCGTGTTAGGAGTTGAGTTCCCATCACTGCACAGGGGGAATCTCAAACCTTGTCTGCTACAGTCTCTCATTCTGCATCAGCCGCAGTGGAACCTGCTCAGCAGAGACATCGGTCCCAGCGTCTCGCTCAGTCTGGTTCTGTGCAAAGGGTTATTGCTGTCTTTCCAGGCTCTGCCATTGTAGCCTGTACTGATCAGCGGCGAGTAGTGTTGAGTAGTGTTGAGCATTCCGATACCGCAAGTATCGAGTATCGGCCGATATTTGCAGTATCGGAATTTTTGCCTGTAGGACATTATTGCAAGAGAGCTTGGCTGAGTAGATTACACAAGAAGGAAAACACACAGCAAGTCAGCAGGATCTAGGAGCAACATGGCAGATGTGACAACCTACATGGTGAGCTGCAGCATGTGCTACATGTTCACAGATCGACCAGAAGAAGAATCCAATTTCACCTGTCAGAAGTGTAGACTAGTGGCCCTTTTAGAAGAAAAGGTGCGGGGTCTGGAAGAAAGAATAGCAACTTTGAAACTCATCAAAGAGAATGAAGACTTTCTAGACAGAACAGAAGCATCTCTACTGGTCACAGAAGGTGCAAAAAGTGTCAGAGAACCTCCAAAAGCAGATGAGTGGAAGCATGTGACCAAAAGAAGCAAGAAGACCATGGAGAAATCACCAACCACACAACTGAAGAACCGATATCAAATCTTTGTAGAGGATGAAGATGGCACACCTAAGAATGAAGCAATACCAGCAAGCAAAAAAGAAAAGGGCACACAGCAACAAGTGACAGCAAAAAGTACAGCCAAGAAGCAACGAAGAGTGGTGGTGGTGGGAGACTCACTACTGAGAGGCACAGAAGCAGCCATCTGCAGACCGGACATATCTGCAAGAGAAGTATGCTGCCTTCCAGGTGCGATGATCAAGGATGTGACCGATAGGATACCAAAGCTCTTCAGCTCCAAGGACGTCCACCAATTTCTTCTGATACATGTTGGCACCAATGACACGGCAAGGAAGGACCTACCGACAATCTGCAAGGACTTTGAAGAGTTGGGGAAGAAAGTAAAGGAACTGGATGCACAGGTAGTTTTTTCTTCTATCCTTCCAGTAGACGGGCATGGCACCAGGAGATGGAACAGGATCCTTGATGCAAACAACTGGCTAAGACGATGGTGCAGACAACAAGGATTTGGATTCCTGGACCACGGTGTGAATTACTGGTATGATGGACTCCTCGCCAGAGACGGACTACACCTCAACAAACCTGGGAAACACACATTCGCCAGAAGACTCGCTACACTCATCAGGAGGGCGTTAAACTAGAAGAAGAGGGGACGGGAAGAAAAACATTAGACTCGAACAAAGACGACCCAGGAAAACATACTCAGAAGGGAGGTAAGAACATTTCTAAAACAATCCACAGTGAGGAGATTGGAACAAAACAAAATCCTCTGAACTGCATGCTCGCAAACGCCAGAAGCCTGACAAACAAGATGGAAGAACTAGAAGCAGAAATATCTACAGGTAACTTTGACATAGTGGGAATAACCGAGACATGGTTAGATGAAAGCTATGACTGGGCAGTTAACTTACAGGGTTACAGTCTGTTTAGAAAGGATCGTAAAAATCGGAGAGGAGGAGGGGTTTGTCTCTATGTAAAGTCTTGTCTAAAGTCCACTTTAAGGGAGGATATTAGCGAAGGGAATGAGGATGTCGAGTCCATATGGGTTGAAATTCATGGAGGGAAAAATGGTAACAAAATTCTCATTGGGGTCTGTTACAAACCCCCAAATATAACAGAAAGCATGGAAAGTCTACTTCTAAAGCAGATAGATGAAGCTGCAACCCATAATGAGGTCCTGGTTATGGGGGACTTTAACTACCCCGATATTAACTGGGAAACAGAAACCTGTGAAACCCATAAAGGCAACAGGTTTCTGCTAATAACCAAGAAAAATTATCTTTCACAATTGGTGCAGAATCCAACCAGAGGAGCAGCACTTTTAGACCTAATACTATCTAATAGACCTGACAGAATAACAAATCTGCAGGTGGTTGGGCATTTAGGAAATAGCGACCACAATATTGTGCAGTTTCACCTGTCTTTCACTAGGGGGACTTGTCAGGGAGTCACAAAAACATTGAACTTTAGGAAGGCAAAGTTTGAACAGCTTAGAGATGCCCTTAATCTGGTAGACTGGGACAATATCCTCAGAAATGAGAATACAGATAATAAATGGGAAATGTTTAAGAACATCCTAAATAGGCAGTGTAAGCGGTTTATACCTTGTGGGAATAAAAGGACTAGAAATAGGAAAAACCCAATGTGGCTAAACAAAGAAGTAAGACAGGCAATTAACAGTAAAAAGAAAGCATTTGCACTACTAAAGCAGGATGGCACCATTGAAGCTCTAAAAAACTATAGGGAGAAAAATACTTTATCTAAAAAACTAATTAAAGCTGCCAAAAAGGAAACAGAGAAGCACATTGCTAAGGAGAGTAAAACTAATCCCAAACTGTTCTTCAACTATATCAATAGTAACATAGTAACATAGTAACATAGTTAGTAAGGCCGAAAAAAGACATTTGTCCATCCAGTTCAGCCTATATTCCATCATAATAAGTACCCAGATCTACGTCCTTCTACAGAACCTAATAATTGTATGATACAATATTGTTCTGCTCCAGGAAGACATCCAGGCCTCTCTTGAACCCCTCGACTGAGTTCGCCATCACCACCTCCTCAGGCAAGCAATTCCAGATTCTCACTGCCCTAACAGTAAAGAATCCTCTTCTATGTTGGTGGAAAAACCTTCTCTCCTCCAGACGCAAAGAATGCCCCCTTGTGCCCGTCACCTTCCTTGGTATAAACAGATCCTCAGCGAGATATTTGTATTGTCCCCTTATATACTTATACATGGTTATTAGATCGCCCCTCAGTCGTCTTTTTTCTAGACTAAATAATCCTAATTTCGCTAATCTATCTGGGTATTGTAGTTCTCCCATCCCCTTTATTAATTTTGTTGCCCTCCTTTGTACTCTCTCTAGTTCCATTATATCCTTCCTGAGCACCGGTGCCCAAAACTGGACACAGTACTCCATATGCGGTCTAACTAGGGATTTGTACAGAGGCAGTATAATGCTCTCATCATGTGTATCCAGACCTCTTTTAATGCACCCCATGATCCTGTTTGCCTTGGCAGCTGCTGCCTGGCACTGGCTGCTCCAGGTAAGTTTATCATTAACTTGGATCCCCAAGTCCTTCTCCCTGTCAGATTTACCCAGTGGTTTCCCGTTCAGTGTGTAATGGTGATATTGATTCCCTCTTCCCATGTGTATAACCTTACATTTATCATTGTTAAACCTCATCTGCCACCTTTCAGCCCAAGTTTCCAACTTATCCAGATCCATCTGTAGCAGAATACTATCTTCTCTTGTATTAACTGTTTTACATAGTTTTGTATCATCTGCAAATATCGATATTTTACTGTGTAAACCTTCTACCAGATCATTAATGAATATGTTGAAGAGAACAGGTCCCAATACCGACCCCTGTGGTACCCCACTGGTCACAGCGACCCAGTTAGAGACTATACCATTTATAACCACCCTCTGCTTTCTATCACTAAGCCAGTTACTAACCCATTTACACACATTTTCCCCCAGACCAAGCATTCTCATTTTGTGTACCAACCTCTTGTGCGGCACGGTATCAAACGCTTTGGAAAAATCGAGATATACCACGTCCAATGACTCACCGTGGTCCAGCCTATAGCTTACCTCTTCATAAAAACTGATTAGATTGGTTTGACAGGAGCGATTTCTCATAAACCCATGCTGATATGGAGTTAAACAGTTATTCTCATTGAGATAATCCAGAATAACATCCCTCAGAAACCCTTCAAATATTTTACCAACAATAGAGGTTAGACTTACTGGCCTATAATTTCCAGGTTCACTTTTAGAGCCCTTTTTGAATATTGGCACCACATTTGCTATGCGCCAGTCCTGCGGAGCAGACCCTGTCGCTATAGAGTCACTAAAAATAAGAAATAATGGTTTATCTATTACATTACTTAGTTCTCTTAGTACTCGTGGGTGTATGCCATCCGGACCCGGAGATTTATCTATTTTAATCTTATTTAGCCGGTTTCGCACCTCTTCTTGGGTTAGATTGGTGACCCTTAATATAGGGTTTTCATTGTTTCTTGGGATTTCACCTAGCATTTCATTTTCCACCGTGAATACCGTGGAGAAGAAGGTGTTTAATATGTTAGCTTTTTCCTCGTCATCTACAACCATTCTTTCCTCACTATTTTTTAAGGGGCCTACATTTTCAGTTTTTATTCTTTTACTATTGATATAGTTGAAGAACAGTTTGGGATTAGTTTTACTCTCCTTAGCAATGTGCTTCTCTGTTTCCTTTTTGGCAGCTTTAATTAGTTTTTTAGATAAAGTATTTTTCTCCCTATAGTTTTTTAGAGCTTCAATGGTGCCATCCTGCTTTAGTAGTGCAAATGCTTTCTTTTTACTGTTAATTGCCTGTCTTACTTCTTTGTTTAGCCACATTGGGTTTTTCCTATTTCTAGTCCTTTTATTCCCACAAGGTATAAACCGCTTACACTGCCTATTTAGGATGTTCTTAAACATTTCCCATTTATTATCTGTATTCTTATTTCTGAGGATATTGTCCCAGTCTACCAGATTAAGGGCATCTCTAAGCTGTTCAAACTTTGCCTTCCTAAAGTTCAATGTTTTTGTGACTCCCTGACAAGTCCCCCTAGTGAAAGACAGGTGAAACTGCACAATATTGTGGTCGCTATTTCCTAAATGCCCAACCACCTGCAGATTTGTTATTCTGTCAGGTCTATTAGATAGTATTAGGTCTAAAAGTGCTGCTCCTCTGGTTGGATTCTGCACCAATTGTGAAAGATAATTTTTCTTGGTTATTAGCAGAAACCTGTTGCCTTTATGGGTTTCACAGGTTTCTGTTTCCCAGTTAATATCCGGGTAGTTAAAGTCCCCCATAACCAGGACCTCATTATGGGTTGCAGCTTCATCTATCTGCTTTAGAAGTAGACTTTCCATGGTTTCTGTTATATTTGGGGGTTTGTAACAGACCCCAATGAGAATTTTGTTACCATTTTTCCCTCCATGAATTTCAACCCATATGGACTCGACATCCTCATTCCCTTCGCTAATATCCTCCCTTAAAGTGGACTTTAGACAAGATTTTACATAGAGACAAATCCCTCCTCCTCTCCGATTTTTACGATCCTTTCTAAACAGACTGTAACCCTGTAAGTTAACTGCCCAGTCATAGCTTTCATCTAACCATGTCTCGGTTATTCCCACTATGTCAAAGTTACCTGTAGATATTTCTGCGTCTAGTTCTTCCATCTTGTTTGTCAGGCTTCTGGCGTTTGCGAGCATGCAGTTTAGAGGATTTTGTTTTGTTCCAATCTCCTCACTGTGGATTGTTTTAGAAATGTTCTTACCTCCCTTCTGAGTATGTTTTCCTGGGTCGTCTTTGTTCGAGTCTAATGTTTTTCTTCCCGTCCCCTCTTCTTCTAGTTTAACGCCCTCCTGATGAGTGTAGCGAGTCTTCTGGCGAATGTGTGTTTCCCAGGTTTGTTGAGGTGTAGTCCGTCTCTGGCGAGGAGTCCACCATACCAGTAATTCACACCGTGGTCCAGGAATCCAAATCCTTGTTGTCTGCACCATCGTCTTAGCCAGTTGTTTGCATCAAGGATCCTGTTCCATCTCCTGGTGCCATGCCCGTCTACTGGAAGGATAGAAGAAAAAACTACCTGTGCATCCAGTTCCTTTACTTTCTTCCCCAACTCTTCAAAGTCCTTGCAGATTGTTGGTAGGTCCTTCCTTGCCGTGTCATTGGTGCCAACATGTATCAGAAGAAATGGGTGGACGTCCTTGGAGCTGAAGAGCTTTGGTATCCTATCGGTCACATCCTTGATCATCGCACCTGGAAGGCAGCATACTTCTCTTGCAGTTATGTCCGGTCTGCAGATGGCTGCTTCGGTGCCTCTCAGTAGTGAGTCTCCCACCACCACCACTCTTCGTTGCTTCTTGGCTGTACTTTTTGCTGTCACTTGTTGCTGTGTGCCCTTTTCTTTTTTGCTTGCTGGTATTGCTTCATTCTTAGGTGTGCCATCTTCATCCTCTACCAAGATTTGATATCGGTTCTTCAGTTGTGTGGTTGGTGATTTCTCCATGGTCTTCTTGCTTCTTTTGGTCACATGCTTCCACTCATCTGCTTTTGGAGGTTCTCTGACACTTTTTGCACCTTCTGTGACCAGTAGAGATGCTTCTGTTCTGTCTAGAAAGTCTTCATTCTCTTTGATGAGTTTCAAAGTTGCTATTCTTTCTTCCAGACCCCGCACCTTTTCTTCTAAAAGGGCCACTAGTCTACACTTCTGACAGGTGAAATTGGATTCTTCTTCTGGTCGATCTGTGAACATGTAGCACATGCTGCAGCTCACCATGTAGGTTGTCACATCTGCCATGTTGCTCCTAGATCCTGCTGACTTGCTGTGTGTTTTCCTTCTTGTGTAATCTACTCAGCCAAGCTCTCTTGCAATAATGTCCTACAGGCAAAAATTCGCGCGCCGTAAGGCGCGCAGTTTGGTGATGCTTTCGAAGCAGCTGGTCCCGGCTGTATCCAACGATCTTCTAGCTTAGGGAGACTTCGCTTCTCCCAGAAGGCACCTGGAATATGCAAATTAGCCTCCTGAAGCTTGAATCCCTGGTTTGGTGATGCTTTCGAAGCAGCTGGTCCCGGCTGTACCCAACGATCTTCTAGCTTAGGGAGACTTCGCTTCTCCCAGAAGGCACCTGGAATATGCAAATTAGCCTCCTGAAGCTTGAATCCCTGGTTTTGTAAGTACCTGGTTTTTGTTAGTAAAAGAATAAAAACTGAAAATGTAGGCCCCTTAAAAAATAGTGAGGAAAGAATGGTTGTAGATGACGAGGAAAAAGCTAACATATTAAACACCTTCTTCTCCACAGTATTCACGGTGGAAAATGAAATGCTAGGTGAAATCCCAAGAAACAATGAAAACCCTATATTAAGGGTCACCAATCTAACCCAAGAAGAGGTGCGAAACCGGCTAAATAAGATTAAAATAGATAAATCTCCGGGTCCGGATGGCATACACCCACGAGTACTAAGAGAACTAAGTAATGTAATAGATAAACCATTATTTCTTATTTTTAGTGACTCTATAGCGACAGGGTCTGTTCCGCAGGACTGGCGCATAGCAAATGTGGTGCCAATATTCAAAAAGGGCTCTAAAAGTGAACCTGGAAATTATAGGCCAGTAAGTCTAACCTCTATTGTTGGTAAAATATTTGAAGGGTTTCTGAGGGATGTTATTCTGGATTATCTCAATGAGAATAACTGTTTAACTCCATATCAGCATGGGTTTATGAGAAATCGCTCCTGTCAAACCAATCTAATCAGTTTTTATGAAGAGGTAAGCTATAGGCTGGACCACGGTGAGTCATTGGACGTGGTATATCTCGATTTTTCCAAAGCGTTTGATACCGTGCCGCACAAGAGGTTGGTACACAAAATGAGAATGCTTGGTCTGGGGGAAAATGTGTGTAAATGGGTTAGTAACTGGCTTAGTGATAGAAAGCAGAGGGTGGTTATAAATGGTATAGTCTCTAACTGGGTCGCTGTGACCAGTGGGGTACCGCAGGGGTCAGTATTGGGACCTGTTCTCTTCAACATATTCATTAAAGATCTGGTAGAAGGTTTACACAGTAAAATATCGATATTTGCAGATGATACAAAACTATGTAAAGCAGTTAATACAAGAGAAGATAGTATTCTGCTACAGATGGATCTGGATAAGTTGGAAACTTGGGCTGAAAGGTGGCAGATGAGGTTTAACAATGATAAATGTAAGGTTATACACATGGGAAGAGGGAATCAATATCACCATTACACACTGAACGGGAAACCACTGGGTAAATCTGACAGGGAGAAGGACTTGGGGATCCTAGTTAATGATAAACTTACCTGGAGCAGCCAGTGCCAGGCAGCAGCTGCCAAGGCAAACAGGATCATGGGGTGCATTAAAAGAGGTCTGGATACACATGATGAGAGCATTATACTGCCTCTGTACAAATCCCTAGTTAGACCGCACATGGAGTACTGTGTCCAGTTTTGGGCACCGGTGCTCAGGAAGGATATAATGGAACTAGAGAGAGTACAAAGGAGGGCAACAAAATTAATAAAGGGGATGGGAGAACTACAATACCCAGATAGATTAGCGAAATTAGGATTATTTAGTCTAGAAAAAAGACGACTGAGGGGCGATCTAATAACCATGTATAAGTATATAAGGGGACAATACAAATATCTCGCTGAGGATCTGTTTATACCAAGGAAGGTGACGGGCACAAGGGGGCATTCTTTGCGTCTGGAGGAGAGAAGGTTTTTCCACCAACATAGAAGAGGATTCTTTACTGTTAGGGCAGTGAGAATCTGGAATTGCTTGCCTGAGGAGGTGGTGATGGCGAACTCAGTCGAAGGGTTCAAGAGAGGCCTGGATGTCTTCCTGGAGCAGAACAATATTGTATCATACAATTATTAGGTTCTGTAGAAGGACGTAGATCTGGGTATTTATTATAATGGAATATAGGCTGAACTGGATGGACAAATGTCTTTTTTCGGCCTTACTAACTATGTTACTATGTTACTATGTTACGTGTGCCGCCCGTGTGCCCACTGGGTACCACACGCACCGTGCAGGAGACAGCGCTAAAGGTTAGCGCTGTCCCCTGCATCGTGCTGAAGCGGTGATTCATATCTTCCCTGCAGCAGCGTTTGCTGCAGGGAATATATGAATAATACTGTTTAAAATAAAGATGTATCTGCACACGGCCAAACACGGAGACACGGTCTGCAAAAAATCACTGACATCTGAACAGATGCAGTGATTTTTATGTGTCAACGTGTGTCAGTGTCTCCAGTACGAGAGGAAACTGTCACCTCACGTACTGGAGACACTGACGTGTGAAACAGGCCTTCTGACTGAGGGCCAGTTGAGATAGCGATTTGCTTCATTGCGCTTTTCCCAGGCTAATTTAGCAACCGCTGTGTTCACCTTGCTTTTGCCTTGCAGCGCTGTTTTCACAGCGTTCTGCAAGGTCTCTCTGTGTGTGTGTGTGCAGCTCACTCTGTAGTCTGTGTGCAGCCATAGCCGGTTGTATTCAGCTCAGGGTGGTTCACACTGCCTCATACTGTTTGCTAATAGTGCAGCCTGCTGCACATTTTTTTCAAATATAATAGTCTCGGTGTGAGTGCAGCTTGCCCTGTAGTCTGTGTGCAGCCACAGCCGGCTGTATTCAGCTCAGGGTGCGTTACTGACTCAAACCATAAAATACATTGTCGTTTCTTGCTAATAGTGCAGCCTGCTGCACATTTTTTCAAAAATTTCCTATTAGTGGCTTTCCACCCGTATCCAGCTAAATTGTGGAAAAATACTACATAGGATAACATAGAGGAGGGTTTTTGGGCCTTGCAGCGCCGTTTACGGCTGTCTGCACGGTCTCCGTGTGAGTGCAGCTCGCCCTGTAGTCTGTGTGCAGCCACAGCCGGCTGTATTCAGCTCAGGGTGCATTACTGACTCATACCGTAAAATACATTGTCCTTTTTTGCTAATAGTGTAGCCTGCTGCACATTTTTTCCAAAATTTTCTATTAGTGGCTTTCCACCCGTATCCAGCTAAATTGTGGAAGAGCACTACATAGGATAACATAGAGGAGGGTTTTTGGGCCTTGCAGCGCCGTTTACGGCTTTCTGCACGGTCTCCGTGTGAGTGCAGCTCGCCCTGTAGTCTGTGTGCAGCCACAGCCGACTGTACTCAGCTCAGGGTGCGTTACTGACTCATACCGTAAAATACTTTGTCCTTTTTTGCTAATAGTGCAGCCTGCTGCACATTTTTTCAAATATTTCCTATTAGTGGCTTTCCACCCGTATCCAGCTAAATAGTGAAAAAACACTACATAGGTTAACATAGAGGAGGGTTTTTGGGCCTTGCAGCACCGTTTGCGGCTGTCTGCATGGTCTCCGTGTGAGTGCAGCTCGCCCTGTAGTCTGTGTGCAGCCACAGCTGGTTGTATTCAGCTCAGGGTGCGTTACTGAATGATACCGTAAAATACATTGTCCTTTTTTGCTAATAGTGCAGCCTGCTGCACATTTTTTCAAAAATTTCCTATTAGTGGCTTTCCACCCGTATCCAGCTAAATTGTGGAAAAACACTACATAGGATAACATAGAGGAGGTTTTTTGGGCCTTACAGCTCCGTTTGCGGCTGTCTGCACGGTCTCCGTGTGAGTGCAATTCACTCTGTAGTCAGATCTGCCCCCCCAAAAAAATAAATAAAGTTCACCAAACACACCACTTTACAGTTGTGTAGGCCACATTAGCTCATATTAAAGTCTAGTCCACACTTTAGAAGATTAGTGTTTCTTATACCTGTTAGGAGGAGCTGTTCAGGAATAAGCACACTCAGGCCTTAGTACTTTTCTGCTTATCTTTATCTGTCAACCAAGATGAAGAGGGCAGGGAGTAAGGCACGAGGGCGTGGGCGCGGAGCAGGGAGAGGATGTGGTGATTCTGTGCCTGCTGCGGGCACTGGTGACTCATCATCACCCAGTTTCAGCAGGGAACAGTCCTTCATGCGCAGCTTTGTAGGAGAGAGCCGTACACCGCTGCTGCGTGAAGATCAAATTGAAGCCGTTGTCGGATGGATGGCAGCTAACGCATCAACTTCAATTAGTGCCACATCCTCTCAGGCACAGAGCACTGGAGAGCAGCCATCTATCTCTTCACCACCTGCCAAATTGCCCAGGCAGTCAGAGAGCCCAGAACAGGAGCCGTCTCTACTTCTGTTCTCTGAATCTCTTGGCTTGGAAACAAGGGGCCAGCCAAGCAGCATTGGAGAAATGGAAGAAGAGGCAGTATGCAGTGATGCCCAACAGCTTAGTCTCTCTGACTCTGAAGAGGCGGGTGGGCCAGTGCCTCCGGTCACCACACCGCAGTACGCATCTGATGATGAGACTCAGGTGCCGCTTTCTGGTGCGTACTGTGCTGCCGAGACTACCCAGGAGGAGCAGTTGGTGGCGGAGGGTAGTGTAGATGATGAGGTCCTTGACCCATCGTGGCGTGAGGTACAGGAAGGTGGTGGGAGCAGCTCTCAGGAAGAGATTCCCAAAATGGGCCAAAGAGGGAGAGGGAGGGGGAAGACTGCGGAGCCTGTAGCCTCCACTTTGGCACCCGTTAAGAGCATGTCTCTTCCAAAAACCAAAAACGGCGCTCCCAAGACTTGCAGTGCCTGGTCCTTTTTTGACACAGTTGCAGATGACATTTGCTTTGTCAAATGCAAGCTGTGTAATCAGAAAGTCAAAAGAGGGAAAAGTGTTAGCCACCTCAATACCACAAATAAGTGGAAACATGTGCGGAACAGGCACGCGGTGGAGTTACAAAAACACACTGAAGATCTAGGCCAACCAACAGTGGCAGCTACCACCTCTTCAGCTCGTGTTGCCTCTTCTTCCAGCTCACACACAGCTGGTTTGGCTTCCTCCCAGGATCGCCAAGGAAGAACCTCTGGCACTGTTGTCC
This sequence comes from Ranitomeya imitator, assembly GCF_032444005.1. Lineage (NCBI taxonomy): Eukaryota > Metazoa > Chordata > Amphibia > Anura > Dendrobatidae > Ranitomeya > Ranitomeya imitator. The sequence continues at coordinate 665,714,334 of NC_091286.1, forward strand.
AGAGACCCACTGTAATTCAACCCACAGCACCACATTCCCAGTCATCCTCACACTCCCAGCCCAGTCTACAGCCATCGGTAGTACGGGCATGGGAGAAAAGGCAGCCATTCTCGGCAAACGACCCCCCGAGCACAGGCTTTGAATGCAGGCATTGCCAAACTTCTGTCACTGGAAAAGCTCTCATTCAGGCTGGTGGAGACTGACAGCTTCCGTGACTTGATGGCATTGGCAGTCCCACAGTACAATGTGCCCAGCCGCTTTTATTTCAGCAGGCAAGCCATCCCTGCCCTGCACAAGCATGTGGAGGGACACATAAAACACGCGCTACTGAACGCCGTCAGTAGCAAGGTCCACCTCACCACCGATGCGTGGACCAGTCAACATGGACAGGGGCAATACCTTCCCCTCACTGCCCATTGGGTTTATGTTGTTGAGCCGGGTACAGATCGTGCGAGTGGTGAAGGACGTTCCTGCCCACTCCAAGGATAGCAGGAATCCAGTCTGTACGCATTGACTCCTCCTCATACACAAGTTCCTCAGAATCATCGCTGCAGGAGTCTTCACAGTCCACCTCCACATGGACCCGTGAACGTTTACCTGTTACGACCGACATGAGCACAGCCGTGGCCAAACGTCATCAGGCCGTACTGAAATTAGTTTCTTTGGGGAATCGAAGCCACACAGCTCAGGAGCTCTGGAATGCTATCAAGCAGGAGAGCGATGTGTGGTTTGTGCCAGCGAATCTCCAGAAAGGCGTGGTAGTGTGTGACAATGGCCGAAATCTGGTGGCAGCTTTGGCCCTTGGCAACCTCACTCACATCCCATGTCTGGCACATGTGCTCAATTTGGTTGTGCAGAGTTTTCTGAGGGACTATCCGGATCTTGATGCACTGCTGCACAAGGTCCGCCTAGAGTGTGCTCACTTGCGGTGTTCCAGCACGGCAAGATCGCGCTTTGCAGCTCTGCAGCGCCGATTCCGCCTTCCGGAACATCGCATCATATGTGACTTACCTACCAGGTGTAATTCCACGTTACACATGTTGGAGCGGTTGTGTGAGCAGCAGCAAGCAGTAATGGAGTACCAGCTGCATCAGGCACAAAGAAGGCGCAATCCGCGCCGTTCAAACTTCACAACCACAGAGTGGGCCACTATGAAGGACATCTGCCAGGTTTTGCGTCCCTTCGATTATTCCACGTGGATGGCGAGTGCAGATGATGCACTAGTCAGCATGACTGTCCCCCTTATCTGCCTGCTCCAACAAACACTGCAAGCGCTAAGGGATGTTGTGGAAGAGGTGGAGGATGAGGAGTCACCATTTCCATCAGCTTCTGGACAGTCAGCGCCACGTGGTTCCTCACAAAGGCGTAGGCAGGGGACACTTTGTGAGGAGGATGAGGAGGAGTCAATGGAGGGGGAAGACATCCGCCAGAGGAGGGAGTTACACAATTGTCCAGTAGTCAGTGTGTACAGCAAGGGTGGGGTGATGAAGAGTGGGCAGAGATCACGTCTCAAGCAGGGGACAGCGTTTCTTGGCCAGTTGGCAGTCTGCAGCACATGGTTGATTTCATGCTGCAGTGCCTGAGAAACGACTGCTGCATCGACCACATTCTCAACATGGCTGATTATTGGGTGTACACCCTCCTCGATCCTCGCTACCAGGACAAAGTACAAAACCTCATCACACCTTTGACCCGGGAGCGTAAAATGCGGGAGTACCACGACACACTGGTGAATTCCATCATCTTCTCCAGTCCAACTGAGAGCAGTGCTTCTAGTGCTTTTCAAAGCAGCTCAGTGCATCGAGGCAGTGAAGGAGGCTCTGCACAAAGACGGAGCAGAAGCAGTGCCTCTGCCCAAGGCAAGACCAGTATGGCCCAACTGTGGCACAGTTTTGTGTGCCCGCCCCAAATGTCTACACCATCACTGGCGGCTCCAGTCAGCAGCTGGCAACGGTTCCATCAGATGGTGACAGACTACATGTCTTGCCCTCGTACTGTACTCCCAGACGGCTCTTCCCCTTTCAAGTTTTGGGTGTCTAAGCTGGATACATGGCCAGAGCTAAGCCAGTATGCATTGGAGGTGCTGGCTTGCCCTGCGGCTAGTGTCTTATCGGAACGCGTCTTTAGTGCCGCAGGTGGTGTACTAACAGACCGTCGCATGCGACTATCCTCCGATAACGTTGACCGGCTTACTTTTCTGAAAATGAACCAGGTCTGGATCTCGCAGGAATTTGCCACTCCTCTTCCTGATTAAATAATTGGGTGTCTACAGTATCCAGGTCTCCTGTTGTGTTCATCTTTCTACCACGTGAACTGTAATTCCTGGGCTCCAACAACGCCAGTTGAGGCTCAGAAGTGCCGTCTGCACAGTCAAAACATACGACCCAGTGTTATTGGGTTTCAGTAACGTCAGCTGATCCCAAGCTGTGTAGCCGGCAATGTGTCCTGCGACCGCCACGCTGACACAACAACTGAAATTTAAGGGAACCTGTCCCCCCCAGGCGTTTGTTATTGAAAGAGCCACCTTGTGCAGCAGTAATGCTGCACAAGGAAAAGGTAGCTCTTTTATTTTAGCTCCTTGCACACGCAGAACTTAACACTTATAAAATGTGTCCACTGATACCGTAAAACCATCCCGGAGGTGGGACTTTTCTTCATAATGGGACGCAGCACAGCCATCATTCCTACTCCCTTGGTGCCGTGCGACGCCTCCTCACCGTTGTTTGAATCTGTCCTGGAGCCAGCGCTGTTATGTTATCCCTTGGCCATGCTCGCTTAGCGCTGCCCGTTTTCTGACATCATTTGGTGTCAGGCTGGCTGCGCCTGTGCAGCCACGCTGCCCGAGATCCGGTCTCGCAGTGTCTTCTGATTTAATCACACTGCGTGCCTGGGATCCATGGGCATGTGCAGTGCATATCTTCACCTCAGGCTCTCACACATCTCCCTCCGCCTTATTCAGACTGTGCGCCATCAGCTGATCCCTAATAGCATGCCAGGGCCGTGATGCTGAAGAAGCCGGAAGGAGGGGAGTGAGAGGCGAGGATATGCACTGCGCATGCCCATGGATCCCAGGCCCGCAGGGGGATTACATTAGACGACACTGCGAGGTGGGATCTCGGGCAGTGTGGCCGCACAGACACTGCCAGCCTGACACCTAAATGATGTCAGAAGATGGCCAGCGCTAAGTGTGCATGGCCAAGAGATAACATAACAGCGCAGGCTCCGGGACAGATTCAAACAACGGTGAGGAGGCGGCGCACGGCACCATAGGGGTAGGAATGATGGCTGTGCTGCGTCCTATTACGAAGGAAAGTCCCACCTCCGGGACGGTCTCACGGTATCACATTTTATAAGTGTTTAGTTCCGGGTTTGCAAGGAGCATAATTAAAAGAGCCACCTTTTCCTTTTGCATCCAGTGCTGCACAAGATGGCTCTTTCAGCTACAAATGCCTTGGGGGGGTTAAAGGTTCCCTTTCAACTTGCTCCAATCAGGCTTCGGCCTACACTGTAATCCTCTGCTCCTCCTGCTGTCCCTGGGCTTCAACACTGCTAGTTGCTGCCCAGAAGTGCTGTCTGCACAGTCAACAGTCGCTCCTCTGTTATTGGGGTTCAGCAACGCCAGCTGCTCCCCTGCTGTGTTGTGGCAATACCTCCAGCCTGCCGCTCCTGCTGTCCCTGGGCTTCAACACTGCTAGTTGCTGCCCGGAAGTGCTGTCTGCACAGTCAACAGTCACTCCTCTGTTATTGGGGTTCAGCAATGCCAGCTGCTCCCCTGCTGTGTTGCGGCAATACCTCCAGCCTGCCGCTCCTGCTGTCCCTGGGCTTCAACACCGCTAGTTGCTGCCTGGAAGTGCTGTCTGCACAGTCAACTGTCGCTCCTCTGTTATTGGGGTTCAGCAACCCCAGCTGCTCCCCTGCTGTGTTGCGGCAATACCTCCAGCCTGCCCCTCCTGCTGTCCCTGGGCTTCAACACTGCTAGTTGCTGCCCGGAAGTGCTGTCTGCACAGTCAACAGTCGCTCCTCTGTTATTGGGGTTCAGCAACGCCAGCTGCTCCCCAGCTGTGTTGCGGCAATACCTCCAGCCTGCCCCTCCTGCTGTCCCTGGGCTTCAACACCGCTTGTTGCTGCCCGGAAGTGCTGTCTGCACAGTCAACAGTCGCTCCTCTGATATTGGGGTTCAGCAACGCCAGCTGCTCCCCGAGGTGGGACTTTCCTTCGTGGTAGGGCGCAGCACCGACGTTATTCCTACCCCCCTTGGCGGCATGCACCGCTTCCTCAGCATTGTTGGAATCTGTCACCGAGACGGCACTGTTATGTTCAACCTTGGCCATGCGCTGTTTGCGCTGCCCTCCTTCCAGCTTCTTCAGAATGTGCGGCGTCAGCTGATCCCTAATAGCATGCCACGGCCGTGACGCCGCACAGCCTGAAGAAGCCGGAAGGAGGGTAGTGTGAGGCGAGGATATGCACTGCGCATGCCCATGGATCCCAGGTCCGCAGTGGGATTACATTAGACTACACAGCGAGGTGGGATCACGGGCAGTGCGACCGCACAGGCACAGCCCGCCTGACATCAAGTGATGTCAAAAGACGGGCAGTGCTAACTGCGCATGACCGAGTTTGAGCATAACAGCGCTGTCTTGGTGACAGATTCCAACAACGCTGAGGATGCGCTGCACGCCGCCAAGGGGGTTAGGAATAACATCGGTGCTGCGCCCCACTCAGAAGGAAAGTCCCACCTCCGGGCCGATTTCACGGTATCAGGGGACACATTTTATAAGTGTTTAGTTCCGCGTATGCAAGGAGCATAATTAAAAGAGCCACCTTTTCCTTTTGCAGCATTTGTGATGCACAATTTGGTCCTTTCTGCAACAAACGCCTGGGGGAGGGTTAAAGGTTCCCTTTCAACTTTCTCAAAGTAGGCTTCGGGCTACACTCTGCTCCTCCTGCAGACCCTGGGCTCTAACACAGCTAATTGGTGCCCGGAAGTGCTAGCTGCACAGAGAAAAACACCCGCCAATGTGTCAGTGGGGTTCAGCAACGCCAGCTGTTCCACTGCTGTACAGTCGGCATCGTGTCCTGCAAACGCCACGCAGACACAACAGACCTAAAACTGCCTCCAGTGCATTCTTCGGCCTACACTCTGCTCCTCCTAATGACCCTGGGCTCTAACACCGCCACTTGGTGCCCGGAAGTGCTAGCTGCACAGAGAAAAACAGCAGCCAATGTGTCAGTGGGGTTCAGCAATGCCAGCTGTTCCCCTGCTGTGTAGCCGGCATTGTGTCCTGCAAACGCCACGCAGACACAACAGACCTAAAAGTGCCTCCATTGCAGGCTCCGGCCTACACTCTGCTCCTCCTGCTGACCCTGGGCTCTAACACCGCCAGTTGGTGCCCTGAAGTGCTAGCTGCACAGAGAAAAACACCAGCCAATGTGTCAGTGGGGTTCAGCAACGTCAGCTGTTCCCCTGCTGTGTAGCCAGCATCGTGTCCTGCAAACGCCACGCAGACACAACAGACCTAAAACTGCCTCTAGTGCAGGCTTTGGCCTACAATCTGCTCCTCTGCTCCTCCTGCTGACCCTGGGCTCTAACACCGCCAGTTGGTGCCCGGGAGTGCTAGCTGCACAGAGAAAAACACCAGCCAATGTGCCAGTGGGGTTCAGCAATGCCAGTTGTTCCCCTGCTGTGTAGCCGGCGTCATGTCCTGCAAACGCCACGCAGACACAACAGACCTAAAACTGCCTCCAGTGCAGGCTTCAGCCTACACTCTGCTCCTCTGCTCCTCCTGCTGACCCTGGGCTCTAACACCGCCACTTGGTGCCCGGAAGTGCTAGCTGCACAGAGAAAAACAGCAGCCAATGTGTCAGTGGGGTTCAGCAACGCCAGCTGTTCTCCTGCTGTGTAGCCGGCATCGTGTCCTGCAAACGCCACTCAGACACAACAGACCTAAAAGTGCCTCCAGTGCAGGCTTCGGCCTACACTCTGCTCCTCTGCTCCTCCTGCTGACCCTGGGCTCTAACACCGCCAGTTGGTGCCCGGAAGTGCGTACTGTGCTGCCGAGACTACCCAGGAGGAGCAGTTGGTGGCAGAGGGTAGTGTAGATGATGAGGTCCTTGACCCATCGTGGCGTGAGGTACAGGAAGGTGGTGGGAGCAGCTCTCAGGAAGAGATTCCCAAAATGGGCCAAAGAGGGAGAGGGAGGGGGAAGACTGCGGAGCCTGTAGCCTCCACTTTGGCACCCGTTAAGAGCATGTCTCTTCCAAAAACCAAAAACGGCGCTCCCAAGACTTGCAGTGCCTGGTCCTTTTTTGACACATTTGCAGATGACATTTGCTTTGTCAAATGCAAGCTGTGTAATCAGAAAGTCAAAAGAGGGAAAAGTGTTAGCCACCTCAATACCACAAATAAGTGGAAACATGTGCGGAACAGGCACGCGGTGGAGTTACAAAAACACACTGAAGATCTAGGCCAACCAACAGTGGCAGCTACCACCTCTTCAGCTCGTGTTGCCTCTTCTTCCAGCTCACACACAGCTGGTTTGGCTTCCTCCCAGGATCGCCAAGGAAGAACCTCTGGCACTGTTGTCCAGAGACCCACTGTAATTCAACCCACAGCACCACATTCCCAGTCATCCTCACACTCCCAGCCCAGTCTACAGCCATCGGTAGTACGGGCATGGGAGAAAAGGCAGCCATTCTCGGCAAACGACCCCCCGAGCACAGGCTTTGAATGCAGGCATTGCCAAACTTCTGTCACTGGAAATGCTCTCATTCAGGCTGGTGGAGACTGACAGCTTCCATGACTTGATGGCATTGGCAGTCCCACAGTACAATGTGCCCAGCCGCTTTTATTTCAGCAGGCAAGCCATCCCTGCCCTGCACAAGCATGTGGAGGGACACATAAAACACGCGCTACTGAACGCCGTCAGTAGCAAGGTCCACCTCACCACCGATGCGTGGACCAGTCAACATGGACAGGGGCAATACCTTCCCCTCACTGCCCATTGGGTTTATGTTGTTGAGCCGGGTACAGATCGTGCGAGTGGTGCAGGACGTGTCCTGCCCACTCCAAGGATAGCAGGAATCCAGTCTGTACGCATTGACTCCTCCTCATACACAAGTTCCTCAGAATCATCGCTGCAGGAGCCTTCACAGTCCACCTCCACATGGACCCGTGAACGTTTACCTGTTACGACCGACATGAGCACAGCCATGGCCAAACGTCATCAGGCCGTACTGAAATTAGTTTCTTTGGGGAATCGAAGCCACACAGTGCAGGAGCTCTGGAATGCTATCAAGCAGGAGAGCGATGTGTGGTTTGTGCCAGCGAATCTCCAGAAAGGCGTGGTAGTGTGTGACAATGGCCGAAATCTGGTGGCAGCTTTGGCCCTTGGCAACCTCACTCACATCCCATGTCTGGCACATGTGCTCAATTTGGTTGTGCAGAGTTTTCTGAGGGACTATCCAGATCTTGATGCACTGCTGCACAAGGTCCGCCTAGAGTGTGCTCACTTGCGGTGTTCCAGCACGGCAAGATCGCGCTTTGCAGCTCTGCAGCGCCGATTCCGCCTTCTGGAACATCGCATCATATGTGACTTACCTACCAGGTGTAATTCCACGTTACACATGTTGGAGCGGTTGTGTGAGCAGCAGCAAGCAGTAATGGAGTACCAGCTGCATCAGGCACAAAGAAGGCGCAATCCGCGCCGTTCAAACTTCACAACCACAGAGTGGGCCACTATGAAGGACATCTGCCAGGTTTTGCGTCCCTTCGATTATTCCACGTGGATGGCGAGTGCAGATGATGCACTAGTCAGCATGACTGTCCCCCTTATCTGCCTGCTCCAACAAACACTGCAAGCGCTAAGGGATGTTGTGGAAGAGGTGGAGGATGAGGAGTCACCATTTCCATCAGCTTCTGGACAGTCAGCGCCACGTGGTTCCTCACAAAGGCGTAGGCAGGGGACACTTTGTGAGGAGGATGAGGAGGAGTCAATGGAGGAGGAAGACATCCGCCAGAGGAGGGAGTTACACAATTGTCCAGTAGTCAGTGTGTACAGCAAGGGTGGGGTGATGAAGAGTGGGCAGAGATCACGTCTCAAGCAGGGGACAGCGTTTCTTGGCCAGTTGGCAGTCTGCAGCACATGGTTGATTTCATGCTGCAGTGCCTGAGAAACGACTGCTGCATCGACCACATTCTCAACATGGCTGATTATTGGGTGTACACCCTCCTCGATCCTCGCTACCAGGACAAAGTACAAAACCTCATCACACCTTTGACCCGGGAGCGTAAAATGCGGGAGTACCACGACACACTGGTGAATTCCATCATCTTCTCCAGTCCAACTGAGAGCAGTGCTGCTAGTGCTTTTCAAAGCAGCTCAGTGCATCGAGGCAGTGAAGGAAGCTCTGCACAAAGACGGAGCAGAAGCAGTGCCTCTGCCCAAGGCAAGACCAGTATGGCCCAACTGTGGCACAGTTTTGTGTGCCCGCCCCAAATGTCTACACCATCACCGGCGGCTCCAGTCAGCAGCTGGCAACGGTTCCATCAGATGGTGACAGACTACATGTCTTGCCCTCTTACTGTACTCCCAGACGGCTCTTCCCCTTTCAAGTTTTGGGTGTCTAAGCTGGATACATGGCCAGAGCTAAGCCAGTATGCATTGGAGGTGCTGGCTTGCCCTGCGGCTAGTGTCTTATCGGAACGCGTCTTTAGTGCCGCAGGTGGTGTACTAACAGACCGTCGCATGCGACTATCCTCCGATAATGTTGACCGGCTTACTTTTCTGAAAATGAACCAGGTCTGGATCTCGCAGGAATTTGCCACTCCTCTTCCTGATTAAATAATTGGGTGTCTACAGTATCCAGGTCTCCTGTTGTGTTCATCTTTCTACCACGTGAACTGTAATTCCTGGGCTCCAACAATGCCAGTTGAGGCTCAGAAGTGCCGTCTGCACAGTCAAAACATACGACCCAGTGTTATTGGGTTTCAGTAACGTCAGCTGATCCCAAGCTGTGTAGCCGGCAATGTGTCCTGCGACCGCCACGCTGACACAACAACTGAAATTTAAGGGAACCTGTCCCCCCCAGGCGTTTGTTATTGAAAGAGCCACCTTGTGCAGCAGTAATGCTGAACAAGGAAAAGGTAGCTCTTTTAGTTTAGCTCCTTGCACATGCAGAACTTAACACTTATAAAATGTGTCCACTGATACCGTAAAACTGTCCCCGAGGTGGGACTTTCCTTCGTGGTAGGGCGCAGCACCGACGTTATTCCTACCCCCCTTGGCGGCATGCACCGCTTCCTCAGCATTGTTGGAATCTGTCACCGAGCCGGCGCTGTTATGTTCAACCTTGGCCATGCGCTGTTTGCGCTGCCCATCTTGTGACATAATTTGGTGTCTGGTGGACTGGGCCTGTGCGGTCGCGCTGCCCGTGATACCACCTCGCTGTGTAGTCTAATGTAATCCCACTGCGGGCCTGGGATCCATGGGCATGCGCAGTGCATATCCGCGCCTCACACTCCCCTCCTTCCAGCTTCTTCAGAATGTGCGGCGTCAGCTGATCCCTAATAGCATGCCACGGCCGTGACGCCGCAAAGCCTGAAGAAGCCGGAAGGGGGGTAGTGTGAGGCGAGGATATGCACTGCGCATGCCCATGGATCCCAGGTCCGCAGTGGGATTACATTAGACTACACAGCGAGGTGGGATCACGGGCAGTGCGACCGCACAGGCACAGCCCGCCTGACACCAAGTGATGTCAAAAGACGGGCAGTGCTAACTGCGCATGACCGAGTTTGAGCATAACAGCGCTGTCTCGGTGACAGATTCCAACAACGCTGAGGATGCGCCGCAAGCCGCCAAGGGGGGTAGGAATAACATCGGTGCTGCGCCCCACTCAGAAGGAAAGTCCCACCTCCGGGCCGATTTCACGGTATCAGGGGACACATTTTATAAGTGTTTAGTTCCGCGTTTGCAAGGAGCATAATTAAAAGAGCCACCTTTTCCTTTTGCAGCATTTGTGATGCACAATTTGGTCCTTTCAGCAACAAACGCCTGGGGGAGGGTTAAAGGTTCCCTTTCAACTTTCTCAAAGTAGGCTTCGGGCTACACTCTGCTCCTCCTGCAGACCCTGGGCTCTAACACCGCTAATTGGTGCCCGGAAGTGCTAGCTGCACAGAGAAAAACACCCGCCAATGTGTCAGTGGGGTTCAGCAACGCCAGCTGTTCCACTGCTGTACAGTCGGCATCGTGTCCTGCAAACGCCACGCAGACACAACAGACCTAAAACTGCCTCCAGTGCATTCTTCGGCCTACACTCTGCTCCTCCTAATGACCCTGGGCTCTAACACCACCACTTGGTGCCCGGAAGTGCTAGATGCACAGAGAAAAACACCAGCCAATGTGTCAGTGGGGTTCAGCAACGTCAGCTGTTCCCCTGCTGTGTAGCCAGCATCGTGTCCTGCAAACGCCACGCAGACACAACAGACCTAAAACTGCCTCTAGGGCAGGCTTTGGCCTACAATCTGCTCCTCTGCTCCTCCTGCTGACCCTGGGCTCTAATACCGCCAGTTGGTGCCCGGAAGTGCTAGCTGCACAGAGAAAAACACCAGCCAATGTGTCAGTGGGGTTCAGCAATGCCAGTTGTTCCCCTGCTGTGTAGCCGGCATCATGTCCTGCAAACGCCACGCAGACACAACAGACCTAAAACTGCCTCCAGTGCAGGCTTCGGCCTACACTCTGCTCCTCTGCTCCTCCTGCTGACCCTGGGCTCTAACACCGCCAGTTGGTGCCCGGAAGTGCTAGCTGCACAGAGAAAAACACCCGCTAATGTGTCAGTGGGGTCAGCAACGCCAGCTGTTCCCCTGCTGTGTAGCCGGCATCGTGTCCTGCAAACGCCACGCAGACACAACAGACCTAAAACTGCCTCCAGTGCAGGCTTTGGCCTACACTCTGCTCCCCCTGCTGACCCTTTGCTCCAACACCGCTAGTTGGGACTCTAGGAAGACAATCTTGAATAGGTCCCCATCCTGGTTCCAGTACCATCAGCTGTTTCCGGGTAGAGCCTTTGGGTTAGGTGCCTCCTTCTGGATATCTGAGTTCCACCAATGTCAGGTGGTCCTTGGTAGTGCTTTCAGGCACGGGTACCTCCTGCTTAGTAACCGGGTTCCAGTATCATCAGCTGGTCCTCGGTAGTTCCATTGGCTCTTGGACCTTCGGCTACCCATCCGGGTTCCAGTACCGTCAGCTGGTTCTCGGCAGTGTCTTTTGCTCTTGTACCTTCTGCTCCCCATCCTGGTTCCAGTACCATCAGCTGGTTCCTGGCAGAGCCTTTGGCTTAGGTGCCTCCTTCTGGGTATCCGAGTTCCACCAACGTCAGGTGGTCCTTGGTAGTGCTTTCTGGCACGGGTACCTCCTGCTTAGTAACCGGGTTCCAGTAACGTCAGTTGGTCCTCGGTAGTTCCATTGGCTCTTGGACCTTCGGTTAGCCATCCGAGTTCCAGTTCCATCAGCTGGTTCTCGGTATTTTCTCAGCCTTCTTGTACCTTCTGCTACATTTCCAAGTTCAAGACCCTAAAGATGACGACCCGGAAGACCGCCCCTATGATGACGACGACACCAGAGATGACAACCACTGAGATGACGACGACCCTGGAGACGATGACCCTGAAGACCACCCCGATGACGACGACGACTCCGGAGACGACGACCCTGGAGACGACAACATGGAAGACTGAGAAGCAGAAGAACAAGAGGCTGCAGAACAAAGAGCAGAAGAACATTAAGCATAACACTAAAGATCAGAGCAAAAGATATTATCTAAATTTTAAGCAAAAGAAGACTAAGCAGTGTATGGGGGTGAGTCCGTTCCTCCTCGTGGTGCCCCTGGATAAAGCCTGATGCTGCAGGCCAAACTGAACGCGGACAAATGTAACTATTTTGTGACAGGCAGAACGGAAGATGTAATCTTCAAACTTTTATAGATAACAACTACAGGAATGCCTGTCACAAATAAGAATATGATGAAGACGTAGAATATGAAGAAGAATAATAGTTGAATAAAAAGAATATGAAGAATGTAGCAAAAAAAATAATAGGTAGATGAAGAAGAAGATGAATAAGGTGAAGAAGAAGTTGATGTCAAAGATGCTGATGATGAAGAAGAAAGTGTGGGAGAAGTAAAAAAAAGGTGAAGGGTGTGGAAGTAGTGAAACATCAATATCTGACAAAATAAAAAATATCTTAACATAGTCAATATCTTTGTAACTCCGACCGTCTTAAAAAAAATAAAATTTCTGATATTCTATTTGATTGGCCTAAACCTCTATGCCTTTAATGTCTCCACCACCTCCCCCAATACAACCTACATTATTCTTAGTTGTTTTCCTTCATGTACAATGAACCTACAAGGAAAGAAAGGGTTTATTTTAATTCCGATATTTTCGTCCCATTGACTTGCATTGGTATCGGGTATCGATATCGGCGATATCCGATTGTCACGATATGGTATGAAATATCATATAAGTAGTTTCTCTTGTTAGCCAGGCTGCGGGCTAAAAAAGCCCCCCTTCCCTTTCACTCAGCCAAGAGCTGCCTTGCCAATGTACTGGGGGAAGTTTTATTGAAGAAAGGAATTTACGATGGCTTTGGAAGGCTCAAACTCTTCTCCAGCTATAACCGGATTAGAAATCTCTAGAATCCATGGAAGTTCTTTGTTCTGTTTTTGTAAGATATTAGGCAAACCATTTAAGATAGGAACTGGAAAATACATATTCTTAATCTCCCTCGGTGGATCTATCCACCACGGTAAACCTGAGCTTCAAACTCCATCTGGTAAAGAAGTAGGGATTTCTCTGTATACATGTATCACAGATAGGACATATTTCATCTCATTAGAATGCTCACGTTAATCCGAGATGATTGCTGGGTTTGTTATGACTATGACATGTTTTGTAGCGAAGTTATAGAAAGTAGACAAATTTAAGGTTGAAGTACTCAGAATGTAGAGAGAGGAGGGTCTGGATAAGCCAGCCTTTCTGTGATGTCACTAGCTGCAGGTTTTAGGTTTCTGGCAGGCTCCCAGCAGTCACTTCTTGTCTTTTTCCTGGAGAGCCCTGAGCAAGGTAATGCACTGGGACTTATGGGACCTCCACTAGCCTGGTTTCCTGCAATGAACTGAGAACATGTGAGTGTTATCTTTTCTCCTTTAATCCCCTTTATGTTATAATTACCTTGTACATATTTGCAATTGTCTAATTTGTAACATCTTTGTAAAATATTTTGATAAAGCACTGCCTAAACTTTACGGAGTATATTATTTAATACTAGTTCTTTCTCCATGCTCTAAAAACGTACCCTAAGTCTCCTGAAGGGAATTATGCTACTGTGTTGGGTGAGCTTCGGACCCGTTTAATCGAAGCTGGTGGCAGCGATAGTGTGCAGGCTTTTGGGTGATGTTGTAGCGACTGCGGCATTAATTATTGTTCCTGCCTGAGTGGGAGTAGTTTATCGCATCGCTGCAGCGTGCCCAATAGCCAGTACATAGCAGACAGCCTTTCTGGCGACTAATTACGCCAGGTGCAGTACCTAATCTGACCTGAGAGTAAAGGGGGCGCCAGAGAGCTGCAAGGTTTAAGTGGAACTGTAAGCGGGATATACATAAATCCCTGCAGTTCGTAGTATATTGAAGAGCAGTGGGATACCTAAAATAAGCCCCTGCTGTAAACTAAGAGGTCAATAGCCTTGTGTGTGTTTGTTTCATCACATTGTGGAGTGGAGGGATAACTAAGATAAGCCCCCCTGCACATGTGATAGCCGTCTGTTGGCCTAAAGTCACCCCGATCCGTGATGTAGGGGTGACGGTCACGGTGTGAATCGTGGCACCGATATTTTTTGAATATCGGCCGATCCAATCCGATACCGATACTTTCCGATATTGGAAGGTATCGCTCAACACTAGTGTTGAGCGAAACCTTCCGATATCCAGAAGTATTGGTATCGGATTGGATCGGCCGATATCCAAAAAATATCGGATATCGCTGATACCCGATACCAATGCAAGTCAATGGGACACAAATATCGGAACGTCAATAAGCCCTTTCTGTCCTTCTACATCCTGTTCCAGAGGAAGGAAGAGTGTGGGCGGTGCGTGGGCGGACACTGTGCGTGTCTGTGTGTGCGGGCGGGGTCTGTGCGGGCCTGCAGGGGATCTGCACATGTCTGTCGGGGCTCTATGCGGGCCTGCTGGGGCTCTATGTGGCCTGTCGGGGCTCTATGCGGGCTGCCGGGGCTCTATGCGGGCTGCCGGGCTCTATGTGGGCTGCCGGGGCTCTATGCGGCTTGCTAGGGCTCTATGCGGGCTACCGGGGCTCTGTGCGTGTGTGCAGGCATCGTCCGATGGGGAGTCTCTGCGGGCCGTGCGGGGATCTATGCGGGGCATGCGGGGGCCTCTGCAGGGTTGGGTCTCTGTGCGGCAGGCGGGGTCTCTGTGCAGCAGGCGGGGTCTCTGTGCGGGGTGTCTCAGTTCGGGAATCGTCCGATTGGACTACAAGTCCCATCGGACAATGCCTACTACACTGACAGTGATTGACACATTAGCCAATGATGGGACAGTTGTTATGATCTGGTGACCTTGGAGCTGCATGAGAACTTTCACTGGAGGAAGTGGCCACTACACTGACCGCAAACCTGAACTTAACACCGCAACTAGAAGTAGCCGTGGAGTGTACCTAACACACCTAGACACCTCGTCACAGCCGGAGGACTAAATACCCCTAAAGATGGAAATCGGAATACTATCTTGCCTCAGAGAAAATCCCCAAAGGATAGACAGCCCCCCACAAATATTGGCGGTGAGTCGGTGAGGAAAAAACATACACAGGCAGAAAAAACAGGATTTAGCACAGGAGGCCACTCTAGCTAGATAGGACAGGATAGGACAGAGTTCTGTGCGGTCAGTATTAAAACCCTTCAAAAAATCCACAGCAGAATATGCAAAAAACTTCCTATATCTAACTAAAGATGTAGGAGCGTATATCTGCAACTCCAGTGAATCCTACAAACAGAGCAGGAATAAACTGAAACAAGCACACAGCAGTGTGCCACAGAAATAAAAACAAAACACTTATCTTTGCTGAATTTGGCAGCAAGCAGGAGAAGCCAGAACGATATCCAACACTTCACAAGGAACATTGACAACTGGCAAGGGCTAAAGAATCCTGCACATCTTAAATATCCCAGTCAGAATTGTAATTATCCGATACACCTGGCCAGGACTGCGAGTCAGAGACAACTGCATTCCCACCAACAACCACTAAAGGGAACCCAAGAGCAGAATTCACAACAGTACCCCCCCTTGAGGAGGGGTCACCGAACCCTCACCAGGGCCCCCAGGACGATCAGGACGAGCCAGATGAAAGGCACGGACCAAATCAGCAGCATGGACATCAGAGGCAAAAACCCAAGAATTATCCTCCTGGCCATAATCCTTCCATTTGACCAGGTACTGAAGCTTCCGCCTCGAAAAACGGGAATCCAAAATCTTCTCAACAACATATTCCAACTCCCCATCAACCAACACAGGGGCTGGAGGATCAGCAGAGGGAGCAACGGGCTCCACATATTTCCGCAACAAAGATCTATGGAAGACATTATGGATAGCAAAAGAGGCCGGAAGGGCCAGTCGAAAAGACACTGGATTAATAATCTCAGAAATCCTATATGACCAATAAACCAAGGTTTAAACTTAGGAGAAGAAACCTTCATAGGAACATGACGGGAAGACAACCAGACCAGATCCCCAACCCGAAGCCGGGAACCAACACACCAACGACGATTAGCAAAACGTTGAGCCTCCTCTTGAGACAACACCAACTTGTCCACCACATGAGCCTAAATCTGCTGCAACCTGTCCACCACAGAATCCACACCAGGACAGTCAGAAGGCTCAACCTGCCCAGAAGAAAAACGAGGATCAGCAGACACAAAGCATCTCAAATAAGTCTCCAAGGTCTGATTAGTACGCTCGGTCTGGCCATTTGTCTGAGGATGAAATGCAGAAGAAAAAGACAAATCAATGCCCAGCCTAGCACAAAAGGCCTAGAAACAAACTGGGAACCTCTGTCGGAAACAATATTCTCCGGAATACCATGCAAACGAACCACATGCTGAAAGAACAACGGAACCAAATCAGAAGAGGAAGGCAATTTAGGTAAGGGCACCAAATGAACCATCTTAGAGAACCGGTCACAAACAACCCAGATAACAGACATCTTCTGGGAGACCGGAAGATCAGAAATAAAATCCATCGAAATATGCGTCCAGGGCCTCTCAGGGACTGGCAATGGCAAAGGCAACCCAATAGCACGGGAACAACAAGGCTTGGCCCGCGCACAAGTCCCACAGGACTGCACAAAAGAGCGCACATCACGTGACAATGAAGGCCACCAAAAGGACCTACCAACCAAATCTCTGGTACCAAAAATGCCAGGATGACTGGCCAACACGGAACAGTGAACCTCAGAAATCACTCTACTATGGTTGAGCGACTTTTATTTTTATAGGATCGGGTCGGGTTTCACGAAACCCGACTTTTTCAAAAGTCGGGTCGAGTGAAATCGGCCGATCCTATAGAAAAGTCGGGGTCGGGGTCGGCCGAAACACGAAACCCAATGCAGTGCATTGGGTTTCTAATGGTTCCCAGGGTCTGAAGGAGAGGAAACTCTCCTTCAGGCCCTGGGATCCATATTTAAGTGTAAAATAATGAATCAAAATAAAAAATATTGATATACTTACCCTCGGATGTGCCCTGGTTCTCACCGGAAGCCTTCCTTTCGAAGAATGAGCGCCTGAAGGACCTTCGATGAGGTCGCGGCTTGTGATTGGTCGCTTGAGCGGTCACATGGGCGTCACGCAACCAAACACAAGCCGCGACGTCATCTAAGGTCCTTCAGGCGCTGATTGTTAGGAAGGAAGGCTGCGGGTTAGAACCAGGGCGCGTTCGAGGGTGAGTATATACCTATTAGGAATATACTCACGCTCGGACGCGCCCTCAGACGCTTCCTTCCTAAGAATTAGCGCCTGAAGGACCTTAGATGATGTCGCGGCTTGTGATTGGTTGCGTGACGCCCATGTGACCACTCACGCGACCAATCACAAGCCGCGACGTCATCGAAGGCCCTTCAGGCGCTCATTCTAGGAAGGATGGCTGCCGGTGAGAACCAGGGCGCGTCCGAGGGTGAGTATATCAATATTTTTTTTTTTTTATTCTTTATTTTACACTTAAATATGAATTCCGATACCAATTCCCGATATCTTAAACATATCGAAACTCGGTATTGGAATTCCGATTCCAGATCAGAAAATCGCCGACCTTATGGCCGACCCCACACAAGGGTCGGGTCGGGTTTCATGAAACCCGACTTTGTCAAAAGTAAGCGACTTCTGAATCTGGCAGACCCGTTTCGCTCAACCCTACACTCTACTAGTCCATCTGTCAGGAACAAACAATTTCCCCACAGGACAGCGGTCAGGTTTGTCAACCTGAAATTCCTGAAGAACCCGTCGTAAATCAGGGGAAATGGCAGAAAGGACCACCCCCTCTTTCAGAATACCGACCGGCTCTAAGACCTCAGGAGAATCAGGCAAAAAACTCCTTGAGAGGGCATCAGCCTTAATATTCTTAGAACCCGAAAGGTACGAGTCCACGAAATCAAAACGGGAAAAAAACAAGGACCATCGAGCCTGTCTAGGATTCAGCCATTTAGCAGACTCGAGGTAAATCAAATTCTTATGATCGGTCAAGACCACAATACGGTGCTTAGCTCCCTCAGGCCAATGTTGCCACTCCTCAAACGCCCACTTCATAGCCAACAACTCCCGATTGCCGACATCATAATTGCAATCAGCAGGCGAAAACTTACGGGAAAAAAAGGCACACGGTTTCATTAAGGAACCAACAGGATCCCTCTGAGACAAAACGGCCCCTGCCCCAATCTCAGAAGCGTCAACCTCAACCTGAAACAGAAGAGAAACATCCGATTGGCGCAACACTGGAGCAGAAGTAAATCGACGTTTAAGCTCCTGAAAGGCAGAGACAGCCGCAGAGGACCAATTCGCCACATCAGCGCCCTTCTTTGTCAAATCGGTCAAGGGTTTAACCACGCTGGAAAAATTAGCAATGAAACGGCGATAAAAATTTGCAAAACCCAAAAATTTCTGAAGGCTCTTCACGGATGTGGGCTGAATCCAATCATGAATGGCCTGAACCTTAACCGGATCCATCTCTATAGACGAAGGAGAAAAAATGAAGCCCAAAAAAGAGACTTTCTGCACCCCAAAGAGACACTTAGACCCTTTCACAAACAGGGCATTGTCACGAAGGATCTGAAATACCATCCTGACCTGTTGCACATGAGACTCCCAATCATCGGAAAAAATCAAAATATCGTCCAAATATACAATCAAGAATTTATCAAGATAAGTCCGGAAGATATCAGGCATGATGGACTGAAAAACAGATGGAGCATTAGAGAGTCCGAATGGCATCACAAGGTATTCAAAATGGCCTTCAGGCATGTTAAACGCAGTTTTCCATTCATCACCCTGCTTAATACGAACAAGATTATATGCCCCTCGAAGGTCAATCTTGGTAAACCAACTAGCTCCCTTAATCCTAGCAAACAAATCGGAAAGCAAAGGTAAAGGGTATTGAAACTTGACTGTGATTTTATTCAAGAGGTGATAATCTATACAGGGTCTCAAGGAACCATCTTTTTTAGCAACAAAAAAGAACCCCGCTCCCAACGGTGAAGAAGTTGGCCGAATATGCCCTTTCTCCAAAGACTCCTTAATATAGCTCCGCATGGCGGTATGTTCAGGCACAGATAGATTAAAAAGTCGACCCTTAGGAAACTTACAGCCTGGAATCAAGTCAATAGGACAATCACAGTCCCTGTGCGGTGGAAGAAAACTGGACTTGGGCTCATCGAATACATCCTGAAAATCAGACAAAAACTCTGGAATCTCAGAAGGTGAAGAAGAGGAGATTGACATCAAAGGAACATCATTATGAACCCCCTGAAAACCCCAACTAGTCACAGACATGGACTTCCAGTCCAACACAGGATTATGTACCTGCAACCATGGAAAACCCAGCACGATAACATCATGCAAGTTATGCAACACCAGAAATCGACCATCTTCCTGATGGGCTGGCGCCATGTGCATGGTTACCTGTGTCCAAAACTGGGGCTTATTTCTAGCCAAGGGTGTAGCATCAATGCCCCTCAAAGGAATAGGGTTCTGCAAAGGCTGCAAGGGAAAACCACAACGCTTGGCAAACTCAAAATCTATTAAATTCAAGGCGGCACCTGAATCCACAAACGCCATGGCAGAAAATGATGACAATGAGCAGATCAAGGACACAGATAACAGAAATTTAGGTTGTACAGTACTGATGGTAATTGAACTGGCGATCCTCTTTGTCCGCTTAGGGCAGACAGAAATGACATGAGAAGCGTCGCCACAATAATAACACAACCTATTTTGACGTCTGAAACCTTGTCGTTCCATTCTAGACAGAATTCTATCACATTGCATAGGCTCAGAAATTTGCTCTGAGGATAACGCCACAGCGCACACAGTTCTGCGCTCCCGCAGGCGTCGGTCAATCTGAATGGCCAGAGACATAGAATCACTCAGACCGGAAGGCGTGGTAAACCCCACCATAACCTCTTTAACGGATTCAGAAAGCCCCCTTCTGAAAATTGGCACCAAAGCATCATTATTCCATTTAGTCAACACAGACCATTTTCTGAATTTCTGACAATACATCTCTGCCGCCTCTTGACCCTGAGACAGGGCCAACAAGGTCTTCTCAGCTTGATCCACAGAATTAGGTTCATCATATAATAGTCCTAAAGCCTGAAAAAAGGAGTCAATATTAAGCAAAGCCGGATTCCCAGATTCCAGGGAAAACGCCCAATCCTGCGGGTCGCCACGCAGCAGGGAGATTATGATTTTTACCTGCTGAATGGAATCACCAGAGGATCGAGGTCTCAGGTCAAAAAAACAGTTTACAGTTGTTTTTAAAACTCAAAAATTTAGACCTGTCACCAGAAAACAAATCAGGAGTAGGAGTCTTTGGTTCTAAAGCAGGAGTCTGAACAATATAATCAGAAATACCTTGCACCCTAGCAGCAAGCTGGTCTACACGAGAAGCTAATTCCTGAACATTCATGCTTGCACCAGGCTCCTCAGCCACCCAGATATTAAGAGGGAAGAAAACACAAAACAGACTGGAGAGAAAAAATGGCTCAAGAGCTTCCTTCCCTTCTTCTGAGATGCATTTAACTCATTGTGGGCCAGTTGTACTGTTATGATCTGGTGACCTTGGAGCTGCATGAGAACTTTCACTGGAGGAAGTGGCCACTACACTGACCGCAAACCTGAACTTAACACCGCAACTAGAAGTAGCCGTGGAGTGTACCTAACACACCTAGACACCTCGTCACAGCCGGAGAACTAAATACCCCTAAAGATGGAAATCGGAATACTATCTTGCCTCAGAGAAAATCCCCAAAGGATAGTCAGCCCCCCACAAATATTGGCAGTGAGTCGGAGAGGAAAAAACATACACAGGCAGAAAAAACAGGATTTAGCACAGGAGGCCACTCTAGCTAGATAGGACAGGATAGGACAGAGTTCTGTGCGGTCAGTATTAAAACCCTTCAAAAAATCCACAGCAGAATATATAAAAAACTTCCTACATCTAACTAAAGATGTAGGAGCGTATATCTGCAACTTCAGTGAATCCTACAAACAGAGCAGGAATAAACTAAAACAAACACACAGCAGTGTGCCACAGAAACAAAAACAAAACACTTATCTTTGCTGAATTTGGCAGCAAGCAGGAGAAGCCAGAAAGAGATCCAACACTTTACAAGGAACATTGACAACTTGCAAGGGCTAAAGGATCCTGCACACCTAAATATCCCAGTCAGAATTGTAATTATCCGATACACCTGGCCAGGACTGCGAGTCAGAGACAACTGCATTCCCACCAACAACCACTGGAGGGAACCCAAGAGCAGAATTCACAATAGACTGTAGTAGTCCCATCATCCGGCTAATGTGTTGAATGAAAAAAAAATACTCCATACATACTCCATACATACTCCATACAGTACATTCATACATTACATACATGACATACAGTACATTAAACATAGAGTTCATACTCACCATTACATGTAATTTTGATCCCAAAGTCAGTGTCATCTGTAAGAAAGGTGAAAAAACAAACAACCAATATACTCCCTGTCCGCAGAAATCCACAAGTGTCCCACGATGATCTCCCGTGGAGAACGGCAGCAACAGCTGTTGCAACTGCTCTCCAGGGACCCCAGAAACACAATGACGGGAGGAAGGGATTCTTCCGCCGCTGTAAAAAAAAATTGTCCCTAGCCTCACTTATGGCATTGCTGCATGAGAAATTTTCCCACGCAGCAATTGCCATAAAGTAAGACTTTGAATTTTAGTAACCTCAGTGATGCACTGCAGGAGCCATTGTCTCCTGTCAGTGTGTCACTGAGGGTCCTATAGAGCAGTGACATCACCCGATGTCACTGTTCTATAGGGGAGATTGTCGTGGGACACTCGTTATTAATTGGACTACGGCTGACAGGTAGTATACAGTTTATTATTTTACGTTTTTTTGCAGGTGCTGAAGTGTGGTAAGTATGGTTATTTGAAGAATATTAAAATACTTTTTTCCGAATGTGTGCGTGTTTTATTAACCCTTTCTTACTATTGGATTAATAATGGATATGCGTCTTATTGATGCCTCTCCGTTATTAACCCAGCTTAATGTCACCTTAAAATAGCAGGGTGACATTAACCCCATATCCCACCCAGGGCTGCCACTAGAAATTTTGGGGCCCCATACTGGCAAAATTTTCGGGGCCCCCTTGAGACTCCGCCCAGGCTCCACCCCAGCCCCGCCTCCACGCTCCACCCCTCGAACTGTCCACAGTCCCACCGCTCTCTCTTGGAAAAACTCCACTTCTCACCTATCTCACATTAACAGTTCCCATCACCAGATCACATACATAGCTGGCAGCTTTTGTTTTGGCCAAAAGATTTTTTAAGCCGCCAAAATTACACGGTAGACACTTTTGGCCAGGCCCTACTCTACTGTAACCTATTAAATATTTGTTAAAATATGCAATACAATTTTGGTATATTTTTATTTATTTTTCAATTTTTAAAATGACCAATAATATCACATACAAGGAACAAATACCGCTACACCATGACCAGATGACATATTACCACCACAGTGATCGAATAATATCACATACAAAGAACAAATACCGCTACACCATGACCAGACCACTAGGGTTGAGCGACTTTTCTTTTTTTAGGATCGGGTCGGGTTTCACGAAACCCAACTTTCTCAAAAGTCGGGTCGAGTGAAATCGGCCGATCCTATAGAAAAGTCGGGGTTGGGGTCGGCCGAAACACGAAACCCAATGCAGTGCAATGGGATACTAATGGTTCCCAGGGTCTGAAGGAGAGGAAACTCTCCTTCAGGCCCTGGGATCCATATTAATGTGTAAAATAAAGAATAAAAATAAAAAATAGGGATATACTCACCCTCGGACGCGCCCTGGTTCTAACCGGCAGCCTGCGTTCCTAAAAATGAGCAAGTGAAGGACCTTCGATGACGTCGTGGCTTGTGATTGGTCGCGTGAGCGGTCACATGAGCGGTCACGCGACCAATCACAAGCCGCGACGTCATCTAAGGTCCTTCAGAAGCCGTGATGTCATGGAAGGCCCTAAACGCGCTCATTTTAAGCAAAGAAGGCTGCCGGTTACCAGCGGTGATGTCCAGGGGCCTCCGGAGAGGTGAGCATATCAATATTTTTTATTTAAATTCTATTTTACACATTAATATAGATCCGATACCGATTCCCGATAGCACAAAAGTATCGGAACTCGGTATCGGAATTCACATACCGCAAGTATCGGCTGATACCCGATACTTGCGGTATCGGAATGCTCAACATTATATACAGTGTATAGTGTCAGTGTATAGGTAACACACTGACTCACCAGTGACGTCTCTAGGTGAAGTCCTTCATCTTTCATCCAGCACAGACCGCCATCATTTCATCCAGCCAGGAATTCTCTCTGCAGGAAATAACAGTTATCTCGAGCTCCGCTTGTAGAATACATTACTTAATTTTTCCCAACTTCTACATTACACCACATGAAGAAAAAGAGGCGACATAGTGTCACTCTACACAGTAACAGGACTGCCCCCCCCATTTAAAACCGTGTCCTCAAAGAATAAAATAAATACATCACTGCAGTAATAAGATCCCTAAATTAGCCCCTATGGTAATAATATTCCCCATCCTGGCCACTGTGTGTCTCATTCCTGGCATCACCCATATGTTCTCCCATCCTGCCCTCATGAGTATCCATTCTGCCCCATATGATCTCCCCATCCTGCCCCATATGATCGCCCCCTGTGATCTCTCCATCCGGCCCCATGATCCTGCATGATCTGTCTCCAATTCTGCCCCCAGTGTCTCCAATCATGCCCCATGTCTCCATTCTGCCCCCTATGTCTCCTACCATGCCCCAGTGTCTGGAATCCTGTCACTTGTCTCCAATTATGCCCCCTGTGTCTCCATTCTGCCCCATCTGTCTCCAATCCTCCCCCATCTGTCTCCAGTCATGCCCCCATGTCTTTCATCCTGCCCCGTGTCTCCAATCATGCCCCGTATCTCCATTCTGCCCGGTATCTCGCATTCTGCCCCAATGTCCAGCATTCTGCCCCAATGTCCAGCATTCTGCCCCAATGTCCAGCATTCTGCCCCCGGGTCTCATATTCTTCCCCTGTCACTGTGTCCAGCATTCTGCCCCTGTCACTGTGTCCAGCATTCTGCCCCTGTCACTGTGTCCAGCTTTCTGCCCCTGTCACTGTGTCCAGCATTCTGCCCCACTATGTCCAGCATTCTGCCCCACTGTGTCCAGCATTCTGCCCCAATGTCCAGCATTCTGCCCCTGTGTCCAGCATTCTGCCCCACTGTGTCCAGCATTCTGCCCCACTGTGTCCAGCATTCTGCCCCACTGTGTCCAGCATTCTGCCCCCGGGTCTCACAGTCTGCCCCTGTCACTGTGTCCAGCATTCTGCCCCTGTCACTGTGTCCAGCATTCTGCCCCTGTCACTGTGTCCAGCATTCTGCCCCTGTCACTGTGTCCAGCATTCTGCCCCTGTCACTGTGTCCAGCATTCTGCCCCTGTCACTGTGTCCAGCATTCTGCCCCTGTCACTGTGTCCAGCATTCTGCCCCTGTCACTGTGTGTCCAGCATTCTGCCCCTGTCACTGTGTGTCCAGCATTCTGCCCCTGTCACTGTGTGTCCAGCATTCTGCCCCTGTCACTGTGTGTCCAGCATTCTGCCCCTGTCACTGTGTGTCCAGCATTCTGCCCCTGTCACTGTGTGTCCAGCATTCTGCCCCACTGTGTGTCCAGCATTCTGCCCCACTGTGTGTCCAGCATTCTGCCCCACTGTGTGTCCAGCATTCTGCCCCACTGTGTGTCCAGCATTTTGCCCCACTGTGTGTCCAGCATTCTGCCCCACTGTGTGTCCAGCATTCTGCCCCACTGGGTCCAGCATTCTGACCCACTGTGTGTCCAGCATTCTGCCCCTCTGTGTGTCCAGCATTCTGCCCCTCTGTGTGTCCAGCATTCTGCCCCACTGTGTCCAGCATTCTGCCCCACTCTGCTCACCGGGCCCCATACGCCAGTCACGGCTGTAATGCCCTGATGGCGGCCCTGATCCCACCGAAACACGGGAGTGGGAAGAGAGGGACTAAGTGCCTGAATTGGCGCATCTTACAGATGCGCCATTTCTGGGGCGGCTGCGGAATGGTATTTGTAGCCGGGGGGCCAATATCCATGGCCCCTCTCTAGGCTATGAATATCAACCCGCAGCTGTCTGCGTAGCCTTTCTGGCTATAAAATATAGGGGGATCCCACGTCATTTTTTGGGGGGATCCCCCTATTTTAATAGCCAGTAAAGACTACGCAGACAGCTGCGGGCTGGTATTCATAGCAGGCTACAAATATTGGCCCCCGGCCGTCGACTTTCCCCCTCTGGAGCAGAAAATTGCGTGGGAGCCCACCTGTTTTTCCGCTTTTTTTTTTAATTCAACGCTCATTAAGGCCTCTTTCACTCTTGGGTCAGTATGAGTCCGTCACTATGCGTCGGGCCGACGTACCGACGCACGTTGTGAAATTTATGCATGGCGTGGGCAGTGGATGCAGTTTTTCAACGCATCCGCTGCCCATTCTGAAGTGAAGGGAGGAGGGGGCGGAGTTTCTGCCACGCATGCGCAGTAGAAAATAGCGGGTGCGACGGCCAAAAAAAGTTCACTCGAACGTTTTTTCGTGCCTACGGTCCACCAAAACACGACGGATCCGTTGCACGACAGACTCGACGGATGGCCACACGTCGCGTCGGTCGCTAATACAAGTCTATGGGTAAAACACATTCTGCAAAAACATTTGCAGGATCCATTTTTTTCAAACGGATTCGTTTTTTTCTGCCGGATCCATTTTTTTCAGCAGGATCCGTTTTTTTCCACCGGATCGTTTTTTTCCACCAGATCCGTTTTTTCTCATAGAGTTGTATTAGCGCTGGATTGCGCCAGATAGCCACACGTTTCATCCGTTTTTTGCAGAATCCGTCAAAAAAGCTGTTTCCGCCGGACGGAAAGCACATACAGAGGAACGGTTTTTCTGTCCATCGAAAAAACGCACAGGGACGGATCTAGCAACTACCTGTCAGCCGTAGTCCAATTAATAACGAGTGTCCCACGATGATCTCCCCTATAGAACAGTGACATTGGGTGATGTCACTGCTCTATAGGACGCTCAGTGACACACTGACAGGAGACAATGGCTCCTGCAGTACATCACTGAGGTTACTAAAGTTCAAAGTCTTACTTTATGGCAATTGCTGCGTGGGAAAATTTCTCATGCAGCAATGCCATAAGTGAGGCTAGCGACTTTTTTTTTTACAGCGGCGGAGGAATCCCTTCCTCCTGTCATTGTGTTTCTGGGGCCCCTGGAGAGCAGTTGCAACAGCTGTTGCTGCCGTTCTCCACGGGAGATCGTCGTGGGACACTCGTGGATTTCTGCGGACAGGGAGTATATTGTTTGTTATGTTCACCTTTTTTACAGATGACACTGGCTTCGGGGTTCAAAATGACAAGTAATGGTGAGTATGAACACTATGTTTAATGTACTGTATGTCATGTATGTAATGTATGAATGTACTGTATGGAGTATGTATGGAGTATGTAGGGAGTATTTTTTTTTTCATTCAACACATTAGCCGGATGATGGGACTACTACTGTCCCATCATTGGCTAATGTGTCAATCACTGTCAGTGTAGTAGGCATCGTCCGATGGGACTTGTAGTCCCATCGGACGATGCCCACACTGAGACACCCCGCACAGAGACATGCCGCATGCCGCAGAGACCCCGCAGAGACCCCCGCATGCCCCGCAGAGACCCTGCCCACCCCGCAGAGACCCCTGCACGCCCTGCAAAGACCCCCGCATGCCCCACAGAAACCCCCTCACGCCCCGCAGATACCCCAGCCACCGCAGAGACACCCCGCCCACCCCGCAGTGACCCCCACACGCCCCGCAGAGACCCCCGCAGAGTCCCCCACATGCCCTGCAGAGACTCTGCCCACCGCAGAGACACCCCGCCCGCCACAGAGACACCCTGACCGCTGCACAGAAACCTTGCACGCCGCATAGTGCCCCGGCACACACGCACAGCGCCCCACGGTCACGCACAGACACCGCCCGCACACACACCCAGTCTCCGCCCACGCACCGCCCACGCACCACCCACACTTCCTTATACTGCATAATTGCACTATAGGAACTTCCGATTCCGATTTCCGATATCGCAAAAATATCAGAACTCGGTATCGGAATTCTGATACAGCGAATATAGGCCGATACCCGATATTTGCAGTATCGGAATGCTCAACACTATTTATAGGTACAATATCATTTTTTTAATTATTTTTCATATTTTTTAAAAGTTTTTAAAATTATTAAAAAAATTAAATAAAATAAAAAAATTCCTATTCTACAAGCTGTGTTCAGGTGGAGTAGTCTACCCCCCTGAATGAGTGCTCAGTAGTGTTGAGCATTCCGATACCGCAAGTATCGGGTATCGGGAATCGGAAGTTCCCAGAATTCAAACTGCACGCAGCAGCCAATGAGGAATGAATGGAAGTGTGGGCACATCCTGTTTAGCATGGTGGGCATCTAAGTATTGGCAAGGCTGTGATTGGCTGCTGAAATGATGTCACTATAAAAAACGCTGCCGCCATTTTGCGCTCACTCTGCTGTGATTTCAGTTAGGGACAGGACGCTGTGTTCTAACTGAGGGCCAGTTGAGATAGCTAATTGCTTTATTTTCCTTTCCCAAGGCTAATTTAGCAAAACGCTGTGTATTGTTCACTGTTCACCTTGCTCTTGCCTTGCAGCGCTGTTTTAACAGCGTTCTGCAAGGTCTCTGTGTGTGTGTGTGTGCAGCTCACTCTGTAGTCTGTGTGCAGCCATATACCCGGTTGTATTCAGCTCAGGGGGGGTTCACACTGCCTCACACAGTTCTATCCATTGTCCTTTTTTGCTCATAGTGCAGCATTTTTTCTAAAATTTCCTATTAGTGTTTTTCCACCCGTCTCCAGCTAAATTGTGGAAAAACACTACATAGGATAACCTAGAGGGGGGTTTTTGGGCCTTGCAGCGCCGTTTACGGCTGTCTGCACGGTCTCCGTGTGAGCGCAGCTCGCCCTGTAGTCTGTGTGCAGCCACAGCCGGTTGGATTCAGCTCAGGGTTCGTCACTGCCTCATACCGTTGAATAACTTATTCTTTTTTTCAAATAGTGCAGCCTGTTGAAAATATTTAAAAAAAAATTCCTATTAGTGTCTTTCCACCTGTCTCCAGCTAAATAGTGGAAAAACACTACATAGGATAACCTAGAGGAGGGTTTTTGGGCCTTGCAGCGCCGTTTACGGCTGTCTGCACGGTCCCCGTGTGAGTTAAACTCGCTCTGTAGTCCAATCTGCAGAAAAAAAAAAAGGAATGTTCACCAAACACCACTTAACACTTGTGTAGGCCACATTTTATAAATTATAAAGTCTAGTCCACACTTTACAACATTAGTGTTTCTTACACCTGTTAGGAGGAGCATTTCAGGAATAAGCACACTAAGGCCTTAGTACTTTTCTGCTTATCTTTATCTGTCAACCAAGATGAAGAGGGCAGGGAGTAAGGCACGTGGGCGTGGGCGCGGAGCAGGGAGAGGAGCAGGGAGAGGACGTGGTGATTCTGTGCCTGCTGCGGGCACCGGTGACTCGTCATCACTCAGTTTCAGCAGGGAACAGTCCTTCATGCGCAGCGGTGTCGGAGAGCGCCGTGCACCGCTGCTGCGTGAAGACCAAATTGAAGCCATTGTCGGATGGATGGCAGCTAACGCATCGGCATCGACTTCAATTAGTGCCACATCCTCTCAGGCACAGACCACTGGAGAGCAGCCATCTGTCTCTTCACCACCTGCCAAATTGGCCAGGCAGTCAGAGAGCCCAGGACAGGAGCCGTCTCTACTTCTGTTCTCTGAATCTCTTGGCTTGGAAACAGGGGGCCAGCCAAGCAGTATTGGAGAAATGGAAGAAGAGGCAGTGTGCAGTGATGCCCAACAGCTTTGTCTCTCTGACTCTGAAGAGGCGGGTGGGTCAGTGCCTGCGGTGACCACAGCGCAGTACGCATCTGATGATGAAACTCAGGTGCCGCTTTCTGGTGCGTACTGTGCTGCCGAGACTACCCAGGAGGAGCAGTTGGTGGCAGAGGGTATTGGAGATGATGAGGTCCTTGACCCATCGTGGTGTGAGGAACAGGAAGGTGGTGGGAGCAGCTCAAAGGAAGAGATTCCCCTAACGGGCCAAAGAGGGAGAGGGAGGGGGAAGACTGCGGAGCCTGTAGCCTCCACTTTGGCACCTGTTAGGAGCCTGTCTCTTTCAAAAGCCAAAAAGGGCGCTCCCAAGACTTGCAGTGCCTGGTCCTTTTTTGACACAGTTGCAGATGACATTTGTTTTGTCAAATGCAAGCTGTGTCATCAGAAAGTCAAAAGAGGGAAAAGTGTCAGCAACCTCAATACCACAAATATGTGGAAACATGTGCGGACCAGGCACGTGGTGGAGTTACAAAAACACACTGAAGACCTAGGCCAACCAACAGTGGCAGCTACCACCTCTTCAGCTCGTGTTGCCTCTTCCTCCAGCTCACACACAGCTGGTTTGGCGTCCTCCCCGGATCGCCGTGGAAGAACCTCTGGCACTGTTGTCCAGAGACCTAGTGTAATTCCACCCACAGCACCACATTCCCAGTCATCCTCACACTCCCAGTCTACTCTACAGCCATCGGTAGTACAGGCATGGGAGAAAAGGCGGGCATTCTCGGCCAACCACCCCCGAGCACAGGCTCTGAATGCAGGCATTGCCAAACTTCTGTCCCTGAAAATGCTCTCATTCAGGCTGGTGGAGACTGACAGCTTCCGTGACTTGATGGCATTGGCAGTCCCACAGTACAAGGTGCCCAGCCGCTTTTACTTCAGCAGGCAAGCTGTCCCTGCCCTGCACAAGCATGTGGAGGGACACATAAAACATGTGCTACTGAACGCCGTCAGTAGCAAGGTCCACCTCACCACCGATGCGTGGACCAGTCAACATGGACAGGGGCGATACATTTCCCTCACTGCCCATTGGGTTAATGTTGTTGAGCTCGGTACAGATCGTGCGAGTGGCGCAGGACGTGTCCTGCCCACTCCAAGGATTGCAGGAATCCAGTCTGTACACATTGACTCCTCCTCATACACAAGTTCCTCAGAATCATCGCTGCAGGAGCCGTCACAGTCCACCTCCACATGGACCCGTGAACGTTTACCTATGACCGACATGAGCACAGCCGTGGCCAAACGTCAACAGGCCATCTTGAAACTAGTTTCATTGGGGAATCAAAGCCACACAGCGCAGGATCTCTGGAATGCCATCAAGCAGGAGAGCGATGTGTGGTTTGTGCCAGCGAATCTCCAGCCAGGCATGGTAGTGTGTGACAATGGCCGAAATCTGGTGGCAGCTTTGGCCCTTGGCAACCTCACTCACATCCCATGTCTGGCACATGTGCTCAATTTGTTTGTGCAGAGTTTTCTGAGGGACTATCCGGATCTTGATGCACTGCTGCACAAGGTCCGCCTAGAGTGTGCTCACTTGCGGCGTTCCAGCTTGGCAAGATACCGCATTGCTGCTCTGCAGCACCGATTCCGTCTTCCGGAACACCGCATCATATGTCACCTACCTACCAGGTGGAATTCCACGTTACATATGTTGGAGCGGTTGTGTGAGCAGCAGCAAGCAGTAATGGAGTACCAGCTGCATCAGGCGCTAAAAAGTCGCAGTCAGAGACGATCAGACTTCACAACCACAGAGTGGGCCACTATGAAGGACGTCTGCCAGGTTTTGCGTCCTTTTGATTATTCCACGCGGATGGCAAGTGCAGATGATGCACTAGTCAGCATGACTGTCCCCCTTATCTGCCTGCTTCAGCAAACTTTGCAAGTGTTAAGGGATGATGTTGTGGAAGAGGTGGAGGATGAGGAGTCACCTTTTCCATTAGCTTCCGGAGAGTCAGCGCCACGTGGTTCCTCACAAAGGGGTACGCAGGGGCCACTTTGTGAGGAGGATAAGGAGGAGTCAATGGAGGAGGAAGAGCTCCGTCCAGAGGAGGGAGTGAGACAATTGTCCAGTGGTCAGTGTGTACAGCGAGGGTGGGGTGATGACGAGCGGGCAGAGATCATGTCTCAAGCAGGGGACAGCGTTTCTGGGACAGTTGGCAGTCTGCAGCACATGGTGGATTTCATGCTGCAGTGCCTGAGAAACGACCGCCGCATCGACCACATTCTCAACATGCCTGATTATTGGGTGTTCACCCTCCTCGATCCTCGCTACCGGGACAACGTCCAAAACCTCATCCCAGCATTGACCCAGGAGCGTAAAATGCGGGAGTACCACGACACACTGGTGAATTCCATCATCTTCTCCAGTCCAACTGAGAGGAGTGCTGCTAGTGCTTTACAAAGCAGCTCAGTGCGTCGAGGCAGTGGGGGAGGCTCTGCACAAAGAGGGAGCAGAAGCAGTGCCTCTGCCCAAGGCAAGCCCAGTATGGCA
The DNA here is from genome assembly GCF_032444005.1 of Ranitomeya imitator. Taxonomy (NCBI): domain Eukaryota; kingdom Metazoa; phylum Chordata; class Amphibia; order Anura; family Dendrobatidae; genus Ranitomeya; species Ranitomeya imitator. The sequence continues at coordinate 665,745,656 of NC_091286.1, forward strand.
CAACTGTGGCAAACTTTTGTGTGCCCGCCCCAAATGTCTACACCATCACCGGCGGCTCCAGTCAGCAGGAGGCAATGGTTCCGTCAGATGGTGACAGACTACATGGCTTGCCCTCTTTCTGTACTCCCAGACGGCTCTTCCCCGTTCAAGTTTTGGGTCTCTAAGCTGGATACATGGCCAGAGCTAAGCCAGTATGCATTGGAGGTGCTGGCTTGCCCTGCGGCTAGTGTCTTATCGGAACGTGTCTTTAGTGCCGCAGGTGGTGTACTAACAGACCGTCGCATGCGACTATCCTCCGATAACATTGACCGGCTTACTTTCCTGAAAATGAACCAGGCCTGGATCTCGCAGGAATTTGCCACTCCTCTGTCTGATTAAGTAATTGGGTGTCATCCCGGTCTCCTGATGTGTTCATCTTTCTACCACCTGAACTGCTATTCCTGGGCTCCAACACCGCCAGTTGCGGCTCAGAAGTGCAGGCTGCACAGTCAAAACATACGACCCAGTGTTATTGGGTTTCAGTAACGTCAGCTGATCCCCAGCTGTGTAGCCGGCAATGTGTCCTGCGACCGCCACGCTGGCACAACAACCTAAATGCAAGGGAACCTGTCCCCCCCCCCGGCGTTTGTTACTGAAAGAGCCATCTTGTGCAGCAGTAATGCTGCACAAGGAAAAGGTAGCTCTTTTTTTTTAGCTCCTTGCACACGCAGAACTTAACACTTATAAAATGTGTTCACTGATACCGTTATACTGTCCCGGAGCTGGGACTTTCCTTCGTAATGTGACGCAGCACAGCCGTCATTCCTACCCCCTTGGTGCCATGCGCTGCCTCCTCAGCGTTGTTTTAAGCTGTCACGGAGCCTGCGCTGTTCTGTTATCCCTTGGGCATGCCCTATTTGCGCTGCCTGTCTTCTGACATAATTTGGTGTCAGGCTGGCTGCGCCTGTGCGCCCGCGCTGCCCGAGAACCCGCCTCGCAGTGTCTTCTGATTGAATCACACTGCGAGCCTGGGATCCATGAGCATGCGCAGTGCATATCTTCACCTCGGCCTCTCGCTCCTCTCCCTCCGCCTTCTTTAGACTGTGCGCCGTCAGCTGATCCCTAATAGCATGCCACGGCCGTGACGCCGCACAATCTGAAGAAGAGGGAAGGAGGGGAGTGAGAGGCGAGGATATGCACTGTGCATGCCCATGGATCCAAGGCCCGCAGTGGGATTACATTAGACGACATTGCGAGGTGAGATCTGGAGCAGCGTGGACACACAGGCACTGACAGCCTGACACCAAATTATGTCAGAAGACAGGCAGCGCAAATTGGGCATGGCCAAGGGATAACAGACCAGCCAGGCTCCGTGACAGCTTAAAACAACGCTGAGGAGGCAGCAAGGGGATAGGAATGACAGCTGTGCTGCGTCCCATTACGATGGAAATTCCCACCTCCGGGACGGTTTTACAGTATAAGGGGACACATTTTTAGTGTTTACTTCTGTGTTTGCAAGGAGCATAATTAAAAGAGCAACCTTTTCCTTTTGCATCCTTAGTGCTGCACAAGATGGCTCTTTCAGCTACAAACGTCTTGGGGGGGGGTTAAAGGTTCCCTTTCAACTTGCTACAATCAGGCTTCGGCCTACACTCTGTTCCTCTGCTCCTCCTGCTGTCCCTGGGCTCTAACACCGCCAGTTGGTGCCTGGAAGTGCTGTTTGCACAGTCAACAGTCGCTCCTCTGTTATTGGGGTTCAGTAACGTCAGCTGATCCCCAGCTGTGTATCCGGCAATGTGTCATGCGACCGCCACGCTGGCACAACAAAAATGTAAGGGAACCTGTCCCCCCCTCCCCCCTAGGCGTTTGTTACTGAAAGAGCCACCTTGTGCAGCACTAATACTACACAAGGAAAAGGTCGCTCTTGAAATTATGCTCCTTGGAAACGCTGAACTACACACTCATGTAATGTGTCCCCTAACACCGTCCAACCATCCCGGAGGTGGGACTTTCCTTTGTAATATGACCCAGCACAGCAGTCATTCCTACCCCCTTGGCTCCGTGCGCTGCCTCCTTAGCGTTGTTTGATTCCGTCATGGACCCTGCGCTGTTATGTTATCCCTTGGCCATGCACAGTTTGCGCTGCCCGTCCTCTGACATCATTTGTTGTCGTCCTGGCTGCGCCTGTGCGTCCACGCTGCCCGAAATCCCACTTGCAGTGTATTCTAATGTGATCCCACAGTGGGCCTGGTATCCATGGCCATGCGCAGTGCATATACTAGCCTCTCACTCCCCTTCTTCACGCTTCTTCAGACTAGGCGGCGTCAGCTGATCCCTAATAGCATGCCACGGCCGTGACACCGCACAGTCTGAAGAAGCAGGAAGGAGGTGAGTGAGAGGCGATGATATGCACTGCGCATGCCCATGGATCCCTGGCCCGCAGTGGGATTACATTAGATGACACTGCGAGGTTGGATCTCGGGCAGCTTGGACGCACAGGCACTGCCAGCCTGACACCTAAATGATGTCAGAAGACGGGCACCCCTAACTGTGCATGGCCAAGGGATAACATTACAGCGCGGGCTCCGTGACAGAACCAAACAACGTTGAGGAGGTGGCGCACGGCACCAAGGGTGTTGGAATGACGGCTGTGCTGTCTCACATTACAAAGGAAAATCCCACTTCCGGGACGGTTTAACGGTGTGAGGGGACACATTATATGAGTGTGTACTTCAGCGTTTGCAAGGAGCATAATTTTAGGAGCCACCATTTTCCATGTGCAGTATTCCTGCTGTACAAGATGGCTCTTTCAGCAACAAATTCCTGGGGGGGGGGGTTAAAGGTTCCCTTTCAACTTGCTCCACTGCAGGCTTCGGCCCACACTCTGCTCCTCTTTGATTCCCTGGGTTTCAACACTGTCAGATGCCACCTGGAAGTGTTGTCTACACAGAAAAAACACTAGCTGATGTGTCAGTGGGGTTCGGCACCGCCAGCTGTTCCCCTGCTGTGTAGCCTGTATCGTGTCCAGCACAAGCCACGCTGGCACAACAGAACAAAAGCTGCCACCAGTGCAGGCCTCGGCCTACACTCTGCTCCTCTCCTCCTCCTGCTGACCCTGGGCTCTAACACCGCCAGTTGGGGCCCGGACGTGCTAGCTGCACAGAGAAAAACACCAGCCAATGTGTTAGTGGGGTTCAGCACCGCCAGCTGTTCCCCTGCTGTGTAGCCGGCAACGTGACCTGCAACGCCATGCAGGCACCTGAACTGAAATTAAAGGGACCCTGACCCCCACCCCCAGGTGTTTCTATGTATAACAGCCACCTTGTACAGCAGTACTGCTGGATTTGTACAAGGGGGCTGACTTTTTCTCCTTGCCCACGTCGAATTTAACACGTACAAAATGTGTCTCATTACAGACCATTACAATGTCCCTGAGGTGTGACTTTCCAATTCAATGACCTGCAGCACCCCCCTTGGTAGCGCTGCCCGTCTTCTGACATCATTGGTTGGCTGCTTGTGCCTGTGCGTCCGCCCTGCCCGACACAACCACCCTCGTTTTCTCATATATTTTGAATGCGAGGGTGTGATTGATGGCCATATGCAGTGCATATGTTCGCCTGTCTTCACTCCTCTCCTTCCGCCTTCTTCAGACTGTGCGGCCTCATGGCCGCGGCATGCGATAAGGGATCAGCAGAGGCCACCCAGTCTGAAGCAGGTGTAAGGACATTTGTGAGCGGCGAACATATTTACTGCACAAGGCCATGAATCCCAGCCCCACAGTGTGAATTATTGAAAACACACTGGGGGTCTGGGATTCATGGCCATCGATAACCGCACCGGCCAACATGAAATGTGGTCATAAGACAGGCAGCGCTCACAGCGCATGGCCAAGGGATAACAAGAGCACAGACTCCTGTACAGCAAATAACAACGCTCAGGAGGCTGCGCCCAGCACCAAGGCGTTTTTTTGGGACACCTGTGCCGCGTCTCCTTAAAAAGACAAGTCACGCCTGCAATACAGTTGTACTGTACAATGGGCAAAATTGTGTACGTCTTTCATTCTAAGTATGCAATGAGCAAAATTTAAAGAGCAACCTATCACTTGTGGAGCAGTACTGCTGAACAAGGTGTGGCTCTTCTACATTGTAACACCTGAGGGTGGGTTAAAGGTTACCTTTGAAATTGGTTCAATTAGGCTTCGGCCTACACTCTGCTCCTCTCCTCCTCCTGCTGACCCTGGGCTCAAACACCGCCAGTTTCTGCCCGGACGTGGTAGCTGCACAGAGAAGAACACCAGCAAAAGTGTTAGTGGGGTTCAGCAGCGCCAGCTGTTCCCCTGCTGTGTAGCCGGTATCGTGTCCAGCACAAGCCACGCTGGCACAACAGACCAAAAGCTGCCAACAGTGCAGGCTTCGGCCTACACTCTGCTCCTCTCCTCCTCCTGCTGACCCTGGGCTCTAACACCGCCAGTTTCTGCCCGGACGTGCTAGCTGCACAGAGAAAAACACCAGCCAATGTGTTAGTGGGCTTCAGCACCGCCAGCTGTTCCTCTGCTGTGTAGCTGGCAACGTGTCCTGCAAACGCCATGCAGGCACCTGAACTGAAATTAAAGGGAAGCTGCCCCCACCCCACCAGGTGTTTCAATGTATAACAGCCACCTTGTACAGCAGTACTGCTGCATTTGTACAAGGTGGCTGACTTTTTCTCCTTGCCCACGTGGAACTCAACACGTACAAAATGTGTCTCATTAGAGACCATTACAATGTCCCTGAGGTGTGACTTTCCTTTTCAATGCAATGCAGCACCCCCCTTGGTAGCGCTGCCCGTCTTCTGACATCATTGGTTGGCTGCCTGTGCCTGTGCGTACACCCTGCCCAACACAACCCCCCTCGTTGTCTGATCTATTTTGACTGCGAGGGTGTGATTGATGGGCATGTGCAGTGTATATGTTCGCCTGTCTTAACTCATCTCCTTCCGCCTTCTTCAGACTGTGCGGCCTCATGGCCGTGGCAGGCGATAAGGGATCAGGTGAGGCCGCCCAGTCTGAAGCAGGTGTAAGGACATGTGTGAGCGGCGAACATATTTACTGCGCAAGGCCACAAATCCCAGCTCCGCAGTGTGACTTTATAAAAAGATACTGCCGGTCTGGTATTCATGGCCATTGGTAACTGCACCGGCTAACATGAAATGAGGTCATAAGACAGGCAGCGCTCACAGCGCATGGCCAAGGGATCACAATAGCGCAGACTCCTGTACAGCAAATAACAACGCTCAGGAGGCTGCGCCCAGCACCAAGGTGTTATTTTTGGATACCTGTGCTGCGTCTCCTTAAAAACACAAGTCACGCCTCCAATACAGTTCTACTGTACAATGGGCAAATTGTGTACGTCTTTCATTCTGCGTGGGCAATGATCAAAATTTAAAGAGCAACCTTTCACTTGTGGAGCAATACTGCTGCACAAGGAGTGGCTGTTCTACATTATAACACCTGAGGGTGGGTTAAAGGTTACCTTTGAAATTGGTTCAATTAGGCTTCGGCCTACACTCTGCACCTCCTGCAGACCTTGAGCTCTAACTACGCCAGTTGGGGCCCGGAAGTGCTGGCTGCACAGAGGAAAACACCCGCCATTGTGTTAGTGGGGTTCAGCACCGCCAGCTGTTCCCCTGCTGTGTAGCCGGCAACGTGTCCAGCACAAGCCACGCTGGCACAACAGACCAAAAGCTGCCAACAGTGCAGGCTTCGGCCTACACTCTGCTCCTCTCCTCCTCCTGCTGACCCTGGGCTCAAACACCGCCAGTTTCTGCCCGGACGTGCTAGCTGCACAGAGAAAAACACCAGCCAATGTGTTAGTGGGGTTCAGCACCGCCAGCTGTTCCCCAGCTGTGTAGCCGGCAACGTGACCTGCAAATGCCACGCAGGCACCTGAACTGAAATTAAAGGGACCCTGACCACCACCCCCAGGTGTTTCTATGTATAACAGCCACCTTGTACAGCAGTACTGCTGCATTTGTACAAGGTGGCTGACTTTTTCTCCTTGCCCACGTGGAACTCAACACGTACAAAATGTGTCTCATTAGAGACCATTACAATGGCCCTGAGGTGTGACTTTTCTTTTTAATGACACACAGCACCCCCCTTGGTAGCGCTGCCCGTCTTCTGACATCATTGATTGGCTGGCTGTGCCTGTGCATCCGCCCTGCCCGACACAGCCACCCTCGTTGTCTGATCTATTTTGACTGCGAGGGTGTGATTGATGGGCATATGCAGTGCATATGTTCGCCTGTCTTCACTCATCTCCTTCCGCCTTCTTCAGACTGTGCGGCCTCATGGCCACGGCATGCGATAAGGGATCAGCTGAGGCCGCCCAGTCTGAAACAGGTGTAAAGACATTTGTGAGCGGCGAACATATTTACTGCACAAGGCCATGAATCCCAGGCCCGCAGTGTGAATTATTGAAAACACACTGGGGGTCTGGGATTCATGGCCATCGATAACCGCACCGGCCAACATGAAATGAGGTCATAAGACAGGCTGCGCTCACAGCGCATGGCCAAGGGATAGCAAGAGCACAGACTCCTGTACAGCAAATAACAACGCTCAGGAGGCTGCGCCCAGCACCAAGGCCTTATTTTTGGACACCTGTGCCGCGTCTCCTTAAAAAGACAAGTCACGCCTCCAATACAGTTCTACTGTACAATGGGCAAAATTGTGTACGTCTTTAATTCTGCGTGTGCAATGAGCAAAATTTAAAGAGCAACCTATCACCTGTGGAGCTGTAGTGCTGCACAAGGTGTGGCTCTTCTACATTTTAACACCTGAGGGTGGGTTAAAGGTTACCTTTGAAATTGGTTCAATTAGGCTTCGGCCTACACTCTGCTCCTCTCCTCCTCCTGCTGACCCTGGGCTCTAACACCGCCAGTTTCTGCCCGGACGTGCTAGCTGCACAGAGAGAAACACCAGCCAATGTGTCAGTGGGGTTCAGCAATGCCAGCTGTTCCCCTGCTGTGTAGCCGGCAACGTGTCCTGCAAACGCAACGCAGACACAAAGCTGCCTCCAGTGCAGGCTTCGGCCTACACTCTGCTCCCCCTGCTTACCCTTTGCTCCAACACCGCTAGTTGGGGCTCTAGGAAGACAATCTTTAATAGGCAACGCATCCGGGTTCCAGCAACGTCAGCTGGTTCTCGGCAGTGTCTTTGTCATGGGTACTCCCTCCTGCCCAGCCTGGTTCCAGCACCGTCAGCTGGTTCCGGGTAGTGTCAATGTCACTTACACGCCTATACGTTGTCCCGTCGTGTTGCGGCCGGGTTAGCCAACTCCATGGTGCCTCCAGTTTAGGAGCTTCCTATGTGGGCTGCGTGAATTGGTAGTCAAGGCTGGCTCTGTAGTGCCAGTAGGCCAAGCTCCCGCTGTAGGACTGTTGGGGTTCGGTAACTGCGGCTGCCTCGCGGCCTAGCTGTTCTCTCCTCTCCTGTGGACCTTCTGGTCCACCACCTGGTTCCAGCACCGTCAGCTGGTTCCGGGCAAAGCCTTTGGCTTAGGTGCCTCCTCCTGGGTATCCGAGTTCCGCCAACGTCAGGCGGTCCTTGGTAGTGCTTTTAAGCGCGGGCACCTACAGCTTAGTAACCGGGTTCCAGCACCGTCAGCTGGTCCTCGGTGCCATTGGCTCTTGCACACTGGGGCGACGCATCCGGGTTCCAGCACCGCCAGCTGGTTCTCGGCAGTGTTTTTGTCACGGGTACTCCCTCGTGCCCAGCCTGGTTCCAGCACCGTCAGCTGTTTCCGGGTAGTGTCAAGCTCACTGAGACGCCTATGCTTGCCCCGTCGTGTTGCGGTCGGGTTAGCCAACTCCAGGGTGCCTCCAGTTTAGGAGCTTCCTATATGGGCTTCGTGAATTGGTAGTCAAGGCTGGTTCTGTAGTGCCAGTAGGCCAAGCTCCCACTGTAGGACTGTTGGGTTTCGGTAACTGCGGCTGCCTCGCGGCCTAGCTGTTCTCTCTGCTCCTGTGGAACTTCTGGTCCACCACCTGGTTCCAGCACCGTCAGCTGGTTCCGGGCAGAGCCTTTGGCTTAGGTGCCTCCTCCTGGGTATCCGAGTTCCGCCAACGTCAGGCGGTCCTTGGTAGTGCTTTTAAGCGCGGGCACCTACAGCTTAGTAACCGGGTTCCAGCACCGTCAGCTGGTCCTCGGTGCCATTGGCTCTTGCACACTGGGGCGACGCATCCGGGTTCCAGCACCGCCAGCTGGTTCTTGGCAGTGTTTTTGTCACGGGTACTCCCTCGTGCCCAGCCTGGTTCCAGCACCGTCAGCTGGTTCCAGGTCGTGTCAATGTCACTTACACGCCTATACGTTGTCCCGTCGTGTTGCGGCCGGGTTAGCCAACTCCAGGGTTCCTCCAGTTTAGGAGCTTCCTATGTGGGCTGCGTGAATTGGTAGTCAAGGCTGGTTCTGTAGTGCCAGTAGGCCAAGCTCCCGCTGTAGGACTGTTGGGGTTCGGTAACTGCGGCTGCCTCGCGGCCTAGCTGTTCTCTCCTCTCCTGTGGACCTTCTGGTCCACATCCTGGTTCCAGCACCGTCAGCTGGTTCTCGGCAGTGTCTTTTGCTCTTGTACCTTCTGCTCCCCATCCTGGTTCCAGTACCGTCAGCTGGTTCCGGGCAGAGCCTTTGGCTTAGGTGCCTCCTTCTGGGTATCCAAGTTCCACCAATGTCAGGTGGTCCTTGGTAGTGCTTTCAGGCACGGGTACCTCCTGCTTAGTAACCGGGTTCCAGTAACGTCAGCTGGTCCTCGGTAGTTCCATTGGCTCTTGGACCTTCGGCTACCCATCCGGGTTCCAGTACCGTCAGCTGGTTCTCGGCAGTGTCTTTTGCTCTTGTACCTTCTGCTCCCCATCCTGGTTCCAGTAACGTCAGCTGGTTCCGGGCAGAGCCTTTGGCTTAGGTGCCTCCTTCTGGGTATCCGAGTTCCGCCAACGTCAGGCGGTCCTTGGTAGTGCTTTTCAGCACGGGTACCTCCTGCTTAGTAACTGGGTTCCAGTAACATCAGCTGGTCCTTGGTAGTTCCATTGGCTCTTGGACCTTCGGCTACCCATCTGGGTTCCAGTACCGTCAGCTGGTTCTCGGCAGTGTCTTTTGCTCTTGTACCTTCTGCTCCCCATCCTGGTTCCAGTAACGTCAGCTGGTTCCGGGCAGAGCCTTTGGCTTAGGTGCCTCCTTCTGGGTATCCGAGTTCCGCCAACGTCAGGCGGTCCTTGGTAGTGCTTTTTAGCACGGGTACCTCCTGCTTAGTAACCGGGTTCCAGTAACGTCAGCTGGTCCTCGGTAGTTCCATAGGCTCTTGAACCTTCGGGTAGCCATCCGAGTTCCAGTTCGATCAGCTGGTTCTTGGCATTTTCTCAGCCTTCTTGTACCTTCTGCTACATTTCCAAGTTGAAGACCCAAAAGTCGACGACCCGGAAGACCACCCCTAAGATGACGACGACACCAGAGACGACAACCAGTGAGATGACGACGACCCTGGAGATGATGACCCTGAAGACCACCCCGATGACGACGATGACGACGGCGGAGACGATGACGGCGGAGACGACGACCCTGGAGACGACATGGAAGACCGAGAAGCAGAAGAACAAGAGGCTGCAGAACAAAGAGCAGAAGAACATTAAGCATAACACTTAATATCAGAGCAAAAGATATTATCTAAATTATATGCAGAAGAAGACTAAGCAGTGTATGGGGGTGAGTCCGTTCCTCCTCGTGGTGCCCCTGGATAAAGCCTGATGCTGCAGGCCAAACTGAACGCGGAGAAATGTAACTTTTGTGACAGGCAGAACGGAAGGTGTAATCTTCCAACTTTTATAGATAACAACTACGGGAATGCCTGTCACAAATGAGAATATGATGAAGAAGTAGAATAGGAAGAATAATAACAGTTGAATAAAATTAATATGAAGAATGTAATAAAAAAAAATAGGTAGAAGATGAAGAAGAAGATGAATAAGGTGAAGAAGAAGTTGATGTCAAAGATGCTGATGATGATGAAGATCAAAGTGTGGGAAAAGTAAAAAAAAAGAAGGGGAAGGGCGTGGAATAGTGAAACATCAATATCTGACAAAATAAAAAATAATTTACATAGTCAATATCTTTGTCACTCCGAACGTCTTTAAAAAAAAAAAAAAAAAAAAACATGCTATTCTATTTGATTGGGCTAAACCTCTATGCCTTTAATGTCTCTGCCACCTCCCCAAATACATCCTGCATTATTCTTAGTTGATTTCCTTCATGTAGAATGAACCTACAAGGAAAGAAAGGGTTTATTTTAATTCCGATATTTTGGTCCCATTGACTTGCATTGGGATCGGGTATCGGTATCGGCGATATCCGATATTTTTTGCATATCGGCCGATCCAATCCGATACCGATACTTTCCGATATCGGAAGGTATCGCTCAACACTAGTGCTCAGTAATGTAAAATTATGTGTATACAGCTGTTGCCAGTTGCTGGAAAGTAGACACTGGATAAACCATTAGGGCTATTAATCGCATAAATCACTACTGTAAATGTACAAAGAATTCAGTTCACAGGCATTAGACAACAACACTAAATAGTGGGTTTGGGTTTTGTTTAGAATGCACACTAATTAGGTTCACATACCTTAGGATTCACAATGAGTCTGGTAGGTGAGAGCTCAGTCAGTGTGCAGATATCCACTGGTGCTTCCTAGATGATTAGTACCCTGCTGCAAGTCCATGCAGGGCTGAGTGAGTGAACTGCTACGCGTGCACAGCTTGAGGATCTATGCAGTAGGCAGAGAGGAATTGCACATGGCCGACACTGCTCGGCAGTGTGTGACGTCACAGAGGTACGGAGCCTCGCAGGGGCAAAAAACAACGCATTTCGAAGTGTGCCGCACTTCTTCATCAGGGTTACAGCCCCCTGTATTTAGCTCTGTGTATTTTTAAGCTTCGGACAGATCTCCCTGTCATGTGTCATTAACTCCCTGTTAGCCAAAGCTGCAATTTAGTCCTCTGATAGTCACGGCTACATAGTGTATTGCCTGCTATGGTTATGTTTTTCTAAAAACTATTTAAAATATGACTTTACTAAAATTACAGATAAAATTCCCTTTATAAAAAAATCAGCTGGAATTGAAATTTGTGCCACTGCATATTTATGAAAAAACAGACAGGGATTTAAAAAAATAAGGGGGAGGGATACAGTGGGTTTTACATGCCTAAAACACATCCACACAAACGATAAGAATAACAACGGTATTAATAAAAAATGACTTCATTAGTCATATTAATATTTATATTTTTATTTTAATTTTTGGATATTAGTTTTAATATTGGCATTCAGATAATTAAATGTCAACCTTTATGGTGTCATAACCATCAACCCTAAAAAGGGTGTACTCCGGGCAGCGTGTAAATACAGCCAATGGGCTTATATTTAGTTTCACTAATTGTTTTGTAGGGCTATGTTACACGTATCTTTGGGTAATGCCTAGAAAGCATATGTTAAATGTTAATTATTCTTATTTTTATTCTGTACCGAGCACATGGTTTCTTGCTGACACTATCAAAAGCTATTTCTGTGTATGTAGCTCAGAGTATAAGTTAACTCCATATACAGAAGACACGTGATCAGTAGAGTTGAGCGACCTTGACCTTTTTAGAGTCGAGCCGGGTTTCGCGAAACCCGACTATCTCAAAAGTCGGGTCGAGTGAAATCGGCCGATTATGACGTAAAGTCGGGATCGACCGAAACACGAAACCCAATGCAAGTCAATGGGGCAGCATAGTCGGCAGTGAGTGGGGGCCAGGAAAACACCTAGAGTGCCCATTTTAATGTCAAAACCATCCATTCTTCTTAATGAAGCTTGTCAAGCGTAATTTACCTTATAATAATTGGAAGGCATTTGAAATTGGGGGTCATTTGGCTAAAGTTGTGTGGGGTAGGGCTGGTTCAAGTAATTAGTGGGCCCAGGAAATCTGGACCACGTCACGGCAGTGGAGCAGGGAGAGGTAAGTATTTCAACTTTGCAAGTGCTGTGATCCTGAGCAAGCAGGGGGGGCCCACTTGTTGGCATTGGCACTGGCACAGGGCCCCTCAAAGTACAGCGGTGTGTTTGCACGGCGGGGGCGCCTCCCACCGGCAGCAACACTTTTGCGTACTATGAGGGGCCCTGTGCCAGTGACGTCGCCAACTAGTATTCCTCCCCCCACCTGATGAAGGAACCTGCACTTTCATCTGCACCTTCCTCTTTGTCCCCGTGTAAGGTGGTATGGTATGCGGGAAGAGCAACCTGACTTTCAGCAGGGTCACAATGTTGTTGTGTAGCATGCACGGGGAATGTTGCGTTATGGGTCAATGTACCAGCAGACTCATCTATCACTGGCTGGGCAATGGGCACGATGAAGTGGAAACACAGATATAGGCCCAAAGAATAAAGTGGGCTAAATGCAGTTCAAAATTGGTAACACAGGAATAACCAGGGGGCATTGCAGTGGAGGACAACTGGAATGAGAGGCTGACACAGAGAGTAGGGCCAAATCAGTAAGTAGTCGAAATGCAGTTCAAAATTGGCAACCGTAGTAAACAGGCGGCACAGCTTTGTTCAGTGGAGGAGAACAGCAAGGAGTGGCAGACACCGATAGTAGGCCCCAACCCAACTAGTAGGCCAAATGCAGTCTAACATTAACAACTACTTAACGAGAGCCTGAAAATGGAATTTCAGGACAGGAAACCAGGAGAACAGCAAGGAGTGGCAGACACCGATAGTAGGCCCCAAACCAACTAGTACGCCAAATGCAGTTGTTCCATTTAACCACAATTTAATGAGAGCCTGAAGATAGAAGCTCAGGAAAGGCAACCTGGGGAACACCTTGGAGTGTAACACACCATCTCTCTCCACCCCATACCCATTTTGTAGGCCTAATGCAGTGTACTTTTCTACAACTACTAAACGAGAGTCGAAAGACCGAAGCAATGGCAAGGAAACCTGGGGAACACCTTGGAGTGTAACACACCATCTCTCTCCACCCCATACCCAATTTGTAGGCCTAATGCAGTGTAGTTTCCAAGAACTACTAAACGAGAGCCGGAAGATCGAAGCTCAGGAAAGGCAACCTGGGGAACACCTTGGAGTGTAACACACCCTCTCTCTACACCCCATACCCAATTTGAAGGCCTAATGCAGTGTAGTTTCCAAGAACTACTAAACGAGAGCCGGAAGATCGAAGCTCAGGAAAGGCAACCTGGGGAACACCTTGGAGTGGAACACACCATCTCTCTACACCCCATACCCAATTTGAAGGCCTAATGCAGCGTAGTTTCCAACAACTACTAAACGAGAGCCGGAAGATCGAAGCTCAGGAAAGGCAACCTGGGGAACACCTTGGAGTGTAACACAACGTCTCTCTACACCACGGAAGGGCTGATTCTTAGGAAGGAAGGCTGTTGGAAATAAGCATTGCGCGTCCGAGGGTGATTATATTCTTATTAGGTATATACTCACCCTCGGACGCGCCCTGCTTCTTTATTTGGAATGAATGTTTATTTGCAATGTTGTGTTGACTTTCTCTATTATTTTGGTAATTAATGATTTTATTATTTTCATTGTTTTGCATCTTCTCGGCAATAATATAAAGAAGACGCGACAGGACAACACTCGGTGGATGCCATATCTGTGTTTTCAATTTAAAAAACCTTTCAGTTAACTACTTGCAGGAGAAATTAATTGTAGCTGGTGGCCATTTTTAGTACTGTACCAGATTTTAGTTGTGTGTTTGTTTTTAATGTTAAAATGTCTGCATTTGATATCTCACCAGTATTTTCTTTTTTATAAGCAAAATACTTTTTTTTTTATTTTATGATGTTGGTTCAAGGGGTACACGGGCAGCAGTAGACAGGTCAGTGGAGGCCTAGTGGAAGGAGGGACCGCAGACAGGCTTCGAAGCCCTAACATAATAAATTGGGCTGCCTGTAGGCAATTTAAAATTGGTTCCAGGGGAACACGGGCAGCAGTAGACAGGTCAGTGGAGGCCTAGAGGAAGGAGGGACCGCAGATGCGCCAATGTTTCCCCCATACCAAATTTGTAGGCCTAATGCAGTGTAGTTTCCAACAACTACTAAACGAGAGCCGGAATATCGAAGCTCAGGAAAGGCAACCTGGGGAACACCTTGGAGTGTAACACACCCTCTCTCTACACCCCATACCCAATTTGAAGGCCTAATGCAGTGTAGTTTCCAAGAACTACTAAACGAGAGCCGGAAGATCGAAGCTCAGGAAAGGCAACCTGGGGAACACCTTGGAGTGTAACACACCCTCTCTCTACACCCCATACCCAATTTGAAGGCCTAATGCAGCGTAGTTTCCAACAACTACTAAACGAGAGCCGGAAGATCGAAGCTCAGGAAAGGCAACCTGGGGAACACCTTGGAGTGTAACAAACCCTCTCTCTACACCCCATACCCAATTTGTAGGCCCAATGCAGCGTAGTTTCCGACAACTACTAAACGAGAGCATGAAGATCGAAGCTCAGGAAAGGCAACCTGGGGAACACCTTGGAGTGTAACACACCCTCTCTCTACACCCCATACCCAATTTGAAGGCCTAATGCAGTGTAGTTTCCAAGAACTACTAAACGAGAGCCGGAAGATCGAAGCTCAGGAAAGGCAACCTGGGGAACACCTTGGAGTGGAACACACCATCTCTCTGCACCCCATACCCAATTTGAAGGCCTAATGCAGCGTAGTTTCCAACAACTACTAAACGAGAGCCGGAAGATCGAAGCTCAGGAAAGGCAACCTGGGGAACACCTTGGAGTGTAACACAACGTCTCTCTACACCACGGAAGGGCTGATTCTTAGGAAGGAAGGCTGTTGGAAATAAGCATTGCGCGTCCGAGGGTGATTATATTCTTATTAGGTATATACTCACCCTCGGACGCGCCCTGCTTCTTTATTTGGAATGAATGTTTATTTGCAATGTGGTGTTGACTTTCTCTATTATTTTGGTAATTAATGATTTTATTATTTTCATTGTTTTGCATCTTTTCGGCAATAATATAAAGAAGACGCGACAGGACAACACTCGGTGGATGCCATATCTGTGTTTTCAATTTAAAAAACCTTTCAGTTAACTACTTGCAGGAGAAAGTAATTGTAGCTGGTGGCCATTTTTAGTACTGTACCAGATTTTAGTTGTGTGTTTGTTTTTAATGTTAAAATGTCTGCATTTGATATCTCTCCAGTATTTTCTTTTTTATGAGCAAAATACTTATTTTTATATTTTCTGATGTTGGTTCCAGGGGTACACGGGCAGCAGTGGTGTGGTCAGTGGAGGCCTAGTGGAAGGAGTGACCGCAGACAGGCATCGAAGGCCTAAAATAATAACACATGGCTGTAGGCAATTTTAAATTGGTTCCAGGGGTACACGGGCAGCAGTGCCCTGGTCAGTGTAGTAGTAGTTGAAAGAATGGACCGCAGACAGGCATCGAAGGCCTAAAATAAAAAAATTGGGCTGGCTGTAGGCAATTTTAAATTGGTTCCAGGGGTACACGGGCAGCAGTGGTGTGGTCAGTGGAGGCCTAGTGGAAGGAGTGACCACAGACAGGCATCGAAGGCCTAAAATAATAACACATGGCTGTAGGCAATTTTAAATTGGTTCCAGGGGTACACGGGCAGCAGTGCCCTGGTCAGTGTAGTAGTAGTTGAAAGAATGGACCGCAGACAGGCATCGAAGGCCTAAAATAATAACACATGGCTGTAGGCAATTTTAAATTGGTTCCAGGGGTACACGGGCAGCAGTGGTGTGGTCAGTGGAGGCCTAGTGGAAGGAGTGACCGCAGACAGGCATCGAAGGCCTAAAATAATAACACATGGCTGTAGGCAATTTTAAATTGGTTCCAGGGGTACACGGGCAGCAGTGCCCTGGTCAGTGTAGTAGTAGTTGAAAGAATGGACCGCAGACAGGCATCGAAGGCCTAAAATAAAAAAATTGGGCTGGCTGTAGGCAATTTTAAATTGGTTCCAGGGGTACACGGGCAGCAGTGCCCTGGTCAGTGTAGTAGTAGTTGAAAGAATGGACCGCAGACAGGCATCGAAGGCCTAAAATAAAAAAATTGGGCTGGCTGTAGGCAATTTTAAATTGGTTCCAGGGGTACACTGGCAGCAGTGGTGTGGTCAGTAGAGGCCTAGTGGAAGGAGTGACCGCAGACAGGCATCGAAGGCCTAAAATAATAACACATGGCTGTAGGCAATTTTAAATTGGTTCCAGGGGTACACGGGCAGCAGTGGTGTGGTCAGTGGAGGCCTAGTGGAAGGAGTGACCACAGACAGGCATCGAAGGCCTAACATAACAAAAATGTCAATACAATGGTATTGTCAGTGGCAGGCATTGAAGGATGTCAGCGCATAGACTAAACATTGGTGGAGCTGTGAGATAATTTTGCAAGTGGTAGAGCACTGTTTGAGCTGGGGTGGGGGGAAACTGTCTTGTGGCCGGCGGTACAGGCCCAGGGCCCCTCATATTACAACGGTGTGTCTGACGTTGGGTGCGCACCACCACCGCCAGAGACACTTTATTGTACTAGGAGGGACCCAGTGGCAGTGCCGTCGACCAAAAGCGGGCTCACCCACCTCTTCAGACAAACTGCACTCTCACGGGTGCTGTCGCCAAGTGTCGATACCACGGCCCCGTGTGGGGAGTTTGGCCATTTAGTGAGGTGTAAACATGTCGTATGCTGGACAATCAGGTGCTGAAAATTACGAGATTGGAAAAGGCATTCAGAATAGTCCACAGGCAAGACCTTTTCATAGGAAAGCTAGGTGTCAGCCGGGCAAGGTGGGGCAAAAGATTTCGAAATCCAGTTGTGGTTCATTTTAATGAAGGTTAGATCATCTACATTTTGGGTAGCCAGACGAGTCCTTTTTTCTGTTAGTATTGAACCTGCAGCACTGAATACTCTTTCTGATAGGACACTAGCTGCCGGGCAAGCAAGCTCCTGCAATGCATATTCTGCCAATTCTGGCCAGGTGTCTAATTTTGATGCCCAGTAATCAAATGGGAATGACGGTTGAGGGAGAACATCAATAAGGGATGAAAAATAGTTTGTAACCATACTGGACAAATGTTGTCTCCTGTCACTTTGAATTGATGCTGCAGTACCTGTCCTGTCTGCGGTCATAGCAAAATCACTCCACAACCTGGTCAGAAAACCCCTCTGGCCAACGCCACTTCTGATTTCTGCCCCTCTAACTCCTCTGGTCTGCTGGCCCCTGCAGCTTGTGTGAGAACGATCACGGGCGCTGTGTGCAGGGAATGCCAGAAGCAAACGGTCAACAAGAGTTGATTGTTTGGTTGCTAATATTAGTTCCAAGTTCTCATGTGGCATTATATTTTGCAATTTGCCTTTATAGCGAGGATCAAGGAGGCAGGCCAACCAGTAATCGTCATCATTCATCATTTTAGTTATGCGTGTGTCCCTTTTGAGGATATGTAAGGCATAATCCGCCATGTGGGCCAAAGTTCCAGTTCTCAAATCTGCGGTTGTGCTTGGTTGAGGGGCAGTTTCAGGCAAATCAACGTCACTTGTGTCCCTCAAAAAACCAGAACCCGGCCTTGCCGCGCCACCAATTTCCAGTGGCCCCGGAAAAGCTTCCTCATTAAAAATATAATCATCCCCATCATCCTCCTCGTCCTCCTCCTCCTCTTCGCCCGCTACCTCGTCCTGTACACTGCCCTGGCCAGGCAATGGCTGACTGTCATCAAGGCTTTCCTCTTCCTCAGCTGCAGACGCCTGATCCTTTATGTGCGTCAAACTTTGCATCAGCAAACGCATTAGGGGGATGCTCATGCTTATTATGGCATTGTCTGCACTAACCAGCCGTGTGCATTCCTCAAAACACTGAAGGACTTGACACATGTCTTGAATCTTCGACCACTGCACACCTGACAACTCCATGTCTGCCATCTTACTGCCTGCCCGTGTATGTGTATCCTCCCACAAAAACATAACAGCCCGCCTCTGTTCACACAGTCTCTGAAGCATGTGCAGTGTTGAGTTTCGCCTTGTTGCAACGTCTATGATTAGGCGATGCTGGGGAAGGTTCAAAGAACGCTGATAGGTCTGCATACGGCTGGAGTGTACGGGCGAACGGCGGAAATGTGAGCAAAGTCCACGCACTTTGAGGAGCAGGTCGGATAACCCCGGATAACTTTTCAGGAAGCACTGCACCACCAGGTTTAAGGTGTGAGCCAGGCAAGGAATGTGTTTCAGTTGGGAAAGGGAGATGGCAGCCATGAAATTCCTTCCGTTATCACTCACTACCTTGCCTGCCTCAAGATCTACAGTGCCCAGCCACGACTGCGTTTCTTTCTGCAAGAACTCGGACAGAACTTCCGCGGTGTGTCTGTTGTCGCCCAAACACTTCATAGCCAATACAGCCTGCTGACGTTTGCCAGTAGCTGCCCCATAATGGGAGACCTGGTGTGCAACAGTGGCAGCTGCGGATGGAGTGGTTGTGCGACTGCGGTCTGTGGACGAGCTCTCGCTTCTGCAGGAGGACGAAGAGGAGAAGGAGGGGGTGCGAACGGCTACAGCCAATTGTTTCCTAGACCGTGGGCTAGGCAGAACTGTCCCAAACTTGCTGTCCCCTGTGGACCCTGCATCCACCACATTTACCCAGTGTGCCGTGATGGACACGTAACGTCCCTGGCCATGCCTACTGGTCCATGCATCTGTTGTCAGGTGCACCTTTGTGCTCACAGATTGCCTGAGTGCATGGACGATGCGCTCTTTAACATGCTGGTGGAGGGCTGGGATGGCTTTTCTGGAAAAAAAGTGTCGACTGGGTAGCTCGTAGCATGGTACAGCGTAGTCCATCAGGGCTTTGAAAGCTTCGCTTTCAGCTAACCGGTAGGGCATCATCTCTAACGAGATTAGTCTAGCTATGTGTGCGTTCAAACCCTGTGTACGCGGATGCAAGGCTAAGTACTTCCTTTTTCTAACCATAGTCTCATGTAGGGTGAGCTGGACTGGAGAGCTGGAGATCGTGGAACTAGCGGGGGTGCCGGTGGACATGGCAGACTGAGAGACGGTGGGAGATGGTATTGTTGCCACCGGTGCCCTAGATGCAGTGTTTCCTACTACGAAACTGGTGATTCCCTGACCCTGACGGCTTTGGCCTGGCAAAGAAACCTGCACAGATACTGCAGGTGGTGCGGAAAATGGTGGCCCTACACTGCCAGAAGGGATGTTGCGTTGCTGACTAGCTTCATTGGCCGAGGGTGCTACAACCTTAAGGGACGTTTGGTAGTTAGTCCAGGCTTGCAAATGCATGGTGGTTAAATGTCTATGCATGCAACTTGTATTGAGACTTTTCAGATTCTGTCCTCTGCTTAAGGTAGTTGAACATTTTTGACAGATGACTTTGCGCTGATCAATTGGATGTTGTTTAAAAAAATGCCAGACTGCACTCTTTCTAGCATCGGATACCTTTTCAGGCATTGCAGACTGAGCTTTAACCGGATGGCCACGCTGTCCTCCAACAGGTTTTAGCTTTGCCACGCGTTTTGGGCAAGATACGGGCCCGGCAGATGGAACCTGTTGCGATGTTGATGCCTGCTGCGGCCCCTCCTCCTCCGCTTCAGAACTGCTGCCGCCTGCACCCTGTTCCCCCAATGGCTGCCAATCGGGGTCAAGAACTGTGTCATCTATTACCTCTTCTTGTAGCTCGTGTGCAACTTCGTCTGTGTCACCGTGTCGGTCGGTGGTATAGCGTTCGTGATGGGGCAACATAGTCTCATCAGGGTCTGATTCTTGATCAGCACCCTGCGAGGGCAATGTTGTGGTCTGAGTCAAAGGACCAGGATAGTAGTCTGGCTGTGGCTGTGCATCAGTGAACTCCATGTCAGATTCAACTTGTAATGGGCATGGACTGTTAACTGCTTCACTTTCTAAGCCAGGGACGGTATGTGTAAAGAGCTCCATGGAGTAACCCGTTGTGTCGCCTGCTGCATTCTTCTCTGTTGTTGTTTTTGCTGAAGAGGACAAGGAAGCGACTTGTCCCTGACCGTGAACATCCACTAACGACGCGCTGCTTTGACATTTACCAGTTTCACGAGAGAAGGCAAAAGAGCTAGAGGCTGAGTCAGCAAGATAAGCCAAAACTTGCTCTTGCTGCTCCGGCTTTAAAAGCGGTTTTCCTACTCCCAGAAAAGGGAGCGTTCGAGGCCTTGTGTAGCCAGACGACGAACCTGGCTCCACAGCTCCAGACTTAGGTGCAATATTTTTTTTCCCACGACCAGCTGATGCTCCACCACTACCACTACCCTCATTACCAGCTGACAATGAACGCCCCCGGCCACGACCTCTTCCACCAGACTTCCTCATTGTTTTAAAAACGTTACCAAACGAACGGTATTTGTTGCTGTCACACAACTTACACGGTGAGCTATAACTTCAGTATGATTTAGCTACCCCTTTACAGGTGGGTGAGACCACAACGAAAATCAGCCACAATGTTACACACTCTGTTGTTGTTGGCAACAAATGAGATGGCACACACGCAGGACTGTCACTGAAGCGCAAATGTAAATATTTATCTCCCACTGATTTGTGTTTGTTTTTTTTAAAAGGGAGACTTCAGAAAAAAAAAATTTTAAAAAAATTATTTTTTACAGAAGAATTTATAAAACAAATAAAATGAAATGATTGTTTCAGGGAGAATTTAGGAAAAAAAAAAGGCTTTGTAGGGCCCACTGAGTGAGAGAGGACGCACACAGGAGTCAGGAGTGGCACACAAGCCCAGAGGCCAATATTAATCTCCCACTGATTGATTTAGTGATTTTTTTTGGTAGATTTTGGAACCCAAATCAAGCAAAAAAATTAATAGGCTTTCTATGGCCCACAATTGGGGAGAGAGATATGGCACACCCAGGAGTCAAGACTGGCACACAAGCAGAAGGGGCAATATGAATCTCCCACAGATTTTTTTTTTTTTTTTTTTTTTTTTTCAGGGAGACTTGAGAGAAAAAAAAATACAAAAAAAATGATTTTTTTTCAGGAATAATTTAGAAACCAAAGAAAATAAAAAGATTGTTTCAGGGAGAATTTAGAAAACAAATAAAACAAAAAATAGGCTTTCTAGGGCCCACTGAGTGACAGATGACGCACACAGGAGTCAGGAGTGGCACACAAGCCCAGAGGCCAATATTAATCTCCCACTGATTGATTTAGTGATTTTTTTTGGTAGATTTTGGAACCCAAATCAAGCAAAAAAATTAATAGGCTTTCTATGGCCCACAATTGGGGAGAGAGAGAGAGATGGCACACCCAGGAGTCAAGACTGGCACACAAGCAGAAGGGGCAATATGAATCTCCCACAGATTTTTTTTTTTTTTTTCAGGGAGACTTGAGAGAAAAAAAAATACAAAAAAAATGATTTTTTTCAGGAATAATTTAGAAACCAAAGAAAATAAAATGATTGTTTCAGGGAGAATTTAGAAAACAAATAAAACAAAAAATAGGCTTTCTAGGGCCCACTGAGTGACAGATGACGCACACAGGAGTCAGGAGTGGCACACAAGCCCAGAGGCCAATATTAATCTCCCACTGATTGATTTAGTGATTTTTTTTGGTAGATTTTGGAACCCAAATCAAGCAAAAAAATTAATAGGCTTTCTATGGCCCACAATTGGGGAGAGAGAGAGAGATGGCACACCCAGGAGTCAAGACTGGCACACAAGCAGAAGGGGCAATATGAATCTCCCACAGATTTTTTTTTTTTTTTTTTTTTTTTCAGGGAGACTTGAGAGAAAAAAAAATACAAAAAAAATGATTTTTTTCAGGAATAATTTAGAAACCAAAGAAAATAAAAAGATTGTTTCAGGGAGAATTTAGAAAACAAATAAAACAAAAAATAGGCTTTCTAGGGCCCACTGAGTGACAGATGACGCACACAGGAGTCAGGAGTGGCACACAAGCCCAGAGGCCAATATTAATCTCCCACTGATTGATTTAGTGATTTTTTTTGGTAGATTTTGGAACCCAAATCAAGCAAAAAAATTAATAGGCTTTCTATGGCCCACAATTGGGGAGAGAGAGAGAGATGGCACACCCAGGAGTCAAGACTGGCACACAAGCAGAAGGGGCAATATGAATCTCCCACAGATTTTTTTTTTTTTTTTTCAGGGAGACTTGAGAGAAAAAAAAATACAAAAAAAATGATTTTTTTCAGGAATAATTTAGAAACCAAAGAAAATAAAATGATTGTTTCAGGGAGAATTTAGAAAACAAATAAAACAAAAAATAGGCTTTCTAGGGCCCACTGAGTGACAGATGACGCACACAGGAGTCAGGAGTGGCACACAAGCCCAGAGGCCAATATTAATCTCCCACTGATTGATTTAGTGATTTTTTTTGGTAGATTTTGGAACCCAAATCAAGCAAAAAAATTAATAGGCTTTCTATGGCCCACAATTGGGGAGAGAGAGAGAGATGGCACACCCAGGAGTCAAGACTGGCACACAAGCAGAAGGGGCAATATGAATCTCCCACAGATTTTTTTTTTTTTTTTTTTTTTCAGGGAGACTTGAGAGAAAAAAAAATACAAAAAAAATGATTTTTTTCAGGAATAATTTAGAAACCAAAGAAAATAAAATGATTGTTTCAGGGAGAATTTAGAAAACAAATAAAACAAAAAATAGGCTTTCTAGGGCCCACTGAGTGACAGATGACGCACACAGGAGTCAGGAGTGGCACACAAGCCCAGAGGCCAATATTAATCTCCCACTGATTGATTTAGTGATTTTTTTTGGTAGATTTTGGAACCCAAATCAAGCAAAAAAATTAATAGGCTTTCTATGGCCCACAATTGGGGAGAGAGAGAGAGATGGCACACCCAGGAGTCAAGACTGGCACACAAGCAGAAGGGGCAATATGAATCTCCCACAGATTTTTTTTTTTTTTTTTTTCAGGGAGACTTGAGAGAAAAAAAAATACAAAAAAAATGATTTTTTTCAGGAATAATTTAGAAACCAAAGAAAATAAAAAGATTGTTTCAGGGAGAATTTAGAAAACAAATAAAACAAAAAATAGGCTTTCTAGGGCCCACTGAGTGACAGATGACGCACACAGGAGTCAGGAGTGGCACACAAGCCCAGAGGCCAATATTAATCTCCCACTGATTGATTTAGTGATTTTTTTTGGTAGATTTTGGAACCCAAATCAAGCAAAAAAATTAATAGGCTTTCTATGGCCCACAATTGGGGAGAGAGAGAGATGGCACACCCAGGAGTCAAGACTGGCACACAAGCAGAAGGGGCAATATGAATCTCCCACAGATTTTTTTTTTTTTTTTTTTTTCAGGGAGACTTGAGAGAAAAAAAAATACAAAAAAAATGATTTTTTTCAGGAATAATTTAGAAACCAAAGAAAATAAAATGATTGTTTCAGGGAGAATTTAGAAAACAAATAAAACAAAAAATAGGCTTTCTAGGGCCCACTGAGTGACAGATGACGCACACAGGAGTCAGGAGTGGCACACAAGCCCAGAGGCCAATATTAATCTCCCACTGATTGATTTAGTGATTTTTTTTGGTAGATTTTGGAACCCAAATCAAGCAAAAAAATTAATAGGCTTTCTATGGCCCACTATTTGTGAGAGAGATGGCACGCTCAGGACTGGCACACAAGCCCAGAGGCCAATATTAATCTCCCATTTTTTTTTTTTTCCAGGGAAAATTTATAAACCCAATAAAAAAAATAATAATAAATAGGCTTTCTATGGCCCACTATCTGAGAGAGAGAGATGGCACGCTTAGGACTGGCACACAAGCCCAAAGCCCAATATTAATCTCCCACTGATTGATTGATTGATTTTTTCAGGTAGAATTATGAACCCAAATCAACCAAAAAAATAAATAGGCTTTCTATGGCCCACTATTTGTGAGAGAGATGGCACGCTCAGGACTGGCACACAAGCCCAGAGGCCAATATTAATCTCCCACTTTTTTTTTTTCCAGGGAAAATTTATAAACCCAATAAAATAATAAAAAAATTGGCTTTCTATGGCCCACTATCTGAGAGAGAGAGAGATGGCACGCTTAGGACTGGCACACAAGCCCAAAGGCCAATATTAATCTCCCACTGATTGATTTAATGATTTTTTCAGGTAGAATTTAGAACCCAAATCAAGCAAAAAAATTAATAGGCTTTCTATGGCCCACTGAGTGAGAGATGGCACACACAGGAGTAAGGAGTGGCACACAAGCCCTGAGGCCAATATTTTTCTCCCACTGATTGATTGATTGATTTTTTCAGGTAGAATTAGGAACCCAAATCAACCAAAAAAATAAATAGGCTTTCTATGGCCCACTATTTGTGAGAGAGATGGCACGCTCAGGACTGGCACACAAGCCCAGAGGCCAATATTAATCTCCCATTTTTTTTTTTTCCAGGGAAAATTTATAAACCCAATAAAAATAATAATAATAAATAGGCTTTCTATGGCCCACTATCTGAGAGAGAGAGATGGCACGCTTAGGACTGGCACACAAGCCCAAAGGCCAATATTAATCTCCCACTGATTGATTGATTGATTGATTTTTTCAGGTAGAATTATGAACCCAAATCAACCAAAAAAATAAATAGGCTTTCTATGGCCCACTATTTGTGAGAGAGATGGCACGCTCAGGACTGGCACACAAGCCCAGAGGCCAATATTAATCTCCCACTTTTTTTTTTTTTCCAGGGAAAATTTATAAACCCAATAAAATAATAAAAAAATAGGCTTTCTATGGCCCACTATCTGAGAGAGAGAGAGATGGCACGCTTAGGACTGGCACACAAGCCCAAAGGCCAATATTAATCTCCCACTGATTGATTTATTGATTTTTTCAGGTAGAATTTAGAACCCAAATCAAGCAAAAAAATTAATAGGCTTTCTATGGCCCACTGAGTGAGAGATGGCACACACAGGAGTAAGGAGTGGCACACAAGCCCTGAGGCCAATATTTTTCTCCCACTGATTGATGTTGTGATTTTTTCTGGTAGATTTTGGAACCCAAATCAAGCAAAAAAATAAATAGGCTTTCTATGGCCCACTGAGTGAGAGATGACACAGACAGAGATGGCACTCTAGCAGAAATGTCAATCTTAATCTCCCACAAAAAAAAAAAAAAGGAACTGTCCTTCAATTACTATCTCCCTGCAGTAATCTCAGCCAGGTATGGCAGGCAGCAATAAGGAGTGGACTGATGCACAAATTAAATAAAAAGTGTGGACAAACAAACAAGATAGCTGTGCAGAAAGGACGGAACAAGAGGATTTGTGCTTTGAAAAAAGCAGTTGGTTTGCACAGCGGCGTACACACAGCAATGCAGCTATCAGGGAGCCTTCTAGGGCAGCCCAATGAGCTACAGCGCTGAGGAAAAAAAAAAAAAAGGAGCTTCCACTGTCCCTGCACACCGAAGGTGGTGTTGGGCAGTGGAAATCGCTACAGCACAAGCGGTTTTGTGGTTAATGGACCCTGCCTAACGCTATCCCTGCTTCTGACGAAGCGGCAGCAACCTCTCCCTAAGCTCAGATCAGCAGCAGTAACATGGCGGTCGGCGGGAACTCCCCTTTATAGCCCCTGTGACGCCGCAGACAGCAAGCCAATCACTGCAATGCCCTTCTCTAAGATGGTGGGGACCAGGACCTATGTCATCACGCTGCCCACACTCTGCGTTTACCTTCATTGGCTGAGAAATGGCGCTTTTCGCGTCATTGAAACGCGACTTTGGCGCGAAAGTCGCGTACCGCATGGCCGACCACGCACAGGGGTCGGATCGGGTTTCATGAAACTCGACTTCGCCAAAAGTCGGCGACTTTTGAAAATGTTCGACCCGTTTCGCTCAACCCTAGTGATCAGTGTTGAACATATATAAACGTCTCTTAGGAGGGTGTGGGGGCTTTTGTCACGTGGGACGGTCACCTCCCTTCCTTCACCATCATTCTCCATGGACATGAGACAAGACACGAGGAACAACAGCTGTTAGCTACTCCATGCTATGATGACCTCAGACTTCACACAGACAGATGACTTTTACCATTCAGGACCTTGGAAAGATGAGTAACAAGAAAAGCGCTGATATTTACACATGGACACTCTGTTTGTAATTGTTTCATCTACCTTTTATGTTTTTGCTGCGATGGTGGATAACTCAATAAACCACTATACTTTCATCAGAATATCATGACATTTTTCTTTTAAGAATAACGCACCTGGTTAAGTCTTGATTAGATATTTTTGCGCAATAATGATTTTTAACATTGGCCTAGCCAGCCAGTTTTGATTTTTTTGTGCTATTTTTGCGTGAATTTCCTTCTTCTTGCACACGGGGGAAGACAGAAGAGTTCCGCTAGATTGTGCAAGTATTCAGGAATTCCACTTCAAAACTTCAAGTCACAAAGAACTCATACAAGAACCTACGAATTACGAAGACTTTAACAGGTGTCAGACAGATTGACAGCAAGCACTGGTAGTGCTGAAGATAGACGTGCTGAAAATAGCCGTGCCGAAGTCCGGAGCCCAGCGTTGTAAAAGCAAAGGGACTACAAGCTGAGATTTCAAGGTAAGACAAATGGATTTGATTAATTCATATGCTAAATCAAGTCAGATAGAATTTGTAAGTTTGTACGGATCTAGCTTAGAAATATTTTGGTCTAATTTATTTGCAGAATGCAGAATAGCGAATTCGAATTTGAAATTAGATTCTAAGCTAATGTCTAAGAAAAAAGAAAAAGAGCAACTGAAAAATATTTTACATATGGTTTATGTATGTAACGAGTTTGTGACAGAGAAGTCCAAGAAAGACAGCGTAGAAAGAATTTCTAAGGAAATTAATGATGTTCCCAAGATTGACTGTAATGAGAAGAGTGAGGAAGATGTGACACACGTGTGTGTGGCCACCCAAAGTAACATTGACTTTGTGACACAAGATGAAAAACAAGATGGAGGAAGTGTAGGAGTCATGACAATTGACAAAGATGATCTACGAGGGACAGATGTACAAGGGCCACTAAAAATAGACGACTCAGAGGCCCAACTCCAACTTAAATCTAGGAAAATCCTGCTAAAATTATGCAAAATCATTCCTGCATATGATGACAAAATCCATGTGTGCAGAAATTCAGAGATATTTGAGAGTTTTGCTGATAAGTTTGATTTGACTAATGTGCAGAGAAATAATTTGTTTAAAATTTGGCTTCCGGTAATCTTCTCCAGAAGACTCTCACTAAAAATGCAGACTGATGAGTTCCACGAAAAGATGACTGATGTAGAAAGATTAAGAATTTTGATTTTCTGTGGATTGAAAGAAAATTATCCAGATCTTGATATTCTTCTAAAATTGAAGATTGGCCGGGAAGAATGTACGTTTACTTTTATGGCCATTTTTGAAAGGACTTATAAATTGGTCTGTACGAATTTGAATCAACAATCCATGATAAATTGTTTTGTAAACAAGTTTAAATTCTTAAATCCTGTATCTCGTGTAATTGCTTCACAGAAAGATTCTTTATACGAATGCGCAAAATCCCTTGATTTTTCTAGAAAACACGAGAATCTTGAAAGGAAAACACATTTTACTAAGTTTTTGAAACCAGTCAGAATTCAAGCTTATCAAAAGCCAAAATCAAAATCTTCAAATCTGATCCAAAATCAAATCTATGAAGTACGAAGAAAATTACATATTTGTTACAAACCCTATGAAACGATTCAGGAATCTATTAAAGAAATTCCTTTGAAAGGGTTAAAATCTGAAGGCTCAGATCTGTCGGAAATTGACAGATGGAAGCAGTTGTGCAACAGCATAGGGAGCGAGCTGAACACTCCGTTTTCACAGCTCATAAGACTAAAGATGGCAGTTTTAGGTTTTCAACAAATTATCAACAGAGAGGTAAATTTTGGGATAGGGATTGGCTAAAAATGTAATTACTGGTATATTATATGATGAGTTATACAATGTATTATTTATTAATGTAATTATTCTATTTCAATATAATTCTGCAGTTACATATATTAATATAATATACAGTAAATACTGTAGCATATTTGTATAAGTAGAGATTATATTAACTGCATTTTTATATATATATAGTGAAATAATTAAAATTTACTCCAGTAAAAAATATTTAGAATTACAATTAAATACATTTATTAAATATATACATATGTATAAGATATCTAAATTATTTTGTTTTGAAATAAATATGAAATTAACCTTTATCTTTCATTTTCCCTTAGAATTTTATTTTCAAAGCGAGGATTGAACAAAAAATACCTGTTTCATGAATTTATGTCTTATTCACACAGGAAGCTATATTAACTGCATGATTTTTATATATTTAACACTTAAAAATAAATAATATGTCTAATACCTAAAAATGTGTGTACTACAAGTTTTTCTGTAACATTATGTTTTTCCCCCTGCATGGTGCATGACGGGACAGCTGTGAGCTGAAAATAAATATATCATATAGCCTTGTTTTTAAACTTTAGGAATTTCCTCAGCCTTACATTCAAATGGTTTTAGTTACAGGCCTGTACCGAAATAATGTTGGAACATTCAACTCAAGTTTCTTATGGAGGAGTCCTTTCTATAGGTTAAAACATAGTGTTAGATAATATTTGGGGAATATTCAAAGGAATATTAGAATACTAAATTTAATAGATTACAATGCGCATTGATTAATAATTAGGAAACAATATTTTGGGTTAATATATGTGTATTCTTTGTATGTGAAATATGTAGTTTGAACGTCTATATGTGTGTGTCACATGTGACAGATGACAGAAGTGTATGGGCAGCTGCTAAGAGTGAACCTAATGCTAAGTGTGTAATGTAAGAGTGACCAGAGCGTGGTATGTGGAATGTGGAATGTGGATGCACAGTTTGACAGAGGCCTCATGATTTATGGTATGTTTGAAAGAAAAAAAAAAAACAACAACTGCGTGTTTAAAAAAATAATAGGATTCAGTTAAATTATTAGAATATTAAGATATATTTAAATATTATTATTCAACATATATTTCTTGAGTGATTATTATTTAATAAGTGCAATCACATCAATATGATTTTTCTAGAAAACCTACATTTAGAATAATTTTTCCAAATGATAATATTTTCATATTCAGTGTTTTTTTATAGTTACATAGATTAGTACACTTCTTCAAACAAATATATGGCACAAGTTGATATGACAGTTATAAAAATAATGATTTTTCACTTGGGTTTTTACAAATTAATTTTTATAAAATAATATTTTTTGATATTAAGGGGGAAATGTGTTTTCGATCTTGATTACATCATCACATTTCATCAATACCTCTTCTTCACACATTTTAATAAAGAAGAAATATTAATAAGGTATTATTGGGTACAATAACAATAAATATTATAAAAGTCATTTTTTCCTCTAATGAAGGGTATTATATGCAAAGTTGCATAATTTCCATATTTTGGTGATTCAAGGTTATGACAACATCTACATGAGGAAAATATTAAGGGAATGTGTTACTGAGACATAACCTCAGCATTTGTCATCAACATATAAAGGTCTTATTTTTTTATTCTCATTTTTATTTTTCATTTTTCATCAACAAGTGAAGGCCTTATTTTAATTTTTCATTTTTAATTTTTTCTTCATTTTTATTTTTCATTTTTATTTTTCATCAAGGAAAAATCAATATTTAATAGAGTAATGTCTACAAGCATATTGCTTTATCAAATATAGTGATCATATGGTTTCATTATATAAGAAATGTTTCAATTCTAAGTTAAATACAACAATTCTTTCACTCATTCATTCATTCATATATATATTCTTATTTTGGTTCATGGCTATACATACTTACATATTATTGGTCTACTGAACATAAATTAATAAAGTTTTAATACTAAATATCAGCACTTGTTACATAAAAGACATACTGACATCTATGGGTTCAAAAAGAAATTACACCTATGACATAAAAATGTCCAATCACATGAAGAATATGGTGTAATAATAATAATAAATGATAGTATATTATTATTATTATTATTATTATTTTATTTTTCCAAATATAAACTCCATTTTAATATCATTTAATAATTATATGGATATTATTGATTGCTATGGTACGCTGTGATATTATAAGTTAGGAAAATTACCAGATTTGGTATAGAATAGGGAATGAAGACTTCAATCAAGATACTAAAGACGTTAATAAAGATTTTACATTTTTCTAAATTCAATTGATTCTTAAAAGTTACAAGAAGAAAAGCCGTTATCCAGAAGTTCCACAAGGTAACAATGCTCTGATTTCTGAGTAATAATAGACTGTGTCAAATGCAATTCATGTCACCATTCACAACTACAGCATCCATCACTGACTATGAGTACAGTATCAAAGATGAACAGTGTTATTACGTTCTTATCACGATCCAGTGGTTTCCTATCACCTATAAGACTTCCATGAAAGCTGGTGAACACTCAGGTAATAACCCTGACATGTGTCCTGTGCACTAAGGACTGGTTATGGTGCTATGTTTAGCAAGGAAGAGTCGATGTAACCCTTGCTGTGCTGACCAAAGACGTCACACCTGTCCCAAGACCAGTGCGGATGATATGAGGATTCCAGATGATTTCCAAGGCGAGCCAATGTAAGTCCAGGTCTCTAAAGGTGACACTGCACAGATATTAAAGCTACATTTCATCTATGAACTTTGTTTTCTTATCAACATTTGAATTTATGGACTTTGATTGACACATGACACACAGTCTCTACATATCTACATGCTATCATCTATTACAAAAGACTTATATTAAAGATTGTTTAAAAGAACCAAGAAGACATCAATATGAAGACCAGATGACATCAGACCTGAGATGCTTCAAGTAGATATAGGGAAGTATAATTATATAATTTTATATGAATATTAGTCACGGCTTACCATAACATGAATTTACATATTATATTATTGAGAACATATAACAATATTATTATTGATATTATTTATTACATCATTTTGCCAAAGAAGAAAGAAGATTTTATTAATATTTTAATTTGAGGGTTCCAATCAATGTCTGTCACCCTCAAAAGGGGGAATTGTTAAATGTTAATTATTCTTATTTTTATTCTGTACCGAGCACATGGTTTCTTGCTGACACTATCAAAAGCTATTTCTGTGTATGTAGCTCAGAGTATAAGTTAACTCCATATACAGAGGACACGTGATCAGTGTTGAACATATATAAACGTCTCTTAGGAGGGTGTGGGGGCTTTTGTCACGTGGGACGGTCACCTCCCTTCCTTCACCATCATTCTCCATGGACATGAGACAAGACACGAGGAACAACAGCTGTTAGCTACTCCATGCTATGATGACTTCAGACTTCACACAGACAGATGACTTTTACCATTCAGGACCTTGGAAAGATGAGTAACAAGAAAAGCGCTGATATATACACATGGACACTCTGTTTGTAATTGTTTCATCTACCTTTTATGTTTTTGCTGCGATGGTGGATAACTCAATAAACCACTATACTTTCGTCAGAATATCATGACATTTTTCTTTTAAGAATAACGCACCTGGTTAAGTCTTGATTAGATATTTTTGCGCAATAATGATTTTTAACAGCATACAGTTCTAGTTTGCAATTGTGGCCTTTTGGGGCTAAACTGTCCAGAGTAAAGATCCATTGTGATTCAGTTCTGGACATTTGTTTAATAAAGTCTCCCCCTCTCCAGTTTGGGCGTACAATCTGGATCCCACAAAAAAGAACACCTTTCAGTGATCGCCCATGCTTATCTTTAAAATGGCGTGAGAGGGGATGTCCCAAATAGCCTTTCAGGATATTTTTGAAATGTTCTTTTATATGCTCCCTCAGCTGTCGTTTTGTGCGGCCAACATAGAGCTTTTTGCACCAACATTGGATTATATATATTACACCCCTAGAATGGTAGGATATATGGTTTTTGATAACGAACTCCTTAGTTCCATCCAAGTCCAGGAATATTAGTTGTCTTGATTTCCTGAAAGTAGTGTGCATGCATGAGAAGCAAAGGTGTGTAGAAATCACGCCATACATATACCCTCTGGCTCAAGACAGGATCAGCTGTGGAGGATATCCACTAATA
This sequence comes from Ranitomeya imitator, assembly GCF_032444005.1. Classification (NCBI taxonomy): domain Eukaryota; kingdom Metazoa; phylum Chordata; class Amphibia; order Anura; family Dendrobatidae; genus Ranitomeya; species Ranitomeya imitator. Next base: position 665,777,810 of record NC_091286.1, read on the forward strand.
AAACATAACCTTTAATAATAAATACTAAAAAATGCACATCCAACAGGACACAAACAAAAAAAGATACATATAAGGTGCTCAGGTGAACCAGTGCTCAGTAAGAAAAAAATGGTTTAGTCTCACCCAAGCTGCCGGACACTGTATACTTCCGCATGACACAGTAGAGATCCAAGTAAATGAGAAGAGGCAGGGCTAAAGTAATATATCTACCCTGTAGCCCCTATGTAACTCCTGTCCTAACAAGGACAGGCCCCGAATGGACCTTACTCTAAGGGACCAACCCACCCAATGTGTATAAAGGCAGAGTCCCAAATCCTCTGGAGATGTAATTTCTTCCTCCCTACGCGTTTCAACTCCGGTCATGGAGAATCATCAGGGGAGTCATATGGAAAGAAGTGCCAATGGGCACAGAGATTATAAGTCCGTATAGAGTCTGGGGCCTGCAGTGGCTAGGCATCCCAAGCTGGAGGTGTCCGTCTGTGTCCACAGTCTCTGGTAGACTAGTGTGCATGCATCCAAAACAACCCCCACAAGGTAGAAATCTGATTTTGATTTATTAGGGGCTACTTGGTTATCCAAGTGTTATCCTAGAGTTTCATCACCCATCCCCTGCAGACTGTGAGCCCTCGCGGGCAAGGTCCTCCCTCCTTATGTACCCGTGTGCCTTATTTGCTCATGTTTAATGTATTTGTCTATATTTGCCCCGTATTCACATGTAAAGCGCCATGGTATAAATTGCGCTATAAAAATGTATAATAATAATATTAATAATATGAATCCTAAAAGATTAGATTCTATTAAGGGTTAGGAAAAGGTTAAAATTATTAAAAACTTTATCCCCTTTCATCTGTTCTGCCCGCTCCTATCTTTTACTTCGATCTTTTTTGCATGGGTGGTGTCTCCATTACAGCTTCATATGTCCAGATCATGATGTGAATCGCTTCACCCCTACCCTGTGACCATGTAAGACCAATCACAGTTGTCAGATTGACCTCGGCGCTGGAATGCAGTGGCTTTTGTGCCTGGTGCAAAGAGGTTTGGATCTTTGGCAGAGGTGGCAGAACCGGTGAGGAAAGGAGAGGATAAAGATTTTTCTTTTCCCTGTCCTAACAGCAGTCATGACAGTTTCAATTTGGAACAGGAATAATCTCCGAACATGCCAAATTTGAGTGAATTTGATTAAAAAGACTTTCAAGAGATTTGCTCATCTCTGCTTACCACTCAAGGCCAATAGGGTTTTGTTTTTGTGAACCATCAGAATTACCTCCTCTGATGGGCTCATGACATAGTAAGTTTTTTTTCTTGAAGCTATGCACAAACAAAGCATAATAGATCCATTCACAAACCTTTGTAAGATCTGAACTTTTGCACCAAAAAATCTGATTCTTCAGCAATCTTTCTTTCGATGGTTTCCTTGCCCATTCCAAAATCTCGAAGTGTTGACAGAGTAAACCGTCTCATTGCTCTCCAGTTATCGTTGGTAGATAAAATAATTCCTGAGGACACATTATATAAGAAGGGAAGATGTCAGAAGCAAGATGGCAACCAATACTTTATATCTAATGGTTAACTCAGAACACTTTAAAGACTCAAAAGGCAAAATTTCTAATGTGTCGAAAAATATTTTGCGATGATTAACAAACCAGTGTCTACTAAAATGAGACATTTTTTAAGAAAGTCCTATGTGAGTGACTTAACCCTGCCGTTGTCTTCGGTCAAAAACGACTGACCTTGAACTTGAATATTCTGTAAAATATTCAAGATGCGGCTCTGAAACCGGTGGCCGACCGACCCATCCTCATTTAAGTCAATCAACGACAAGTTTCAGAACCGCATCTTGAACACCCCAAAAAATACCAAAGTTCAAAATCGGTCTCCCCAGACCGAAGACAACAGCAGGGTTAAGGTGTGCAACATTTCTACACCATGTTCCAAATTATTATGCAAATGATATTTTTCTCGAATTTTCCTAAATGGTCGGTGCAAATGACAGTCAGTCTAATAAAAGTCATCACCCGTTAGAGTATACAGTACATCAAATTTTATTGAAGAAACCTCCCAATGATAACAGTATAATCTCCAAAATGAATAAAAACTCAAAACGCACTGTTCCAAATTATTAGGCACAGAAGAATTTCTAAACACGTGATATGTTTTAAAGAAATGAAAATGCTCATTTGTGGAATTTGCAGCATTAGGAGGTCACATTCACTGAACAAAAAAGCTATTTAACTCCAAAACATCTAACAGGCCAAGTTGCATGTTAACATAGGAACCCTTCTTTGATATCACCTTCACAATTCTTGCATCCATTGAACTTGTGAGTTTTGGGAGAGTTTCAGCTTATATTTCTTTGCATGAAGTCAGAATCCCCTCCTAGAGCTGCTGTTTTGGTGTGAACTGCCTCCCACCCTCATAGATCTTTTTCTTGACGTTATTCCAATAGTTCTCTATAGGGTTGAGGTCAGGGGAAGATGGGGCCACACCATGAGTTTATCTCCTTTTATGCCCATAGCAGCCAATGGCTCAGAGGTCTTCTTTGCAGCATGAGATGGTGCATTGTCATGCATGAAGATGATTTTGCTCCTGAAGGCACGTTTCTGCTTTTTATACCATGGAAGAAAGTTGTCAGTCAGAAACTTTATATGCTTTGCAGAGGTCATTTTCACACCTTCAGGAATATAAAAGGGCCCTACCAGCTCTTTCCCCATAATTCTGGCCCAAAACATGACTCCTCCACCTCCTTGCTAGCGATGCAGCCTTATAGGGACATGGTGGCCATCCACCAACCATCCACTACTCCATCCATCTGAACCATCCACGGTTGCTCGACACTCATCAGTAAAGAAGACTGTTTGAAAGTCTTCATGTATGTCTGTACCTACTGCAACTGTTTCTGCTTGTGAACACTGTTTAGGGTTAGCCGAATAGTAGGTTTATGCACCACAGTAAGCCTTTGAAGGAGCCTACACCTTGAGGTTCGAGGGACTCCAGAGGCACCAGCAGCTTCAAATATCTGTTTGCTGGTTTGTAATGGCTTTTTAGCAGCTGCTCTCTTAATCTGATGAACTTGCCTGGCCGAAACCTTCCTCATTATGCCTTTATCAGCACGAACACGTCTGTGCTCAGAATCAACCACAAATCTCTTAACAGTACGATGATCACGCTTAAGTTTTCTGGAAATATCTACCGTATTTTCCTGGCCATAATATGCACTTTTTTTCCTCCAAATTTGGGAGGAAAGTGTGGGTGCGTCTTATGGTCCGGATGTAACAGGGGAGGGGGCAGCGGTGAGTGGGATCCACTTTGATACCACTTGCAGGTGGCAGAAAATTGTCCCACTGCCTGGCTGCTGGAATCATCGCTGGAGGAACCACATGGTCTCAATGATTAAAGTGCAGTGAATATTCATTAGCCGCTTCCCCGCCCACCTGTCAGCACCCAGCAGTGGGCAGGGAGCAGCAAATGAATACTCCTTTACTTACACAGGGACACACATGGTTTCCCCAGTGCTGGATTCCTGCAGCGGCATGGGAGATATGTGCGTCTGGTGGAGGAGGAGGAGGCAGCAGTCGCAGTGGCCATAGGGGAAGACAAGATCTCCGCATACCTGCCTGGCTGTGCTGGATGCTGTGGCATAAGGACCTGTGTGATGTCATGAAGAGGGCGGGCTGGAGCATCACATGATGGCACAGAGCCCTCCCTCTTCTGATGTCATCACAGGTCCTTCAGACACCGCACTAGAATCTGCAGGCTTCATCTTATGACCGGTGCCGTGGAGAGGCAACAAGAGGGAGGGCTCTGTGTGTGCACTCATGGGATGCTCCAGATTTTTACCTCATCACAGTGGCTGGCTGGCTGCCACAATTAAAAGGTTATTCTTTACAACACACAATAAAGCAATCTGCCACTCCTGTGGTGAACTATATTTAGTGCTGGAGTGGTGCTTTCAATATAAGCCCTGTGCCCCATTCTTATACTCACCCTCCAGCGTCTTCATATAGTACTTTACAGACACAACACTGGTCCTGCAGCACCATTTTCTACCCGCAGCTTCCAACATAATAACATACTATTATATATAATACCAACACATATAATATGTTATTTATGTTCCTAAATATTTTACCACATTTTTTTGCTTCAAATATTTTTTTTTCCCTATTTTCCACCTCTAAATCCGGGGTGTGTCTTAGTCCAGTGCGTCTTATAGTTCGAAAAATACAGTAGTGTCTTCATCCATTGACAAAGGCTTTGCACTATTTGATGCTTTCCGGCAGCAGAGAGATCCTTTTACTTTCTCATGTTATTTGAAAACTGTGGCCTGCTTAATAGTATGGAACATCATTTTTATGTATTTTTCCTTTCATTAGAATCACCTGGAAAACTATCACATGTGTTTAAGATTGATTTCAGTGATCCATTGAGCCCTGAGACACAATACCATCCACGAGTTTATTTAGAAAACAAAACAATTAAATCTTTATGACATTTAAATCCAATTTGCATAATAATGTGGAACACAGTTTAAATTATATCTCTTGCAGACCCAATTAGTGCTTTACCCTGCAGTAAAATATGTTTCCTTTCTCTCTGCTCAGTAAATTTACAGTTTTGGCAGAAGTTGGGAAGTATGATGGGATATGGAAATTAGGTCACTGTAATATTAACCAGTTGAACAAGAACTTAAAGTAGATCAAGAAATGATAAAGGAATAAATCCAGAGAACAAACACATGCCAATTGATCGGGCCACAAGTCTTCATGTAGGTTCTTGTACCAACCTGCCAGAAAAGATCTTTGAGTACGTTTGAGATTTAGTTGATTAGTTATTAATTAGTTTGGCTGTCAAGAGGTTTGCCAGTCTATGTGAAGAGTCAGATGACTGTATAAGTCAGAAGGGGATTGCGGCATAATGTTCGGACTGACCGTCGGCCCTCCTAACCCGAGCATGACAGCATGCACTTCTATGAAGCTCAGAGAACCAGTCTGAGCATTCCATTGCAATTCCCATTAACATTACAGTATTCAGCCGTCTGACTCTTCCCTAAACCTCACTGTTTTCCAATATTGTTTCTAATTTCCCACATTTGCGTCTCTATTAACGGGATACATTTAAGAATCACTATAGTCTGTCATGGCATTATCACTTTCTTGTATATTTGCTAAGATCTTCACCACTTTATGGCTTTTTTTTTTTAGCTGTCTAAGGCCGGCGTCACACTAGCGAGTTTTACGGACGTATGAGCGCATAAAATACGTCCGTAAAACACGCCTAACAAACGTCCCAATTATTCTCTATGCCCCTGCCGTATTTTACTGATCAGTATTATACGGCTTTCTACGGCCGGAGAAAATCGCAGCATGCTGCGTTTGTCACCTTATTGCGCAAAAAAAAAGCCAATGAAAGTCTATGGAAGCCAGAAAAATACGGATTACACACGGACCAGCAGTGTGACTTGCGAGAAATAAGCAGCGGTGTTAGAGAGAAAAGCCGGCAATTCAGTGCGGTGTACAGTAAAATCACACTGACAGCTTACAGTAGAATAGGTAGAATAAATGTGTACACATAGAATAGGTATATATATATATATATATATATATATGTCAGTGAGACACATATATGTATATATATTATTACTTCATACAGCGCTAGTTAGCTTTAAAGCCGGTAATTCAATTACCGGCTTTTGCTATCTCCTTCCTAAACCCGACATGATATGAGACATGGTTTACATACAGTAAACCATCTCATATCACCTTTTTTTTTGCATATTCCACACTACTAATGTTAGTAGTGTGTATATGCAAAATTTGGCCATTGTAGCTATTAAATTAAAGGGTTAAATGGCGGAAAAAATTGGCGTGGGCTCCAGCGCAATTTTCTCTGCCAGAGTAGTAAAGCCAGTGACTGAGGGCAGATATTAATAGCCTGGAGAGGGTCCACGGTTATTGGCCCCCCCTGGCTAAAAACATCTGCCCCCAGCCACCCCAGAAAAGGCACATCTGGAAGATGCGCCTATTCTGGCACTTGGCCACTCTCTTCCCTTTCCCGTGTAGCGGTGGGATATGGGGTAATGAAGGGTTAATGTCACCTTGCTATTATAAGGTGACATTAAGTCAGATTAATAATGGAGAGGCGTCAATTATGACACCTATCCATTATTAATCCAATACTAGTAAAGGGTTAAAAAAAAACAGAAACACATTATTAAAAATTATTTTAATAAAATAAAAACAATGGTTGTTGTAATAATTTATTCTACGCTCAATCCATCTGAAGACCCTCGCTCTGTAACAAAGAAAAAATAATAAACCAACAATATACATACCTTCCGAAGATCTGTAAGGTCCCACGATGTAAATCCATCTGAAGGGGTTAAAATATTTTACAGCCAGGAGCTCTGTTAATGCAGCGGTGCTCCTGGCTGCAAAACCCCGGGGAATGAAGGTAAAGTAGGTCAATGACCTATATTTACCTTAATTCGCGGTGAGGCGCCCTCTGCTGGTTGTTCCTGGAGTGTGGGCACTTTCCTCGAAAGCTCCCAGGCTCGAGTTCATATGAGGACAACCAGCAGAGGGCACCTCACCGCAAATGAAGCCAAATATAGGTCATTGACCTACTTTACCTTCATTCCCCAGGGTTTTGCAGCCACGAGCACCGCTGCATTAACAGAGCTCCTGGCTGCAAAATATTTTAACCCCTTCAGATGGATTTACATTGTGGGACCTTACAGATCTTCGGAAGGTATGTATATTGTTGGTTTATTATTTTTTCTTTGTTAAAGAGCGAGGGTCTTCAGATGGATTGAGCATAGAATAAATTATTACAACAACCTTTGTTTTTATTTCATTAAAATAATTTTTAATAATGTGTTTGTGTTTTTTTTAACCCTTTACTAGTATTGGATTAATAATGGATAGGTGTCATAATTGACGCCTCTCCATTAGGGTTGAGCGAAACGGGTCGAAAATTTTCAAAAGTCGCTGACTTTTGGCAAGGTCGGGTTTCATGAAACCCGACCCGACCCCTGTGTGGGGTCGGCCATGAAGTCGGCGATCTTTTGAATCTAGAATCGGAATTCCGATACCGATTCCCGATATGTTTAAGATATCGGGAATTGGTATCGAAATTCAGATTTAAGTGTAAAATAAAGAATTAAAATAAAAAATGTCGCAATACTTACCCTCTGACGCGCCCTGGTACTAACCGGGAACCTTCCTTCCTTAGAATCAGCCTTCCAGGACGTCGCGGTGACATCGTGGCCTGTGATTGGCCGCGCGGCCGCCCATGTGACCGCTCGCGCGACCAATCACAAGCCGCGACGTCACCGCGACATCACCGAAGGTCCTGGAAGGGCTGATTCTTAGGAAGGAAGGCTGTTGGAAAGAAGCAGGGCGCATCCGAGGGTAAGTATATACCTAATAGGAATATACTCACCCTCGGACGCGCCCTGCTTCTTTCCAGCAGCCTTCCTTCCTAAGAATCAGCCCTTCCAGGACCTTCGGTGACGTCGCGGTGACGTCGCGGCTTGTGATTGGTCGCGCGAGCGGTCACATGGGTGGCCGCGCGGCCAATCACAAGCCGCGACGTCACCGCGACGTCACCGCAAGGTCCTGGAAGGCTGATTCTAAGGAAGGAAGGTTCCCGGTTAGTACCAGGGCGCGTCAGAGGGTAAGTATTGCGATATTTTTTATTTTAATTCTTTATTTTACACTAAAATATGGATCGCAGGGCCTGAAGGAGAGTTTCCGTTCCTTCAGACTCTGGGAACCATGGAAACCCAATGCACTGCATTGGGTTTCAGGTTTCGGCCGACCCCGACCCCGACTTTTTTATAGGATCGGCCGATTTCACTCGACCCGACTTTTGAAAAAGTCGGGTTTCGTGAAACCCGACCCGATCCTATAAAAGTAAAGGTCGCTCAACCCTACTCTCCATTATTAATTTGGCTTAATGTCACCTTACAATAGCAAGGTGGCATTAACCATTCATTACCCCATATCCCACCGCTACACGGGAATGGGAAGTGAGTGGCCAAGTGCCAGAATAGGCGCATCTTCCAGATGTGCCTTTTCTGGGGTGGCTGGGGGCAGATGTTTTTAGCCAGGGGGGGGCAATAACCATGGACCCTCTCCAGGCTATTAATATCTGCCCTCAGTCACTGGCTTTACTACTCTGGCGGAGAAAATTGCGCGGGAGCCCACGCCAATTTTTTCTGCCATTTAACCCTTTAATTTAATAGCTACAATGGCCAAATTTTGCATATACACACTACTAACATTAGTAGTGTGGAATATGAAAAAAAAAATGGTGATATGAGATGGTTTACTGTATGTAAACCATGTCTCATAACATGTCGGGTTTAGGAAATAGATAGCAAAAGCCGGCAATTGAATGCGCAAAATACGCTGACACACCCTGCCTACGGAGGAGCTACGGACCACTATTTTGGGGACTTTTCAGCGTATTACAGCCATAATACCGTATTGTCTTACGCCGAGTGTGACGCCGGCCTAAGAGTAATCTTCAGAAGATTATATAAAAATCCTTAATTGAGGTGCAACATATAAAGTAGGAGTTGATCTTACCATTTCAGAACCAGGACAGACAGTGCTGGTATATTGTTATCGTAATCTAATCTTGGAGGATAGATCTGGTGCCCACATGAGCTCAACTTAACTTTAAGGACCCACAATTTTAGTTGAAGATTTCCAGACCAGACAATCTATTTACAAAGGAAATTAACTTGTAAAGCAAAATCAATCCATCCCCCAATCAGTGGTAATTTTACCGTGTCCTTTGTACATTTCGTCAAGCAATGCCACTTTAGGTCTTCCTGAAAAGTCATCTGCATGATTGACAAGGGCGTCTTTTACAGCCTCGTATCCACATATGACAACAACTTTCTCAACTCCTAATTGTAAGGTGTACACGGGTCCATACTTCTTAGATAGCTGAAAAATGAAATGAGTATTTTTTAGTGAATTTCTTGATGATATATTACCTGGTTTTTATGTTGAATGTATTCTAATAGAAAAGCAAACTTTATTACATATGTTTTCTGAATTTATCTCAATGAACGTTAACCTCTAGCCATCTGAAATTTTAAGTTTTGCGCTTTTACTTTTTTTCTCTTCTCCAAAAGACATAACTTGAATCTGAAGAGCAGTACGATTACATCGTTCCCAAAAATATTGTTTTTTTTACATATATTTCAGTGGTTTAAAAAATGGTTTGTTACGCTGGTATTATACTCTCGGCAGGTTACATTTTGGATTGCTGTAAACATGTAATTGACAGGATCACCAATTACCAAATGATACTCATCCTGAGGCCGGAGTCGCTCTACCATAGAATATGGATGAGAGGTATGCGAAAAAAAAATCGCATAGCTCTCGGACCAGTATTCATCTATGGGGCAGCTCACATCACCTTATATTTTCTCGGCCATTTTCAGTGTGTGAGTGAAATTGCAGCATGCTGCGATTGTCACCGACACACGGTCCCATCTCGGCTCACTCGCACCCATATTAGCCTATGAGTGAGAGTGAGAATGCACATCACTCGAATATCATCCCAACGATATGTGATATACGCTGACCCTGGCAATGGAGGAGATGGAGAAATTCATTTCTCTGCCTAAACCGCAGCTGTGCTCTGATCCTCTCTGTGCGAGAGGCTTGGAGCACAGACGCATGACACTCAGCTCCTGCTCGCAGCAGAGCAGGATCTGAGGGTCATTAGCATATCACATCCGATGCTCTCACATTGGATGCCATATGCTCATCTGATGCCGGCCTTAGGGCTCATGCCCACTTGCAAGAAAAAAAACAGTCCGATTTCCAGACTGACAAAACGGACGAGTGCTATGCGAGTGTTATGCGAGTGCCATGCAATTTTTAAAAGCAACATCCATATGACATCCGTATGCAATCTGCGTGCAATGCGAATTTTACAGCGGCTTTTACATACAGCATTTCTCTGTCACTTACACATCGTTTTAAAACTAAATATTCTTCAAAACTCACACACATCAATACATATGAGGCATCGTGATTAGTCGCTAATCCCGCCCCCTGCACAGTAGCTCTGCACCCACCACATCATCACACATAATCCCGCCCCCCACCCCATTACCACACGAGGCTCCGTCCCCACACATTACCACACGAGGCTCCATCCCCACACATTACCACACGAGGCTCCGTCCACACATATTACATGATGGTAAGGAGGCATGTTCCTTTAAAGTTCACTGGGTTTATTGCTTCATAAACCATATGGCAAAACAACAGAAAGCACATAGCCTTTGGTTCAGGCAAAGAAAAACAAGTGTCCAGTTCATCCGGCTCAGTCCTAAAGCCTTAACACACTTAGGAGGGTTTCACCTCCACACATATCTGCTGTTTAAAGCATTAGCCTGTCTTATATAGAGCTAACCACACCCAGTAACACATCACATGATTAGCCATGTGGTCTCACATCACCACAGGTCCTGAAACACATATATATATACAAGATTATGTGCAAGAAAGAAATACTCCGGGCTACATTACAGCAAAAAGGCACTTATGTGGCACATACCTCCCATCGACTACACACCCTTTAGCCATGCTACATACCTCCCCCCTCTGCCTAAAGCCGTGGGGCTTGGCACTTTCCCCCACTAAACAAGGGATTCTTGATAGGGCATCCGCATTACCGTGCAGCTTTCCAGCCCTATGTTCCACATGGAAACTGAAGTCCTGTAGGGCTAAGAACCAACGGTTGACCCTAGCATTTCTACCCTTTGTTTCCCTCATCCATCTAAGTGGGGCATGGTCAGATATTAGTCTGAATTTACGACCCAGCAGATAGTACCGTAACGTGTCCACCGCCCACTTTATGGCCAAACACTCTTTTTCCACGGCTGAGTAGTTCTTTTCAGATGAGGACAGCTTTCTACTCAGATAGAGAACAGGATGCTCCTCCCCATGTAGCTCTTGGGAAAGGACTGCTCCTACCCCAACATCTGAGGCATCTGTCTGAAGAATAAATTATTTCTTGAAGTCTGGGGCCATCAGAACGGGCTGCTTACATAGAGCCCCTTTCAACTCTTGGAAGGCTGACTCTGTCTCTTCGGACCATTTCACCATCACCGACTTTGTCCCCTTTAGCAGATCAGTCAGAGGCGCAGCCACTGTGGCGAAGTTCGGGATGAACCTCCTGTAATATCCCACGATGCCCAGAAAGGCTTTAACTTGCTCTTTGGAGAGTGGTTTCGGCCATGTTTGGATTGTCTCCACTTTCCTGATTTGGGGCTTTATTTCTCCACGACCCACTATATAGCCTAGGTATTTAGCTTCTTCCTTACCTAAGGCACACTTCTTCGGGTTTATTGTAAACCCCGCCTCTCTTAGAGCATCAAACACCGCTTGGACTTTCTCCAGATGACTCTCCCAGTCTGGGCTAAAGATGACGATATCATCTAGGTACGCAGCAGCGTAGGCCTTATGGGGTGCAAGGACTCTATCCATAGCCCTCTGGAAGGTCGCCGGAGCTCCCTGTAGGCCAAACGGCATCTGGACATACTGGAAGCATCCATCAGGTGTCGAAAAGGCCGTATTCTCCTTGGCTTCCTGTGCCATGGGGTTCTGCCAATACCCCTTTGTCAAATCCAAGGTGGATATATATCTGGCGTGCCCAAGCCTTTCGATGAGCTCATCAACGCGGGGCATGGGATAAGCGTCAAACTTGGAGACCTCATTCAACTTCCGATAGTCGTTGCAAAACCTCCACTCTCCATCAGGTTTTGGGACCAGGACAATTGGGCTCGATCAACCGCTCTTGGATTCCTCAATGACTCCAAGCTTCAACATACACTCCACTTCCTTGGAGATAACTTCTCGACGAGCCTCAGGAATACGATAGGGTTTCACATTCACCCGCACATGTGGCTCTGTTAGGACCTCGTGCTCCATGACCTTCGTGTATCCTGGCAACTCTGAAAACAGGTCCCTGTTTTTCTGGAGTAACTCCCGGCACTGCTGTTTCTGGGTCTTTGATAGCGTCTCCGCTATAGTAACCGCGATGGAGTTAACATGGAGTTATAGTAAACAAGATGGAAGAACTAGAAGCAGAAATATCTACAGGTAACTTTGACATAGTGGGAATAACCGAGACATGGTTAGATGAAAGCTATGACTGGGCAGTTAACTTACAGGGTTACAGTCTGTTTAGAAAGGATCGTAAAAATCGGAGAGGAGGAGGGGTTTGTCTCTATGTAAAGTCTTGTCTAAAGTCCACTTTAAGGGAGGATATTAGCGAAGGGAATGAGGATGTCGAGTCCATATGGGTCGAAATTCATGGAGGGAAAAATGGTAACAAAATTCTCATTGGGGTCTGTTACAAACCCCCAAATATAACAGAAACCATGGAAAGTCTACTTCTAAAGCAGATAGATGAAGCTGCAACCCATAATGAGGTCCTGGTTATGGGGGACTTTAACTACCCGGATATTAACTGGGAAACAGAAACCTGTGAAACCCATAAAGGCAACAGGTTTCTGCTAATAACCAAGAAAAATTATCTTTCACAATTGGTGCAGAATCCAACCAGAGGAGCAGCACTTTTAGACCTAATACTATCTAATAGACCTGACAGAATAACAAATCTGCAGGTGGTTGGGCATTTAGGAAATAGCGACCACAATATTGTGCAGTTTCACCTGTCTTTCACTAAGGGGACTTGTCAGGGAGTCACAAAAACATTGAACTTTAGGAAGGCAAAGTTTGAACAGCTTAGAGATGCCCTTAATCTGGTAGACTGGGACAATATCCTCAGAAATGAGAATACAGATAATAAATGGGAAATGTTTAAGAACATCCTAAATAGGCAGTGTAAGCGGTTTATACCTTGTGGGAATAAAAGGACTAGAAATAGGAAAAACCCAATGTGGCTAAACAAAGAAGTAAGACAGGCAATTAACAGTAAAAAGAAAGCATTTGCACTACTAAAGCAGGATGGCACCATTGAAGCTCTAAAAAACTATAGGGAGAAAAATACTTTATCTAAAAAACTAATTAAAGCTGCCAAAAAGGAAACAGAGAAGCACATTGCTAAGGAGAGTAAAACTAATCCCAAACTGTTCTTCAACTATATCAATAGTAAAAGAATAAAAACTGAAAATGTAGGCCCCTTAAAAAATAGTGAGGAAAGAATGGTTGTAGATGACGAGGAAAAAGCTAACATATTAAACACCTTCTTCTCCACGGTATTCACGGTGGAAAATGAAATGCTAGGTGAAATCCCAAGAAACAATGAAAACCCTATATTAAGGGTCACCAATCTAACCCAAGAAGAGGTGCGAAACCGGCTAAATAAGATTAAAATAGATAAATCTCCGGGTCCGGATGGCATACACCCACGAGTACTAAGAGAACTAAGTAATGTAATAGATAAACCATTATTTCTTATTTTTAGTGACTCTATAGCAATAGGGTCTGTTCCGCAGGACTGGCGCATAGCAAATGTGGTGCCAATATTCAAAAAGGGCTCTAAAAGTGAACCTGGAAATTATAGGCCAGTAAGTCTAACCTCTATTGTTGGTAAAATATTTGAAGGGTTTCTGAGGGATGTTATTCTGGATTATCTCAATGAGAATAACTGTTTAACTCCATATCAGCATGGGTTTATGAGAAATCGCTCCTGTCAAACCAATCTAATCAGTTTTTATGAAGAGGTAAGCTATAGACTGGACCACGGTGAGTCATTGGACGTGGTATATCTCGATTTTTCCAAAGCGTTTGATACCGTGCCGCACAAGAGGTTGGTACACAAAATGAGAATGCTTGGTCTGGGGGAAAATGTGTGTAAATGGGTTAGTAACTGGCTTAGTGATAGAAAGCAGAGGGTGGTTATAAATGGTATGGTCTCTAACTGGGTCGAAGTGACCAGTGGGGTACCGCAGGGGTCAGTATTGGGACCTGTTCTCTTCAACATATTCATTAATGATCTGGTAGAAGGTTTACACAGTAAAATATCGATATTTGCAGATGATACAAAACTATGTTAAGCAGTTAATACAAGAGAAGATAGTATTCTGCTACAGATGGATCTGGATAAGTTGGAAACTTGGGCTGAAAGGTGGCAGATGAGGTTTAACAATGATAAATGTAAGGTTATACACATGGGAAGAGGGAATCAATATCACCATTACACACTGAACGGGAAACCACTGGGTAAATCTGACAGGGAGAAGGACTTGGGGATCCTAGTTAATGATAAACTTACCTGGAGCAGCCAGTGCCAGGCAGCAGCTGCCAAGGCAAACAGGATCATGGGGTGCATTAAAAGAGGTCTGGATACACATGATGAGAGCATTATACTGCCTCTGTACAAATCCCTAGTTAGACCGCACATGGAGTACTGTGTCCAGTTTTGGGCACCGGTGCTCAGGAAGGATATAATGGAACTAGAGAGAGTACAAAGGAGGGCAACAAAATTAATAAAGGGGATGGGAGAACTACAATACCCAGATAGATTAGCGAAATTAGGATTATTTAGTCTAGAAAAAAGACGACTGAGGGGCGATCTAATAACCATGTATAAGTATATAAGGGGACAATACAAATATCTCGCTGAGGATCTGTTTACACCAAGGAAGGTGACGGGCACAAGGGGGCATTCTTTGCGTCTGGAGGAGAGAAGGTTTTTCCACCAACATAGAAGAGGATTCTTTACTGTTAGGGCAGTGAGAATCTGGAATTGCTTGCCTGAGGAGGTGGTGATGGCGAACTCAGTCGAGGGGTTCAAGAGAGGCCTGGATGTCTTCCTGGAGCAGAACAATATTGTATCATACAATTATTAGGTTCTGTAGAAGGACGTAGATCTGGGTATTTATTATGATGGAATATAGGCTGAACTGGATGGACAAATGTCTTTTTTCGGCCTTACTAACTATGTTACTATGTTACTATGTTACTATGAGTTACTGTCGGCTCTCTATCTTGCCATGGCTTGATGAGGTTGACATGGTAAACTTGGAATGGCTTCCGTCTTCCCGGTTGGTGAATTTTATAATTTACCTCACCAAATTTCTCGATGACCTCATATGGCCCTTGCCATTTGGCCAAGAACTTGCTTTCCACCATCGGAACTAACACAAGAACTCGGTCTCCCGGATTGAACTGCCTCACTCTTGGAGACCGGTTGTAGACCCTGGCCATATAGAAGCTCAAACCGTGAGAACCCTGTGGAGGCCTGTGGAACTTCACGAATGGAAAACATCAGATAGGGTAAGAGACAATCCCAGTCTCTACTGTCTTTCTCTATACCTTTTCTCAGCATGCTCTTCAGAGTCTTGTTAAATCTCTCAACAAGGCCATCTGACTGTGGATGGTACACCGAGGTCCTCAACTGGGAGATTTTCAGGGCTTTGCATAACTCCCTCATCACCTTGCTCATGAAAGGTGTACCCTGGTCAGTCAGGATCTCCTTCGGCAGACCTGTCCGGGAAAAGACATGGACCAACTCGCGGGCTATACTCTTCGAGGAAGAATTTCTCAAGGGAATTGCCTCAGGATAGCGTGTGGCATAGTCCAGGATGACTAGTATATACTGATGGCCCCGGGCTGATTTAACTAAGGGACCGACCAAGTCCATGGCAATTCTCTCGAACGGCACCTCAATAATGGGCAGTGGCACACAGTGGGGGTTCCGGAAATGAGGAGTGGGAGCAGTTAGCTGACATGTAAGGCAGGACCTGCAATAGTTCACTATTTCCCGGTGACACCCAGGCCAATAGAACCCGTTCTTGTGTTTTTTCCAGCCCTAGGTGTCCACCGAAGATGTGTGAATGGGCCATATCAACACCTTCCGTCTATATGGACCCAGCACTACCAACTGCTCTACCAACTCCTCCCTTATTTTCGTGACCCGGTACAACAACTCCCCACTCATCAGAAAATAGGGAAATCTTGTGTCTGCCCCCGGCTCCTGTACCACCCCGTCAATAACTGTGACATTATTAAAGGCTTCCCTCAGAGTGGGGTCCCTATGTTGGGCAGTCCCAAAATTTTCACCGGTTACCTCTAACTCCAGAAAGTCAGATGCAGGGGACACTTCCTCCTCATCCCCAACCAGAACACAAAAAGGAAACCTGTCTGACTCTCAGTGTGGCGACATCCTTCTAGGGATCATTGGTTCCCTACTCTTGCTAGGGAGCTCAGAACCTTTTCCCCACAAATCCCAAAACAAACAGAAATCCCGGCCAATAATTATAGGGTGCAACAAGTCCTGAACGACGCCGACTATGTGGGACTCAGTGCCACATGCCGTTTCAATGTCCACCCTGGCCACAGGGTAGTCCTTTGCATCACCATGTATGCACCGCACTCCGACCTTCTTTCCCGGGAGCAGATGGGGAGGAAAAGTGGCCCTCACCAGGGTCACTAGGCTCCCCGAGTCTAACAGTGCCGTTACTGCTCGACCGTTCACTTTTACGGGACACGCTTGAGGTCCCTCGTTGGGCGGAGAGTTCACACTGCAGGCTGGATACGCATAGTATGAACAACTCCACATGGAGAGAAGTAGAACCGGAGAATAGAAGCCGCGCAGACCACAATAAAGGTATCAGAGTTACACACACACTCTGTTTATTAGCCTACGCGTTTCGTGGCCAACAGGCCACTTCATCAGGGCATGATGAAGTGGCCTGTTGGCCACGAAACGCGTAGGCTAATAAACAGAGTGTGTGTGTAACTCTGATACCTTTATTGTGGTCTGCGCGGCTTCTATTCTCCGGTTCTACTTCTCTCCATGTGGATTTGTTCTGCTTGCCGGGAGCTTGCTGCGACCATACGTGCTGATCCAAGGGAGTTGTGACCTGTCACAACCAGACCAGGTGAGTCTGTTTTGTGGGGGTCCACGTGATTGCGACACCTGAAGGTATTACTCTATGTGCGCTTCTTTTTCTTGTTTTTATAGTATGAACAACGGCGTCCCATGCTGCAGTCCATCTGCTCAGTGGTCTGGGAACAACGGGCAGCTAAATGTCCTGGCCCGTGGCACCTCCAACAAATAATATCATTCGTAGGGACCTTGGGCACCACCTCCGCCGCCCTTTGTGACCTTGGACGCGCCACCCCTTTTTGGGACTCAGCTCCCTTCTGGGACCCCCAGTACGGCATGGGCTGCCTCCCGAAGGAGCCTTCCAACACTTGGTATCTCTCAACCAGTCCAATCAGCTCGTCGGCATTCTGGGGATCACCCTGGGCAACCCAAGTCTGCATAGGCCTCGGGAGGGAATGGACAAACCGATCCATCATCACCCGTTCTACCATTTGAGCAGGCGTAGATGACTCTGGCTGCAGCCATTTCTGGACCAGGTGCAACAGATCAAACATTTGGGAACGAGGTGGTTTGTCCCGGTGATAGGCCCAGCATTGAATTCGCTGTGCCCTGACAGTCAGTGTCACCCCCAAACGTGCGAGAATCTCGGCTTTCAACTTGTGATACTCCTTGGCATCCTGCAAGGTCAAGTCATAGTACGCCTTCTGGGGTTCTCCCGTCAGGTATGGCGCCAATACCTCTGCCCACTGCGCTGGCGGAAGTTTTTCCCTCTCAGCGACCCTCTCAAACACTGTCAGGAAGGCCTCAACATCATCCCCGGGGGTCATTTTCTGCAATGCGCGTCTTACCGTCTTCCGGACGTGGGCGTCATCAGCCAGACCTGGGGTTGGGGCACTCGACTTGCCCTGGATGGCGGTTGCCAGAAGCTGCATCTGCTGCCATTGCTCCTGCTGGCTCTGTTGCATCTGCTGCCGTTGCTCCTGCTGGCTCTGTTGTATCTGCTGCATCAACAGCCTGTTGGTCTCTTGCTGCCTTTGCTCCTGCTGGCTCTGCAACTGGACCAAGTGTTTCAGCAGGTCCTCCATTTTTCCCGGCGACGCTTGCTGGCTTGCAACAGACTTGACCCAGGACATTAAACAATAGACTTACGTCT
This sequence comes from Ranitomeya imitator, assembly GCF_032444005.1. NCBI lineage: Eukaryota > Metazoa > Chordata > Amphibia > Anura > Dendrobatidae > Ranitomeya > Ranitomeya imitator. The sequence goes on from NC_091286.1 coordinate 665,795,796, forward strand.
CTGCTGGGAACGCTGCCCGCACGTCTACCACCAATTGTAGGGATTCCACTCACTCAGGTGCGACGGCTGACACTCAGGAGGCATGTTCCTTTAAAGTTCACTGGGTTTATTGCTTCATAAACCATATGGCAAAACAACAGAAAGCAAATAGCCTTTGGTTCAGGCAAAGAAAAACAAGTGTCCAGTTCATCCGGCTCAGTCCTAAAGCCTTAACACACTTAGGAGGGTTTCACCTCCACACATATCTGCTGTTTAAAGCATTAGCCTGTCTTATATAGAGCTAACCACACCCAGTAACACATCACATGATTAGCCATGTGGTCTGACATCACCACAAGTCCTGAAACACATATATATATATATACATGGTTATGTGCAACAAAGAAATACTCCGGGCCTCATTACAGCAACAAGGCACTTATGTGGCACATACCTCCCGTCGACTACACACCCTTTAGCCATGCTACAATATATATATATATATATATATATATATATATATATATAGTACAGACCAAAAGTTTGGACACACCTTCTCATTGAAAGATTTTTCTGTATCTTCATGACTGTGAAAATTGTGCATTCACACTGAAGGCATCAAAACTATGAATTAACACATGTGGAATTATGTACTTAACAAAAAAGTGTGAAACAACTGAAAATATGTCTTATATTCTAGGTTCTTCAAAGTAGCCACCTTTTGCTTTGATGATTGCTTTGCACACTCTTGGCATTCTCTTGATGAGCTTCAAGAGGTAGTCACCGGAATGGTCTTCCACAATCTTGAAGGAGTTGCCAGAGATGCTTAGCAATTGTTGGCCCATTTGCCTTCACTCTGCGGTCCAGCTCACCCCAAAATATCTCGATTGGATTCAGGTCTGGTGACTGTGGAGGCCAGGTCATCTGGCGTAGCACCTCATCACTTTCTTTCTTGGTCAAATAGCCCTTACACAGCCTGGAGGTGTGTTTGGGGTCATTGTCCTGTTGAAAAATAAATAATGGTCCAACTAAACGCAAACCGGATGGAATAGCATGCCACTGCAAAATGCTGTGGTAGCCATGCTGGTTCAGTATGCCTTCAATTTTGAATAAATCCCCAACAGTGTCACCAGCAAAGCACCCCCACGCCATCACACCTCCTTCATGCTTCATGGTGGGAACCAGGCATGTAGAGTCCATCCGTTCACCTTGTCTACGTCACAAAAAGACACGGTGGTTGGAACTAAAGATCTCAAATTTGGACTCATCAGACCAAAGCACAGATTTCCACTGGTCTAATGTCCATTCCTTGTGTTCTTTAGCCCAAACAAGTCTCTTCTGCTTGTTGCCTGTCCTTAGCAGTGGTTTCCTAGCAGCTATTTTACCATGAAGGCCTGCTGCACAAAGTCTCCTCTTAACAGTTGTTGTAGAGATGTGTCTGCTGCTAGAACTCTGTGTAGCATTGAGCTGATCTCTAATCTGAGCTGCTGTTAACCTGCGATTTCTGAGGCTGGTGACTCAGATAAACTTATCCTCTGAAGCAGAGGTGACTCTTGGTCTTCAGTTCCTGGGGCGGTCCTCATGTGAGCCAGTTTCTTTCTAGGGCTTGATGGTTTTTGCCACTGCACTTGAGGACACTTTCAAAGTTTGCTCAATTTGTCGGACTGACTGACCTTAATTTCTTAAAGTAGTGATTAGGGTTGAGCGACTTTTAGTTTTTTAGGGTCGAGTCGGGTTTCGTGAAACCCTACTATCTCAAAAGTCGAGACGAGTGGAATCAGCCGATTATCGCGAAAAGTCGGGGATCGACCAAAACACGAAACCCAATGCAAGTCAATGGGGAAGCATAGTCGGCAGTGAGTGGAGGTCAGGAAAACACCTACAGTGCCCATTTTAATGGCAAAAACATCCATTCTTGTTACTGAAGCTTGTCAATCTTAATTTACCTTATAATAATAGTTAGGCATTGGAAATTGGGGGTCATTTGGCTAAAGTTGTGGGGGGTAGGGCTGGTTCAAGTATTTAGTGGGCCCAGGTAATCTGGACCACCTCAGGGCAGTGGAGCAGGGAGAGGTAAGTATTTAAACTTTGCAAGTGCTGTGATCCTATGCAAGCAAGGGGGGCCCACTCGTTGGCATTGGCACTGGCACAGGGCCCCTCAAAGTACGGCGGTGTGTTTGCACGGCGGGGGCACCTCCCACCGGCAGCGACACTTTTTGCGTACTATGAGGGGCCCTGTGCCAGTGACGTCGCCAACGAGTATTCCCCCCCACCTGATGAAGGAACCTGCACTTTCATCTGCACCTTCCTCTTTGTCCCCGTGTAAGGTGTTATGGTATGCGGGAAGGGGAACCTGACTTTCAGCAGGGTCACATTCTTGCTGTGTAGCATGCACGGGGAATGTAGAGTTCTGGGTCAATGTACCAGCAGACTCATCTATCACTGGCTGGGCAATGGGCAGGATGAGGAGGAAACAAAGATATAGGCCCAAAGAATAAAGTGGGCTAAATGCAGTTCAAAATTGGTAACAGGACTAACCAGGGGGCATTGCTTTGTTCAGTGGAGTACAACTGTAATGAGAGGCTGACACAGTGAGTAGGCCCAAATCAGTAAGTAGGCTAAATGCAGTTCAAAATTGGTAACAGTAGTAAACAGGTGGCACTGGTTTGTTCAGTGTAGGAGGACATCAAGGAGCGGCAGACACTGTTGGTAAGGCCAACAAAACAAGTAGGCCAAATGCAGTGTTATATTAAAAACAATTTAACGAGAGCCTGAAGATAGAAGCTAGGGAAAGGCAACCTGGAGAACACCTTGGAGCAGAAGACACCGTTTGTAGAACCCAGACCCAACTTGTAGGCCTAATGCAGTGTTGTTTCAACAACTATTTAATGAGAGCCTGAAGATTGAAGCTCAGGAAAGGCAACAAGGAGAACACCTTGGAGCGGCAGACACTGGTAGTAGGCCCCAACCCAACTAGTAGCCCCACTGCAGTTGTCCGATTAAAAAACTATTTAACGAGAGCCTGAAGATTGAAGCTCAGGAAAGGCAACCTGGAGAACACCTTGGAGCGGCAGACACCGTTAGTAGGCCCCAACCCAACTAGTAGGCCAAATGCAGTTGTTCCATTTAACAACTATTTAACAAGAGCCTGAAGATTGAAGCTCAGGAAAGGCAACCAGGAGAACACCTTGGAGTGGAAGAATCAGTTTGTAGACCACAACGAAACTTGTGGCCCCAATGCAGTTTTATAATTCCGACAGGCTGAAAACCAGCCTTTTTTTTTTTTATAGAGGAGAACAGCTGTATTAAGTGGCGCAGACAGACACTGCTAGTAGGCCTTACACCACAAAGTTGGCTCACTGCCAGTTGAAAAAAAGGTACATGGGTACACGGTCGGCATTGGTGTGCTCAGCGGAGGACAAATGGAAGGATGGACCACAGACAGACTTAGTAGGCCTACAATAAAGAAAGTAGGCTCCATGCACTTTTAAATAGGTTCCAGGGGTACACAGGCAGCATTGGTGTGGTCAGCGGAGGACTATTGGAAGGAGGGACCGCAGACAGACTTAGTAGTCCTAAAATAAAAAAAATTAGGCTCAATGCAGTTTGAATTATCTTGCAGGGGTACACAGGCAGCATTGGTTTGTTCAGCGGAGGACGATTGGAAGGAGTGTCTGACACAGTTAGTACTCCCCAAAAATAAATAGATGTTAATGTCTCTCCAAACAACTAAGCCCCCCAAAAAAAAGGGTGGCATACTTAGGTACAGGGGTGGGTTCCTCTGCTGAGTTTCAGACATAGTAATTTGGCACCGCTAAGTATTTACTGGTGTCAATATAGGACACTGACCCTGACTATTTTAACTAGCATCATACATGTCAACAAATTGGTATTGTCAGTGCCAGGCATTGAAGGATGTCAGCGCATAGACTAAACATTGGTGGAGCTGTGAGAGATAATTTTGCAAGTGGTAGAGCACTGTTTGAGCTGGGGGGGGGGAGTCTCTTGTGGCCGGTGGTACAGGCCCAGGGCCCTTCATGTTACAACGGTGTGTGTGACGTTGGTTGCGCGCCACCACCGTCAGAGACACTTTATTGTACTATGAGGGACTCAGTGGCAGTGCCGTCGGCCAAAAGCGGGCACACCCACCTCTTCAGACAAATGGCACTCTCAGGAGTGCTTGCGCCAAGTGGCGAGACCACGGCCCCGTGGGGGGGTAGTTAGCGCATTTAGGGAGGTGTAAACATGTCGTATGCTGGACAAACAGCTGCTGCAGATTAAGAGATTGGAACAGTCAGTAAGACCAGTCCACAAGCAAGACCTTTTTATAGGAAATCTAGGTGTCAGCCGGGAAAGGTGGGGCAAAATAATTAGAAATCCATGAGTGGTTCATTTTAATGAAGGTTAGATCATCAACATTTTGGGTAGCCAGACGAGTCCTTTTTTCGGTCAATATTGAACCAGCAGCACTGAATAATCTTTCTGATAGCACACTAGCTGCTGGGCAAGCAAGCTCCTGCAATGCATATTCCGCCAATTCAGGCCAGGTGTCTATTTTGGATGCCCAGTAATCAAATGGGAATGACGGTTGAGGGAGAACATCGATAAGGGATGAAAAATAGTTAGTAACCATACTGGACAAATGTTGTCTCCTGTCACTTTGAATTGATGCTGCAGTACCTGTCCTGTCTGCGGTCATTGCGAAATCACTCCACAACCTGGTCAGAAAACCCCTCTGTCCAACGCCACTTCTGATTTGTGCAACTCTAAAACCTCTGCCCTGTTGCCCCCTGCAGCTCGTGTGAGAACCATCACCGGCGCTGTGTGCTGGGAATGCCTGAATCAAATGGTCTACCAGAGTTGCTTGTTTGGTTGCTAATATTTGTTTGAGGTTCTCATGTGGCATGATATTTTGCAAATTGCCTTTATAGCGAGGATCAAGGAGGCAGGCCAACCAGTAATCGTCATCGGTCATCATTTTAATTAGGCGTGAGTCCCTTTTGAGGATACGTAAGGCATAATCCGCCATGTGGGCCAAACTTCCAGTTGTCAAATCTGCGGTTGTGCTGGGTTGAGGGGCAGTTTCAGGCAAATCTACGTCACTTGTCTCCCTCAAAAAACCTAAACCCGGCCTTGCAACGCCACCAGTTTCTATTGGCCCCAGAGAAGCTTCCTCATTCAAAAAATACTCATCCCCATCATCCTCCTCATCCTCCTCCTCTTCGCTCGCTACCTCGTTCTGTAGATTGCCCTGACCAGACAATGGCTGACTGTCATCAAGGCTTTCCTCTTCCTCAGCTGCAGATGCCTGCTCCTTTATGTGCATCAAACTTTGCATCAGCAGACGCATTAGGGGGATGCTCATGCTTATTATGGCGTTGTCTGCACTAACCAGCCATGTGCATTCCTCAAAACACTGAAGGACTTGACACAGGTCTTGTACCTTTGACCGCTGCACACCTGACAACTCCATGTCTGCCATCCAACAGCCTGCCCGTGTATGTGTATCCTCCCACAAATACATAACAGCACGCCTCTGTTCGCACAGTCTCTGAAGCATGTGCAGTGTGGAGTTCCACCTTGTTGCAACATCGATGATTAGGCGATGCTGGGGAAGGTTCAAAGACTGCTGATGGTTCTGCATGCGGCTGGAGTGTACGAGCGAACGGTGGATATGCGTGCAAAGTCTGTGCACTTTGAGGAGCAGGTCGGGTAACCCCGGATAACTTTTCAAGAAGCACTGCACCACCAGGTTTAAGGTGTGAGCCAGGCAAGGAATGTGTTTCAGTTGGGAAAGGGCTATGGCAGCCATAAAATTCCTTCCGTTATCACTCACTACCTTGCCTGCCTCAAGATGTACACTGCCCAGCCATGACTGAGTTTCTTGCTGCAAGAACTCAGACAGAACTTCCGCGGTGTGTTTGTTGTCGCCCAAACACTTCATTGCCAATACAGCCTGCTGACGCTAGCCACTAGCTGTCCCATAATGGGACACCTCGTGTGCAACAGTGGCAGCTGCGGATGGAGTGCTCGTGCGACTGCGGTCTGTGGACGAGCTCTTGCTTCTGCAGGAGGACGAGGAGGAGGAGGAGCGAACTCCTACAGCCAACTGTTTCCTAGACCGTGGGCTAGGCGGAACTGTCCCAATATTGCTGTCCCCTGTGGACCCTGCATCCACCACATTAACCCAGTGTGCCGTAATGGACACGTAACGTCCCTGGCTATGCCTACTGGTCCATGCATCTCTTGTCAGGTACACCTTTGTACTCACAGATTGCCTGAGTGCATGGACGATGCGGTCTTTTACATGCTGGTGGAGAGCTGGGATGGCTTTTCTCGAAAAGAAGTGTCGACTAGGTGCTCGTAGCGTGGTTCAGCATAGTCTATCAGGGCTTTGAAAGCTTCACTTTCAACTAACCAGTAGGGCATCATCTCTAATGATTAGTCTAGCAATGTGGGCGTTCAAACCCTTTGTACGCGGATGCGAGGATGAGTACTTCCTTTTGCTAACGAGAGTCTCATGTAGGGTGAGATGGACTGGAGAGCTGCAGATCGTGGAACTAGCGGGGGTGCCGGTGGACATGGCAGACTGAGAGAGGGTTGGAGATGGTATTCTTGCTGGTGCCCTACATGCAGTGTTTCCTAATACTAAACTGGTGATTCCCTGACTGCTTTGGCCTGGCGACGAAATCTGCACATTTACTGCAGGTGGTGCGGGAAATGGTGGGCTTACAGTGAGGGAAGGAATGTAGTGTTGCCGACTAGCTTCATTGGCCGAGGGTGCTACAACCTTAAGGGACGTTTGGTAGTGAGTCTAGGCTTGCAAATGCATGGTGGTTAAATGTCTACGCATGCAACTTGTATTTAGACTTTTAAGATTCTGACCTCTGCTTAAGGTAGTTGAACATTTTTGACAGATGACTTTGCGCTGATCATTTGGATGTTGTTTAAAAAAATGCCAGACTGCACTCTTTCTACTATCGGATACCTTTTCAGGCATTGCAGACTGAGCTTCTTTAACCGGATGGCCACGCTGTCCTACAACTGGTTTTGGTTTTGCCACGCGTTTTTGGCCAGATACGGGCCTGGCAGATTGAACCTGTTGCGATGTTGATGCCTTCTGCGGCTCCTCCTCCTCTGCTTCAGAGCTACTGCCGCCTGCACCCTGTTCCCCCAATGGCTGCCAATCGGGGTCAACAACTGGGTCATCTATGACCTCCTCTTCTATCTCGTGTGCAACTTCGTCTGTGTCACCGTGTAAGCCGGTGGTATAGCGTTCGTGACGGGGCACCATAGTCTCATCAGGGTCTGATTCTGGATCAGTACACTGCGAGGGCAATGTTCTGGTCTGAGTCAAAGGAACAGCATAGTAATCTGGCTGTGGCTGTGCATCTGTGCACTCCATGTCCGATTCAACTTGTAATGGGCATGGCCTGTTAACTGTTTCACTTTCTAACCCAGGAACGGTATGTGTAAAGAGCTCCATGGAATAACCCGTTGTGTCGCCTGACGCATCCTTCTCTGTTGTTCTTGGTGAAGAAGACAAGGAAGTGACTTGTCCCTGACCGTGAACATCCACTAACGATGCACTGCTTTTACATTTAGCAGTTTCAGAAGAGGAGGCGAAAGAGCTAGAGGTTGAGTCAGCAAGGAAAGCCAAAACTTGTTTTTGCTGCTCCGGCTTTAAAAGCGGTTTTCCTACTCCCAGAAAAGGGAGCGTTCGAGGCCTTGTGTAGCCAGGCGACAAACCTGGCTCAACAACGCAAGACTTAGGTGCTATATTGCTTTTCCCATGACCACCTGATGCTCCACCACCACTACCATCATTACCAGCTGGCAATGACCGCCCACGGCCACGACCTCTTCCACCAGACTTCCTCATTGTTTGAAAAACGTAACCAAACTAACGGTATTTGATACTGTAAAACCAGTTACAAGGTGAACTCAAACTTCTGTTGGATTTATATATCCCTTTATAGGTGGGTGAGTGTTATGATCCGGTGACCTTGGAGCTGCATGAGAACTTTCACTGGAGAAAGTGGCCACTATACTGACCGCAATCCTGAACTTAACACCGCAACTAGAAGTAGCAGTGGAGTGTACCTAACAAACCTAGACACCTCGTCACAGCCGGAGGACTAAATACCCCCAAAGATGGAAATCGGAATACTATCTTGCCTCAGAGAAAATCCCCAAAGGATAGACAGCCCCCCACAAATAATGGCAGTGAGTCGGAGAGGAAAAAACATACACAGGCAAAAAAACAGGATTAGCACAGGAGGCCACTCTAGCTAGGTAGGACAGGATAGGACAGAGTTCTTTGTGGTCAGTATTAAAACCCTTCAAAAAATCCACAGCAGAATATACAAAAAACTTCCTACATCTATATATATAATAGATAGAGTAAAGTCCGTCAAATGATTTGCTGCATACAGTATAATCAATAAAAAGCTGGAAGGAAAGTAAAAGCACAATAGGGTCGGTCCCATCTGGGTATTATGAGATACCTCTAATCAGATTTTACTCACCAGATAGAGCCCAAACACAGGCTCATAGAAATATTAGCTGCTGCAAATCCACCGGTCTCCTCGTGACCAGCCAGAGAAAAGAAAAAAAAAAGAAAAAAAAAATAGGATAAAAAGGTGGATTAACTCCGCGCTACTTGAAAGATGGAAGTCCAAATGAATATTCAGATGAAAAGGGGCTTTATTCAACGTGTTTCGGATTACTTCATCAGGAAACCAAGAAAGTAGGCATATAGGCACATGTTTGACAGTTCTTAAATAAGTCCCAAATTTAAAAAAATGGGGCAATAGCATCACTTGACATGTCAAACTTAAAAAAAAAGTCCAATATCGTACAGACTTATTTACTTACAAATTATCCATTTCTAACATAAACTTTATTACATCTTTTGAAGGAATAAGAAAATTCAGGGAAAAAAACAAAAAAGCAAAGAAATGCTGCCGAGAAAAAAAAAATGCACAAGGGGACGAGATTCCACAGACAAAAAACAACCCTTCTCAAGAATGGACTCATCCATCCACACGTATGGTATATTGTTGCTTTTTTATTTTATGTTCATTACAGGAGATTGAGGGTGTCGAAGGAATTAGGAGAACAATAAAGATGGAAAATTGTGCTGTGTTTGATTTCATTGAAAACTTTATTCTGGCTGTGTCTTTATTAAACATGTAACAACTATAGAATTAGAAATGGATAGGTGTCTTATTGACACCTGTACTTTACTAAGCCAGGCTTGATGTCACCTTATGCTACAAAGGTGACATTAACCCCAAACTATTACCGCACTTGCCACCGCTACAGGGCAAGTGGGAAGAGCGAGGATAAGTACCAAAATTGGCGCATCTTAGAGATGCACCTTTTCTGGGGTGGCTTAGTGCTGATGTTTTTAGCCAGGTGGGCAATATCCATCCATCTATTCTAGGCTATTAATATCAGCCCACAGCTGTCTGCATAGCCTTTGCTGGTTATTAATTTTAGGAGGACCCCACGTCATTTTTTTGGGGTCCCATATTTAATAGCCAGTAAAGGCTAAGTTTACAGTTGTGAGCCTATATTAATAGCATGGGAAGCTCCATGGGTATTACCCCCTTCCCATGCTATAAACATCTTCGCAAAAGAGGGGAGAAGCCAGTGCTGCTTGGTTAGAATGCAATACATAAAGTGCACAGGCACATATTGATTTCTAACTGTATTTGCTGGGTTATATATGCCATTCTTTCTGTGTTCACTGTGATTGATAGGCTGCTGTACACACATACAGCAGCCCTTCCCTGCCCTAGGTGCTGTTTAATTGTGCACCCGTATCCAAGCCTGTCTCACCCTTTATCAGTGGTGCTAGCTGGGCAGTGTAGAGGTTGTACCTAAAATGTCTATGTCTGGAACTGGTCAACCTTTATCTGTGCTTGCCCCTCTGGCGCCTTGAGGTTCATTTGACAATATTTTTATATTGAAAATGAAGGGTATGCTCTCAAATGAAAGGCCCAGGGGGCCACAACAAAAATATTAAAATCAATCCTTCCATAGATGAGAAACCCTAACAAGGTAACTAAGAGGTAAGAAACAAATTGGATCATAAATAACTGTTTTTAGGGTGTCCTAGGGGTGATTTAAGACATGGGTGAAAACCGACCCGTTAACACAAGAAAGAGTAACAGAAAGCTAACACTAGAGGAAGGATATATCAGGGGTGGATTAAGGGTAGCCAGGGCCCCGGGGCTGTTCAGACACTATGGGCTCCCCGGTCATGTGATGCGTCATGTGATTGGGTCAAGTGACGGGGTCATGTGACGGGGTCATGCGACGGGGTCATCATATACCTGAACCAGATTATTCCAGAAAAATAGTTGCTGTGTGAAACCAAAACCTGTTAAACATCCATTGATCTAGTCAATTTACCCTTCAGTTCATTATATAGTATACAGTGTATAGTGTCAGTGTATACTGTACGTAACACTTGACCGACCATATACTTTATGACTGCTGTAGGGGGTCCTTCCTATTTGTCATTATAGGTGCATTTGCACCTTTTGATATATGTATAGTGGGATATATTATTACTATTATCTATTTATGCTTTTGTTATTGTATATTTACTGTCGTTATCCCACTTACTATGCATTGTATGTATGTATTATCTATAGGGGGTCCATGAGGGGTTGCTTTTCTTGTTTTTACTTATGTTTTATGTGCCTTTTGTTTGCTGTTATGATGTACCCAATAAAATTTGATATATTGTTATAATTTGGTGTAGTGTGCGGGCTTTACGGTAGTGCTTTGTTTTCTTTTCTTTGTTCATACTGTACGTAACACTGACTCACCAGTGATGTCTCTAAGTGAAGTCCTTCATCTTTCATCCAGCACAGACCGCCATCACTTCATTCAGCCAGGACGTGTCTCTGCCGGAAATAACACCGTTATCCTGAGGTCCGCTTTTCGAACACATTACTTAATTTTTCCCAACTTCTACATTACACCAGATGAAGAAAAAGAGGCGACGTAGTGTCACTCTACAGAGTAACAGGACCGCCTCTCCATTTAAAACAGTGTCCTCAAAAAATAAAATAAATACATCACTGCAGTAATAATATCCCTTAATTAGCCCCTATGGAAATAATAATATCCCCCATCCTGGCCCCCTGTATCTCATTCCTGGCTCCAGCCATGTGTTCTCCCATCCTGCCCTCATAAGTATCCATACTGCTCCATATGATCTCCCCATCCTGCTCCATCAGTCTCCATGGTATCCACCCTGCCCCATGATCCTGCACGATCTGTCTCCAATCCTGTCCCATGTCTTTCATTCTGCCCCGCGTCTAAAATCATTCCCCGTATCTACATTCTGCCCATGTCTCCAGTCCTGCCCCCAGTGTGTCCAGCATCTCTGCCCCCAGTGTGTCCAGCATCTCTGCCCCCAGTGTGTCCAGCATCTCTGCTCTCAGTATCCAGCATCTCTGCCCCCAGTGTGTCCAGCATCTCTGCTCCCAGTATCCAGCATCTCTGCCCGCAGTGTCCAGCATCTCTGCCCCCAGTGTCCAGCATCTCTGCCCCCAATGTCCAGCATCTCTGCCCTCAATGTCCAGCATCTCTGCCCCCAATGTGTCCAGCATTATGCCCCCTCCTTTTTGACAACCAGCCTTGCTATAGCAGACTGGTATTCTCAGGCTGGTAAGGGCCATGGATATTGATCCCTCAGCCTAAAAATAGCAGCCCCGCAGCTGTCCAGAAAAGGAAAATCTATTAGATGTTTCAATTCTGGCGCTTTGTCCGGCTCTTCCCAATTACCTTGCAGCAGTGGCCACTGGGGTTCATATTTGTGGAGTTGATGTCACCTTTGTGTTGTCCGGTGACATCAAGCCCACAAATTACTAATGGATACGCATCTATAAGACACCTCTTCATTACTAATCCTATAGTTGTATGGAGAATAAAGACACAGCCAAAATAAAGTTCATTATTGGAAATAAGACTAAAAATTGTTTTCCATTTTATTTAAAAATAAGAAACAAATAAAAAAAAACAATATACCTCACCTGTCGGTCGCTCTGTCCCACGCCATAATCTATGTCTGGGGGATTAATAGTTTTCAACCTGAAAGGTGCCAAGATGCGACCGTCCAGGCTGAGAACCACTGATGACTGAACTGCTGTGAGGGCATCTTCAGTGACCGTGGGTAACTCAGTCACCATTGGTTCTCAGCCTGGACATCATCCAGGTGGAAAACTTATAATCTCCCAGACATGCATTACGGCGTGGGACAGAACAACTGACAGGTGAGGGATATTGTTGTTTTTCAATTTAGTTTTATTACAGGAGAGCGAGGGCTTCAGTGGAATTAGGCATAAGATGAGTATAACAGTGTTTGTTATTTTTAAATAAAAAAAGGTAAACTGTGTTTAGTCTTATTTCTAATAAAGAACTTTACTCTGGCTGTGCCTTTATTTACCATATAACTAGCTATAGGATAAGTAATGATGGGTTTCCTAAAGATATCTATCCATTACTAAGCCATGGGCTTGATGTCACCTGAAAATACAAAGGTGACATCAACCCCTCAAATATGAACCCCACTTGCCACCGCTACAGGGAAACTGGGAAGAGCCAGGCAAAGCACCAGAATTGACACATCTAATAGATGCACCTTTTCTTAGCAGCTGCATGTTGCTATTTTTAGGTTGGGGGCCTGTATTCATGGCACCTTACTAGCATTAGAATGCCAGTCCTCAGCTGTCTGTTTTAAATGGCTTGTTCTCAAAAATGGGTGGACACCACGCTGCTTTTTAATTATTTATATAAGTAACTAAAAATACGGAGTGGGGACCCCCACTATTTATAAATAGCCTTGCTGAAGCTGACAACTGAAGATTGCAGCCCCCAGCTGTGAGTTTTGCTTGGCTGGTTATCAAAAATACAAGGTAACAAATGCCGTATTTTTATGTTTTTTTATTTATATATTTATTTATTCATTTATTTATTTATTTATAGTGCAGGTGGCAACTGATGAATACTCCCATCAGCTGCAACGGCAGTCACCGTTATTAGCGGCAGCAGGCGTATGCTGTTGGGAGTAATAGTCCCTTAAGCCACCGTCTGCTGTCATTGTTATCACTTGAATACAACTCTCCTCTCATCATTCTCCCCTGCTCGTGCTGAACACCAGCAGAGCAGGGGAGAATGATGAGAGTGGTCTTCAGCACCCAGCACGGCGAACAGCTCTTACTGTAGTGCTGCTTCCCTGTAGCCCGCCATGTGTTACTGATGCAGCACACGGGTGGCATACGGTTTCCACACGTGTGCCACAAGTATTAAACAAACAGACACATGGACACTGACATCTCTAATACTGTTTTGACTAGGGTTGAGCAAAAAGGATCGGACAATTTCAAAAATCGCCGACTTTTGGCAAAGTAGGGTTTCGTGAAACCCGACCCGATGCTAGTGTGGGATTGGCCATGAGGTCGGCGATCTTCGCACCAAAGTCGCGCTTCGTATGATGCTTTCAGCTCCATTTCTCATCCAATGAAGGCGGACGCAGAGTGTGGGCAGCGTGATGACATAGGTCTCGGTCCCCACCATCTTAGAGAAGGGCATTACAGTGATTGGCTTGCTTTCTGCGGCATCACAGGGGCTATAAAGCGGCATGCACGCCGACCGCCATCTTACTGCTGCCGATGTTAGCATAGGGAGAGGTTGCTGTCGCTTCATCAGAAGAAGGGATATAGTTAGGGAGGGGAGATTAACCAAGAAACTGCTTGTGCTGTAGCGTTTTCCACTGTCCAACACCACCTTTTCTTTGCAGGGACAGTGGAGTTTTTTTTGTGCATCAGTGCTGTAGCGTATTAGGCTGCCTTATAAGGCTCCCTGATAGCTGCATTGCTGTTTGTACGCCGCTGTGCAAACCAACTGCTTTTTTAAAAGCAAAAATCCTGTTGCTCCTTTCTGCACAGTTCTCTTGTATCTTTGTCCACACTTTTGTGTGCAGCAGTACTTTTTATTGCTGCCATACTTGTCCTTTAATCATTGTAGGGAGATTGAAATTGTACTACAGCCCTTGTATTTTTTGATATATCTTATATCTGCCAGACACGTTCTGCCACTTACATTGTGTAGTGCAATACACAGGGCCTAATTTTTGCTGCAGTCTCCCCCCCAAAAAAAGTGAGATTTAAATTGCCAAAAAAATACATCAGTTCTGTTTGTCGTATATCTGCCAGCCACGTTCTGCCACTTACATTGTGTGGTGTAATACACAGGGCCTGTTTTTTGCTGCAGTCTCCCCCCCAAAAAAAAGGGAGATTTAAATTGACAAGTTTATATACATCAGTTCTGTTTGTCGTATATCTGCCAGTCACGTTCAGCCACTTACATTGTGTAGTGTAATACACAGGGCCTGTTTTTGCTGCAGTCTCCGCCCCAAAATAGGGAGATTTAAATTGACAACAAGTTTCTATACATCAGTTCTGTTTGTTGTATATCTTCCAGCCATGTTGTGCCACTTACATTGTGTAGTGTAATACACAGGGCCTGTTTTTTGCTGCAGTCTCCCCCCCAAAAAGGGATATTTAAATTGACAACAAGTTTATATACACCTTCTACCTTGTTTAACAGCACCATATAACGGTTGTTATTTTGGTTAGATTTTCCCAAAAAATGAGGAAGTCTGGTGGAAGAGGCCATGGGCGGTCGTTGCCAGCTGATACTGATGGTGGTGGTCGTGGTGGTGGAGCATCTGGTGATAGTGGGAAAAGCAAAATAGCACCTAAGGCTCGAGGTGTTGAGCCAGCGTCATCGTCTGGCTACACAAGGCCTCGAAGGCTCCCTTTTCTGGGAGTAGGAATACCGCTTTTAAAGCCGGAGCAGCAGGAAAAAGTCTTGGCTTTCCTTGCTGACTCAGCCTCTAGCTCTTTCGCCTCCTCTTCAGAAAGTTAGAAATATAAAAGCAGCAAGTTGTCAGTGGATGCTCCCAGTCAGGAACAAGTCGCTTCACCCAAAGCAAAAGTGAAGGATGCGGCTGGCGACACTACAGTTTACTCCATGGAGCTCTTTACACATACCGTGCCAGGGTTAGAAAAGGAACTAGTTAACAGGCCATTACAAGATGAATTGGACATGGAGTGCACAGATGCACAGCCATAGCTATATTATTACACTGTTCCATTCACTCAGATCACTACATTGCCCTCGCAGTGTACTGAGCCAGAATGTGACCCTGATGAGACTATGGTGCCCCATCCCGAACGCTATAGCACCTTACATGGTGACACAGAGGAAGGTGCACATGACATTGAAGAGGAGGTGATAGATGACCCAGTTGTTGACCCAGATTGGCAGCTATTGGGGGAACAGGGTGCCGCTGACAGTAGCTCTGAAGCGGAGGAGGATGATCCGCAGCAGGCATCTGCATCGCTACAGCTTTCATCTGGCAGGCCCTAATCTGGCCAAAAACGTTTAACAAAACCAAAAACACTTTTAGGACAGCGTGGCCATCCGGTGAAAGGAGAACAGCGTGCAATGCCTGAAAAGGTATTTGATAGTAGGAAGAGTGCAGTGTGGGAATTTTTTAACCAAGATCTGAATGATCAGCCCAAAGTTATCTGTAATAAATGCTCAAAGACCTTTAGCAGAGGGAAGAATATCCAAAATTTAAATACAACATGCATGCATAGACATTTAACCAGCATGCACTTGCAAGCCTGGACTAACTACCAAACGTCCCATACCGTTGGTGCACACGCTCAGAATGAAGGTACTCAGCAACGCTACATTGCTTCTCTCACTGTAAGCCCACCTGTTAGGACACCACCAGCAGCAAATGTGGAAGTATCATCGCAAGGCCAAAGCAGTCAGGGAATCACAAGGTTCTTGGTAGGAAACACTGTAGGTAGGCCAACATCAAGAATACCATCACCAACCCTCTTTCAATCTGCCATGTCCACCACAACCCCCGCTAGTTCCACCATATGCAGCTCTCCAGTCCAGCTCACCCTACAAGAGACTCTCGTTAGGAAAAGGAAGTACTCATCCTCTCATCCGCGTACACAGGGTTTGAACGCCCACATTGCTAGACTAATCTCGTTAGAAATGATGCCCTACTGGTTGGTTGAAAGTGAAGCTTTCAAAGCCATGATGGCCTACGCAGTACCACGCTATGACCTACCCTGTCGACACTTCTTTGCGAGAAAAGCCATCCCAGCCCTCCACCAGCATGTCAAAGACCGCATTGTCCATGCACTGAGGCAATCAGTCAGTAGAAAGGTGCACCTCACAACAGACGCATGGACCAGTAGGCATGGCCAGGGACGTTATGTGTCCGTCACGGCGCACTGGGTTAATGTGGTGGATGCAGGGTCCACAGGGGACAGCCATAGTGGGACAGTTCTGCCTAGCCCACGGTCTAGGAAACAGTTGGCGGTAGGCATTCGACACCACTCCTCCTCCTCCTCCTCCAGAAGAGAAAGCTCATCCACAAAGTGCAGTCTCCCGACCACTCCATCCGCAGCTGCCAGTGTTGCACACGAGGTGTCACATTATGGAACAGCTAGTGGTAAGCGTCAGCAGGTTGTGTTGGAAATGAAGTGTTTGGGTGACAACAGACACACCGCGGAAGTACTGGCCGAGTACTTGCGGCAAGAAACTCCGTCATGGTTGGGCAGTGTACATCTTGAGGCACGCAAGGTAGTCAGTGATAACGGAAGGAATTTTATGGCTGCCATAGCCATTTCAGAACTAAAACACATACCTTGCCTGACTCACACATTGAACCTGGTTGTGCAGTGCTTCCTGAAAAATTATCTGGGGTTACCAGCCTCTGCTCCTGAAGGTGCGAAGACTTTGCTCGCACATCCGCCGGTCGCCCGAACATTCCAACCGTATGCTGAAACATCAGCAATCACTGAAGCTTCCCCAGCACCGCCTAATAATCGACGTTGCAACAAGGTGGAACTCCATAATGCACATGATTCAGAGGCTGTGCGAACAAAGGTGTGCTATAATGTATTTGTGGGAGGATATACATACACGGGCAGGCAGTTGGATGGCAGACATGGAGTTGTCTGGTGTGCAGTGGTCGAAGCTACAAGACCTCTGTCAAGTCCTTCAGTGTTTTGAGGAATGCACATGGCTGGTAAGTGCAGCCGACGCCATCATAAGCATGAGCATCCCACTAATGCGTCTGCTGATGCAAAGTTTGACGCACATTAAGGAGCAGCCATCTGTGGTCGAGGAGGAGGGAAGCCTTGATGACAGTCAGCCATTGTCTGCTCAGGGAACTCTCCTGGACGAGGTGGTGCATGAAGAGGAGGAGGAGGAGGATGATGGGGATGAATATTTATGGGAGGAGGATGCTTCTCAGGGGGCAATAGAAACTGGTGGCGTTGCAAGGTCAGGTACAGGGTTTTTTCGGGAGACAAGTGATGTTGATTTGCAAGAAAGTGCTCCTCAACCCAGCACAAGCAGTGAATTGACACCTGGAACATTGGCCCACATGGCTGATTATGCCTTGCGTATCCTAAAAATGGACCCCCGCATTATAAAAATGATGACCGATGAAGATTACTGGTTGGCTAGCTCCTGGATCCACGATATAATAGTTACGAACTATTTTTCCTCCCTTATCGATGTTCTCCCTCACAGGTCATTCCCCTTTGATCACTGGGCATCAAAAATTGACACCTAGTCTGAATTGGCAGAATATGCATTGCAAGAGCTTGCTTGCCCAGCTGCTAGTGTGCTATCAGAAACAGTCTTCTGTGCTGCTGATTCCATACTGACCAAAAAAGGACTCGTCTGGCTACCCGAAATGTTGATGATCTAACCTTCATTAAAATGAACCAATCATGGATTTCAAATTATTTTGCCCCACCTTCCCCTGCTGACACGTACCTTGCCTGAAAAATGTCTTGCTTTTGGCCTCCTCTTACTGACTGCTCCAATTCATCCATTTTCAGCTGCTGAATGTCCACCATAGGCATTTTTTATACCTCCCTAAATGGTCTGACTCCCCCTACAGGGCCATGGTCACCACTTGGCGCAAGCACCCGTGCGAGTGCTGTTTGCCTGGAGAGGTGGGTGTGCCCACTTTTGGGCGACTGCACTGGCACAGGGTCCCTCCTTGTACAATGAAGTGTCTCTGATGGTAGTGGTGCACACCCAACGTCAGACACACCGTCGTAATATGAGGGGCCCTGTGCCAGTACCACCGCCCATGAGAGAGTGTTCCCCCCAAGTTCGAACAGTGCTCTGCCACTTGCAATACTTACCTCTTCCTGCTCCACCACTGTGTAGTCTGTGCTGTTAAATCCTTCAATGGCACCGCCAATACAAATTTGTTGAAATGATAGATGATAGTTAAAATATACAGGGGCCCTGGCCTCCATTTAGACCAGTTAATACTTTGCGCCTACTACCACTGTCTGCTACTCAGCAGAGGAGCCCACCCCAGTACCTAGCTATGCCGCCTGGTTAGTCCTGTTACCTATTTTGAACTGCATTTATCCTACTTTTTTATTTTAGGCCTACTAAGTCTGTGTGAGCCTCTAATAACAGTTGTCCTCCTCCGCTGAAAAAAGCTATGCCGCCTTTGTACTCCTCTTACCAATTTTGAACTGCATGTAGCCTACTTTTTTATTTTAGGCCTACTAAGTCTGTGTGACCCTCTCATACCAGTTGTCCTCCTCCGCTGAACAAAGCTAAAAACACCTGTTTACTCCTGTAACCAAATTTGAATTGCTTTGAGCCAACTTTTTTATTTTAGGCCTACTAAGTCTGTCTGCGCCACTCATTACAGCTGTCCTCCATTGAACAAAACTAAGCCACCTGTTTACTCCTGTTACCAATTTTGAACTGCTTTGAGCCAACTTTTTTATTTTAGGCCTACTAAGTCTGTCTGCGCCACTCATTACAGCTGTCCTCCATAGAACAAAGCTATGCCGCCTGTGTACTCCAGTTACCAATTTTGAACTGCATTTAGCCTACTTACTTATTTAGGCCTACTAACTGTCTGCCTCCCATTACAGTTGTTCTCCACTGAACAAAGCTGAGCCTCAACTTTCACGGTTTCAGATATTAAACTGCATTTGGCCTACATGTTTGTTTGGGCCTAATAACGGTGTCTGCCGCTCCTTGCTTTTCTCCTCCACTGAACAAAGCTGAGCCTCAATTTTCACAGTTTCAGATATTAAACTGCATTTGGCCTAGTTGTTTGGTTGGGCCTACTAACGGTGTCTGCTGCTCCTTGCTTTTCTCCTCCACTGAACAAAGCAGAGCCTCAATTTTCACAGTTTCAGATATTAAACTGCAATTGGCCTACTTGTTTGGTTGGGCCTACTAACGGTGTCTGCCGCTCCTTGCTTTTCTCCTCCACTGAACAAAGCTGAGCCTCAATTTTCACCGATTCAGATATTAAACTGCATTTGGCTTACTTGTTTGGTTCGGCCTTCTATCGGTGGCTGCTGCTCCTTGTTTTTCTCCTCCATTGAACAAAGCTGAGCCTCAATTTTCACCGTTTCAGATATTAAACTGCATTTGGCCTACTTGTTTGGTTGGGCCTACTAACGGTATCTTCCGCTCCTTGCTTTTCTCCTCCACTGAACAAAGCTGAGCCTCAATTTTCACCGTTTCAGATATTAAACTGCAATTGGCCTACTTGTTTGGTTGGGCCTACTAACGGTGTCTGCTGCTCCTTGCTTTTCTCCTCCACTGAACAAAGCTGAGCCTCAATTTTCACCGTTTCAGATATTAAACTGCATTTGGCCTACTTGTTTGGATGGGCCTTCTAACGGTGTCTGCCGCTCCTTGCTTTTCTTCTCCACTGAACAAAGCTGAGCCTCAATTTTCACCCTGTTTCAGATATTAAACTGCATTTGGCCTACTTGTTTGGTTGGGCTTACTAACGGTATCTGCCGCTCCTTGCTTTTCTCCTCCACTGAACAAAGCTGAGCCGCCTGTTTACTCCTGTTACCAATTTTGAACTGCATTTGGCCCACTTTATTACTTGGGCCTACTAACTGTGTCTGCCACTCATTACAGTTGTCCTCCACTGAACAAAGCAATGCCGCCTGTTTAGTCCTGTTACCACTTTTGAACTGCATTTAGCCTACTTTATTATTTGGGCCTATATCTGTGTTTCCTCCTCATCCTGCCCATTGCCCAGCCACTGCTAGATGAGTCTGCTGGTAGATTTACCCAGACCACTACATTCCCCTTGCACTCTACACAGCCAGAATCTGACCCTGCTGAAAGTCAGGTTCCCCTTCCCGCATACTATACGACCTTACACGGGGACAAAGAGGAAGGTGCAGATGAAATTGCAGGTTCCTTCATCAGGTGGGGGGGCATACTCATTGGCACTGGCACAGGGCCCCTCATAGTACGCAAAAGTGTCTCTGGCAGTGGGAGGCACCGCCCGCCGTCAAACACGCCGTCGTACTATGAGGGGCCCTGTGCCAGTGCCAACTAGTGGGCCCCCCCTGCTTGCTCAGGATTGCAGCACTTGCAAAGTTGAAATACTTACCTCTCCCTGCTCCACCGGCATGACATATTCCTTGTTTCCTGGGCCCATGAAAATCTTGAGCCAGCCCTACCCCCCCACAACTTTAGCCAAATGAGCCCCTGTTTTCAATGTCTAACTATTATTATAAAGGAAATTAAGATTGACAAGCTTAAGAAATAAGAATTGATGTTTTTGGCATTAAAATGGGCACTGTAGGTATTTTCCTGTCCTCCACTCATTGCCGACTTTGATTCCCCATTGACTTACATTGGGTTTCGTGTTTCGGTCGGCCCCCGACTTTTCGAAATAATCGGTCGATTTCACCCGACCCGACTTTTGACAAAGTCGGGTTTTGCGAAACCCGACTCGATCCTAAAAAAGTAAAAGTCGCTCAACTCTAGTTTTGACATTAGCACGAGCGCCGTGGGAAAATTTCTAATAGTGCGAATGCTAATATCAGAATGGTGAAATGAGTTCATTGGCTGTGAGCTCACAAGACCTTTTTGAATGCATCGGGAGTGTGAGAGCTTTCTTACGCTTTCTGTGATGTCAAGACATTTCCTATGAGTTCATCGCGAGATACTGAGCAGCAGTAGCAGATGCTGCTTAGTGTCTCTGCTGTAAAATAGGCTGTACGTTTGCATCTTGCAACCCTGCAGCCTGCCATTTAGTTGTAGCAGAGCTAAACCGGTCATGGGGCAAATGGATTAGCAGCATCTCTGTGGAAAGATGAGGAATATTGTTTTTTTTAACTCTTTTGTAGATGATGAGGGCATCGGAGGTATGGGTGAGGTCATAAGTATGGTTTAATTTAGGTTATTAAAGGAGTTTGTGTCGTTCTTTCAATAAAAGGACTTTTTTCTGTGTCTCTGTGTTTTCATACAATATGATTATGGGGTTAGTAATGGGGGCATCTTATTGACAATTTTCCATTACCAACCTCGGGACTAGATGTCACCTGACAATACAAAGGTGACATTAACCCCCCACTATAACCCCACTTGCCACCGCTACAGGGCAAGCAGGAAGAGTGAGGTTAAGTGCCAGAACTGACGCATCTTAGAGATGCACCTTTTCGGGGTGGCTGAGAGCTGATGTTTTTAGCCAGGGGGGGCTGTATCCATGGCCCCTTCCTATGCTATTAATATTAGCCCCTAGTTGTCTGCATAGCCTTTCCTTGTTATCAATTATACGAGGACCCTCCCTTTTTTAAGAGTCTCCCATTTTAATTGCTGAAAAAGACTAAGTATACAGTTTTGGGCTGATATTAATA